>NC_090732.1:157017026-157024526 GCF_036898095.1 Palaemon carinicauda
GAATGCACTCCGCCTAAGAGGAGTAAGGTTCTGCCGCAACAGATCTCTGCTGTTAAGGCTTTACCTCAGCAGACCTTAGTGTCTGCCGACCCCAAGTTGACTCTACTGCAATCCATGCAGTCACAACTTTCGGTCTTGATGCGTGAGTGTCGGGCTGAGAGTGTTGCGCCTCCGCCTCCGCCTACACTCCCTCCGCCTGCGCTCGCTCTGCCTGCGCTCGCTCCGCCTGATCGCAGTACCACCTGCCAGGCGTACGATGTTGAGCCACGTTCTGAGTTTGCTGTTCCCAGTGGTGTTCAGCCTCCGCCTTCCTTAAGGCAACCTTTACAATGGGATCAGGAGGATTATACCTCTCTTCCTCCGCCTCCACTTGCTGCTCCTCCAGTGATGCAACTCTCGGTTGAGGTACAACAACCTCTCCCGTCCATGAGTCAGTCTCCTCAGCTCTCGCTGCAGCGAGCTCAACCCTCCACAAGGCAAGCACCACTACACCTTAGCCTTGCGCCTCAGGAGCCTCAGCTTGCGAGACATTTACCTTGTTCTGCGCAGCCTCTACCTCATCGCGCTCCGCTCACACCACAGGAACAGGAACTTGCTACTCCGCTTCCGCCCACCGCTCAGCAAGCGCAACCCTTGGGTTCAACCACTCATGCTAGGAGTCAGCCTCCTCCACCCATGCGCCTACCTTCTGCTACTTCCTTTGATCAGCCTTTGCAGACTGAGCCTCAGGTGTTCCCTCAACAGAGTCTTGAAGAGGAAACCACAACTATTGTTGTTCCAGCTCGTTCTGACTCTGCTGTTCAGCATACCTTACCTCCATTTTCAAACCTTATGATAATGGAGGTTATTTGTATTACTTATAAAATATATTTGTATTCCTTGCAATATATTTTTAACAATATCGCAAAATATGGCAAAAATATGAATCATGAGTTATGAATGTAAGGTAAATATTATGTTGATATTAAAACCCCACGCAAGCATGCATAAAGCACTCTAGCACTGGTCATGGAATTTCTGAGAAATGTTAAACGCCATGCACACGCTCTGCCTACCTTACAGCATGCTCTACATACAGCATGCTTTGCTTACAGCATGCTCTGCATACTACATGCTCTGCATACAGCATGCTCTGCATTCAGCATGCTCTGCATACAACATGCTCTACATACAGCATGCTCTGCATACAGCATGCTCTGCATACAACATGCTCTGCATACAGCATGCTCTGCATTCAGCATGCTCTGCATACAACATGCTCTGCATACAGCATGCTCTGCATTCAGCATGCTCTGCATACAACATGCTCTACATACAGCATGCTCTGCATACAGCATACTCTGCATACAACATGCTCTGCATACCTTACCGCATGCTTCTCAGTCACACATCTTTGGTTGTTGCCAACTCACTAGACTGTCAAGCAGTTTCATAACGTTGCCTTCTAGTCTGCTGCTTTTGCACCAGTGAACCCTCACTGAGAGAACTTAGCTTTTCTAGGATATGGTCCCTGTAGATGAGAAAGTTCTTTTCTCCCTCCTTCTGATATTCCCTTGAGGACTCTGTCATTTGGAGGGAGCCTTTAGCTGCATAGCCTCCTATGGACTTTTATTTAAGCATAACATGCTTCCAGGGAAGGTAATGGTTCCACTTCAGTCGCTAATCCCGTCTGTTACCACACCTTCTCCCATAGACCTTGAGCTGTGTTGCAAGACATGCAGTCCAAGCTTAGTCCTTGTTAGAGGATTTTTTGTTTACGGAGTCAATGTGTCACGGGGAAGACGTTCAACAACCAACAGAAGTGACTTGTTGTGACGCAGTGCGGCAACCTCAGCAACCCGATAAGGAGTTGTCTGTACGACCCAGACAGTCTAGACAGATTCGGGTTGTCACTGTACTTCCTTGCTTGCCCATGATTGACAGTTCACAGACTGTGCAGTAGTACCATGATCTTGTGTCCGGCTCCGTCAGACGACTGGCTTTTAAGAGCTCCCACAAGTCGTTGCTGTCTGGAGATTTTCAAATGGACTATGGATCTGACCAAGGAACTGGGCCTCCTGGTCAATTTTGAGGAGTCTCAGCTCGTTCCATCCCAGACCATTGTCTCCTTGGGTATGGATCTTCAGAGTCGAGCTTTTCGGACTTTTCCGTCGGCCCCAAGGATCTTCCAAGCCCTAGAATGCATCCAGAGCATGCTGAGAAGGAACCGATGCTCAGTCAGGTAGTGGATGAGTCTAACAGGGACACTTTCATCGCTGGCCCTGTTCATCGTGTTAGGGAGACTCCACCTCCCCTCCCTTCAGTATCATCTAGCTGCTCACTGGATAAAGGACATGACGCTAGAGACGGTCTCAGTTCCTGTTTCCGAAGAGAGGAGGTCTTCTCTCGCGTGGTGTAAGAACAGCTTTCTTCTCAAGGAAGTCTACCTTTGGCTGTTCAGAAACACGACCGCCGTCTCCTCTCGGACGCATCAGACACGGGCTGGGGTGCGACACTGGACGGACAAGAATGCTCGGGAACATGGAATCAGGAGCAAAGGACACTTCACATCAATTGCAAGGAGTTGTTGGCGGTTATTCTGGCCTTGATAAACTTCAAGTCCCTCCAGCTTAACAAAGTGGTGGAGGTGGACTCTGACAACACCACAGCCCTGGCTTACATCTTCAAGCAGGGAGGGACTCTTTCGTGGAAGTTGTTCTAGATCGCAAGGGACCTTCTCATCTGGTCTAAAGATCAAAAGCTAACTGGTAACGAGGTTCATTCAGGGCGGTATGAATGTCATGGCAGATCACCTCAGACGGAAGGGTCAGGTCATCCCCACAGAGTGGACCCTTCTCAAGAATGTTTGCAGCAGACTTTGGGCCCTGTGGGGTCAGCCAACCATAGATCTGTTCACTACCTCTATAACCTAGAGACTCCTGTTGTATTGTTCTCCGATTCCAGACCCAGCAGCAGTTCACGTGGATGCTTTTCTGCTGGATTGGTCCCACCTAGACCTGTATGCATTCCCGCCGTTCAAGATTGTCAACAGGGTACTTTAGAAGTTCTCCTCTCACAAAGGGACACGGCTGACGTTGGTTGGCTCCGCTCTGGCCCGCGAGAGAATGGTTCTTAGAGGTACTGCAATGGCTGGTCGACATTCCCAGGACTCTTCCTCTAGGAGTGAACCTTCTAAGTCTACCTCACGTAAAGAAGGTACACCCAATCCTCCACTCTCTTCGTCTGACTACCTTCAGACTTTCGAAAGACTCTGAAGAGCTAGGGGCTTTTCGAAGGAGGCAGCCAGAGCGATTGCCAAAGCAAGGAGAACATCCACTCTCAGAATCTATCAGTCTCAAGGGGAAGTCTTCCGTAGCTGGTACAAGACCAATGCAGTTTCCTCAACCAGTACCACTGTAACCCAGATTGCTGACTTCCTGTTATATCTAAGGAAAGTAAGATCCCTTTCAGCTCCTACGATCAAGGGTTACAGAAGTATGTTGGCAGCGGTTTTCCGCCACAGAGGCTTGGATCTTTCCTCCAACAAAGATCTACAGGACCTCCCTAGGTCTTTTGAGACCTCAAAGGAACGTCGGTTGTCCACTCCAGGCTGGAATCTAGACGTGGTCCTAAGGTTCCTTATGTCATCAAGATTTGAACCTCTCCAATCAGCCTCTTTATAGGACCTCACATTAAAAACTCTTTTCCTCGTGTGCTTGACAACAGCTAAAAGAGTAAGTGAGATCCACGCCTTCAGCAGGATCATTGTTTTCACATCTGAAACGGCTACATGTTCCTTGCAGCTCGGTTTTTGCTAAACGAGCTTCCTTCACGTCCTTGGCCTAAGTCGTTCGAGATCCCAAGCCTGTCCAACTTGGTGGGGAATGATCTGAAGAGAGTACTTTGCCCAGTTAGAGCTCTTAGGTACTATCTAAAAAGGTCTTAACCTTTACAAGGACAATCAGAAGCCTTATAGTGTGCTATCAAGAAACCTTCTTTTCCAAGTTCTAAGAACTCAGTTTCTTACTATTCAGGCTTCTGATTAGAGAAACACATTCTCATCTGAAGGAAGAAGACCTTGCTTTGCTGAAGGTAAGGACACATGAAGTGGGAGCTGTGGCTACCTCAGTGGCCTTCAAACAGAGCCGTTCTCTGCAGAGTGTTATGAATGCAACCTATTGGAGAAGCAAGTCAGTGTTCGCATCATTCTATCTCAAAGATGTCCAGTCTCTTTACGAGTACTGCTACACCCTGGGACCATTCGTAGCAACGAATGCAGTAGTAGGCGAGGGCTCAGCCACTACATTCCCATAATCCCATAACCTTTTAACCTTTCTCTTGAATACTTTTTTATGGGTTGTACGGTCGGCTAAGAAGCCTTCCACATCCTTGTTGATTTGGCGGGTGGTCAATTCTTTCTTGAGAAGCGCCGAGGTTAAAGGTTGTGATGAGGTCCTTTAGTATGGGTTGCAGCCCTGTATACTTTAGCACCTTTGAGTTGATTCAGCCTCCCAAGAGGAACGCTGCGCTCAGTAAGGAAGACGATCTTATTAAAGGCAGAGTAACGGTTCAAGTCGACTTCCTTACCAGGTACTTATTATTTCATTGTTATTGTGGATAACTGATTATATGAAATACGGGATACTTAGCTATCCTTTAGTCTTGTACACTGGTTTTTCACCCACCCCCCTGGGTGTGAATCAGCTACATGATTATCGGGTAAGTTTAATATTGAAAAATGTTATTTTTATTAGTAAAATAAATTTTTGAATATACTTACCCGATAATCATGATTTAATCGACCCTCCCTTCCTCCCCATAGAGAACCAGTGGACCGAGGAAAAATTGAGGAGGTGTCAACAAGAAGTACTATAGTACCTGGCCACAGGTGGCGCTGGTAAGTACACCCCCTTCTAGTATTGTGATAGCTGGCGTATCCCTCCATAGAATTCTGTCGGGCAACGGAGTTGACAGCTACATGATTATCGGGTAAGTATATTCAAAAATTTATTTTACTAATAAAAATAACATTTTTCAACACAAGAACATCCACGAGTATACTTGGACTTCACCATGTGGCAATTACAAAAATCAGATAGATTACATTGCCATTAATAAAGAGGACTCTGAGAAATTTAAGAAGCCATACAGGTGCAGATATTAGTAGTGATCACCAGCTCCTCATTGCCACACTGAAATTAAAACTGAAAGCACCCAACTGAAAGATGGATAGAGTACCTAGGTTTGATACAACTAAGCTTTCAGAAGAAGAGCACAGAGAAACATTTGCAATTGAATTTAGGAATTGATTTGCAGTCTTGGAGACTTTAAGAGACAAAGAACCAACAATTGATGAAGAATGGTGTGATATTAAGAACATATATCAGTCAGTTGGTAGTGAAGTTTCGGGACACGCAGTTACTAGGAAAAAGCCATAGATATCAAATGATACTTGGGATACTATAAAAAGGAGACAAAGACAGAAATTGAGTGTTGAAAGTTTTTGAGGAAGTAGTGAAAATTACAAGGTAGAGCATGCTAAGTATTCCAGTATTGATAGTGAGGTCAAAAGAAAAGCCAGGAATGACTGGAGAGAATATTTAGATATCGAATGATACTTGGGATACAGTGAATCCTCGCTACTTCGCGGTTCGACCATTGCGGATTCACCACTTCGCGGATTTTTTCCATAACCCATATATATACAGTAATATATATACAGTATATATATATATATATATATATATATATATATATATATATATATATATATATATATATATATATGTATGCATGTATTTATGTATATATGTATGTATGTATATATGTAGGTAAGTATATGTGTATACATATACAGTAGGGTCCCGAATTAAGCGTGTTCGAATTACACGATTCCCCTTTTCCGCGATCGCTATTTTTCAAAAATAAATTTTCTGTATCTGCGAGGCTGTTCAAAGTTCGCGAGTCAAGCACTACAAAATGTATCAAATCTATTGTCTTTTTAAGTATATTGGTAGCCCTAAATACGGTGATTTATAATAAATGTTACAAAACAATATCAACATTACATTTCATTAACATAATTTCATAATGAATAGCCTATTTAAGGATAAAATTCCACATCAACAATGAAATCAACTGTTAACTGTGCGAGTCCAGCTGACAAAATGTAAACAGAAATGTGGTTACGTTCTCGGCAATCTTTATCTTTCTCCAACCTTACGATAATTGTAATGGTAGTGTTAATGATGGTATATTAAAGCATTATTTTTGTTTAGTACAGTATATTTAAAAGCCTTATTTTTCCCTCTGGGCGTTCAAGGTTTTCACGAGTAGACTGGGTTCGTTTATCGGCAGTGAATAGCCTAAACTTCGGTAACGAGTCGTCAATATTTTGTCATATTTTAAACAGTATACATTTGATTTGCAAACATTGGTTTTGTTTTTATTTTTTAGGAAACACCATTCTATTCCAGAAAATTTTTACTCTTTAAATGTCAATTGCGCTATAACAAAACACGTACTTATGTTGTTAAATTTCGGGTGTGTTTTAAAAATTGAGTATTGCTAACTTATTTTTGTTTTACTTTTGGCTGTGATCACATCAGCTGATGTCTAGCTTCCGCGCGAATACAATAACAAAGAATTGTTTACACCATTTCTTAACTTATTCAAACCATCTATACAGTTAATATTACATAAACACCAATGTGTTATAACCTATCATATTTATTGTTTAGTACTTTAAAACCATCTCTCTCTCTCTCTCTCTCTCTCTCTCTCTCTCTCTCTCTCTCTCTCTCTCTCTCTCTCTCTCTCTCACATCGAACGTTATAGCGGTAACCTAATTGTTCGGTGACTTTAAAAATAGGCCTAGTACTTTCTTCTTTTACCTTTTTTGCATATGGGTCCATAATTGAGGTGGGTACAAGTTGACTTATAACTGAAGTTAGGAAAAGTATTTTGGATATGGAAAGGACAATTATCTTTCGTAACAGTTTAGAATTATCGTAAGTTATCACTCTGTCATTAGCGGCAGTTTGCTATTGTGGATTAAACGCATAAGGAAAAAAAAATTTCCAGCTTTGCTACGAATTTAGGAATTTATATGGATACGGTAAGTAAAATATTTGTAATAACATAATGTTTACTAAATGTTTGTAATATCATTAGTTATGACTTAGATCATGTGTGTTTAATACATTCGTTTGTTTATTATGATCGAAGATGGAGCGTAAACAAATGGAAGGTTTCCGTTTCAGGCGGCATCATAAAGAAAAACATTTCATAAATGGCATTCATTTCATTTATTTGAAAGTTCTAATAAAAAATAATTAGAACATTGGTAATAACAAATTCAACATATAATCTATACTTGGTAAAATTGCTGTCAATTCAAAAACACAGATGTATAAATGCGTCTGTTTCTTCGTTGTGATCAGAGATAAACGTAAACAAAACATTGGTTGTCGTTTTCTATTGTGCTTTTTAGCGTGTTTAGGAAACGCATGATATAAAATC
>NC_090732.1:157027026-157114526 GCF_036898095.1 Palaemon carinicauda
TACTCCATCCATCCATCCAAACCTTGGCCTTCCTCTTGTACTTCTCCCATCAACTCTTGCTTTCATCACATTCTTTAGCAGACAGCCATTTTCCATTCTCTCAACATGGCCAAACCACCTCAACACATTCATATCCACTCTAGCTGCTAACTCATTTCTTACACCCGTTCTCACCCTCACCACTTCGTTCCTAACCGTCTACTCGAGATACACCAGCCATACTCCTTAGACACTTCATCTCAAACACATTCAATTTCTGTCTCTCCATCACTTTCATTCCCCACAACTCCGATCCATACATCACAGTTGGTACAATCACTTTCTCATATAGAACTCTTTTTACATTCATGCCCAACCATCTATTTTTTACTACTCCCTTAACTGCCCCCAACACTTTGCAACCTTCGTTCACTCTCTGACGTACATCTGCTTCCGCTCCACCATTTGCTGCAACAACAGACCCCAAATACTTAAACTGATCCACCTCCTCAAGTAACTCTCCACTCAACATGACATTCAACCTTGCACCACCTTCCCTTCTCGTACATCTCATAACCTTACTCTTACCCACATTAACTCTCAACTTCCTTCTCTCACACACCCTTCCAAATTCTGTCACTAGTCGGTCAAGCTTCTCTTCTGTGTCTGCAACCAGTACAGTATCATCCGCAAACAACAACTGATTTACCTCCCATTCATGGTCATTCTCGTCTACCAGTTTTAATCCTCATCCAAGCACTCTAGCATTCACCTCTCTCACCACTCCATCAACATACAAGTTAAACAACCACGGCGACATCACACATCCCTGTCTCAGCCCCACTCTCACCGGAAACCAATCACTCACTTCATTTCCTATTCTAATACATGCTTTACTACCTTTGTAGAAACTTTTCACTGCTTGCAACAACCTTCCACCAACTTCATATAACCTCATCACATTCCACATTGCTTCCCTATCAACTCTATCATACGCTTTCTCCAGATCCATAAACGCAACATACACCTCCTTACCTTTTGCTAAATATTTCTCGCATATCTGCCTAACTGTAAAAATCTGATTCATACAACCCCTACCTCTTTTAAAACCACCCTGTACTTCTAAGATTGCATTCTCTGTTTTAGCCTTAATCCTATTAATCATTATTCTACCATACACTTTTCCAACTACACTCAACAAACTAATACCTCTTGAATTACAACACTCATGCACATCTCCCTTACCCTTATATAGTGGTACAATACATGCACAAACCCAAGTGCTTTCTTCACTTCCTCTATTGTAATCTCTCTCTCATTCTCATCTCCCATCACCGGCACCTCAACACCTGCAACAGCAATTATATTTGCCTCCCTATTATCCTCAACATTCAGTAAACTTTCAAAATATTCCGCCCACCTTTTCCTTGCCTCCTCTCCTTTTAACAACCTTCCATTTCCATCTTTCACTGTGTCTTCAATTCTTGAGCCAGTCTTCCTTACTCTCTTCACTTCTTTCCAAAACTTCTTCTTATTCTCTTCATATGACTGACCCAATCCCTGACCCCACCTCAGGTCAGCTGCCCTCTTTGCCTCACGTACCTTGCGCTTTACTTCCACATTTTTCTCTCTATATTTTTCATACTTCTCTATACTATGACTCTGCAGCTATTCTTTCAAGTGAAATATGAAGGTTCAATAATGAACTAAAATTTAAATAGTGTATGTAGCTTTAAAAATGAACTAGCCAGAGCACGCACCCACATACACACACAATAAAAGAGAGAACATATTTGTCATCACCATCATCATCATCTCATCCAACAGCTATTGATGCAAAAGGGCCTTGTTAGATTTCGCCAGTCGACTCATCTTGAGCTTTTAATTCAACACTATTCATCATCTCCTACTTCGTGCTTCATAATCCTCAGCCATGTAGGTCTGGGTCTTTCAACTCTTCTAGTCCCTTGTGGAGCCCAGCTGAATGTTTGGTGAACTAGTCTCTCTTGAGGAGTGCGGAGAGCATGCCAAAACCATCTCCATCTACCCCTCATCATGATCCCATACACATATGGTACTTGAGTTATCTCTCTTATAGTTTCCTTTCTAAACATGTCTTGCTATCTAACTCCCAATATCCCTCTCAAGGCTTTGTTCTCAAATCTACTAAATCTTTTGGAGATTGTTTCATTGCCATACCATGACTCATGTCCATACAGTAACACCGATCTCACTGAACTGATATATAGTCGGATTTTTATATGTAATTTTAGGCGATCTGATTTCCAAATTTTACTTGACCTAGCCATTGTCTGATTTGCTTTTTTCAATCTTTCACTAAACTCTAATTCTAAAGAACCTGTATCGGAGATCATAGTTCCTAAATACTTAAATGATTCTACCTCATTAATCTTTTCTCCTTTCAATGATTTTTCATCTTCCATTGCATACTTCGTTCTCATCATCCCTGTCTTTCTTCTATTGATATTCAACCCAACCTCGGGTGATATTTCACACACTCTGGTAAGCAAGCATTGCAAATCCTATGGTGTTCTGTTAACTAGGACAGCATCATCAGCATACTCTAGGTCTGATAAATTCCTATCACCAATCCAGCCCAATCCATCTTCACCATCTCCGACTGTTCTATACATTGCAAAATCCATGAGGAGGATAAACAACATAGGTGACAACACATTCCCTTGGAGTACTCTGCTGTTCATTGGAAATTCATTTGATAAGACTCCATTAACATTAACTGAATCAAATCTACATATTTAAGAGGAATTCCAAAATAATGCAGGACTCTCAACAAAATTGACCAGTGCTCACTATAAAAGGCTTTTTCATAGTCCACAAATGCCATCAAAAGGGGATTTCTATATTCTACGCATTGCTGTACAATGTCTCAAAATGAAAATTTGGTCCATGCAACCTCCACCTTTTCTAAATCCTGCTTGTTCATCTCTTAGCTTTTCATCAATCCTTCTCTCCAGTCTCTTTAGAATAAGCATATTATATGATTTCATAATAACGGACGTTGGAATGGAATTGATGAAAAGAGAGTAGCATCATCTGCATATGCAACAAGCTTGTTTTCTAGGCCAAACCACATGTCATGTGTATATAGTATGAAAAGTAATTGACCAAGAACACTACCCTGTGGAACACCGGATATCACATTCCTATACTCACTATGGTGCCCATCAGCAACAACTCTTTGAGATCTATTACTTAAAAAATCAATAATAATGCTAAGAAACGACCCACATTATTACTACATTATTTATTTAGACATTGAAAGACAAGTTATAGTCACTCCAAGATCACAAACTTTATTAGATATAAGGGGAGAGTCTTTATCAATTTTTATTCCTTACACTATTTTTCTTTCCAACCACCATAAACTCTGTAAACTTCTGGATTGGGCCACGGCAGAACAGATCACGATCGCAGTGAGATTCATTCCAGGGAAAAGGAACGTCCTGGCCGACGGGCTCAGCAGGATGGGTCAACCGGTAGGAACCAAGTGGACCCTGCACTCAGAGGTAGCCAAACTCATCATCTAGAAATGGGGTTCGCCAGTAATGGATCTCTTCGCAACAAGACTTAACCCATTCCTCCTCTGGTGATCTGCTCCTCCTGAATTTTCTCCTAGGAGACCTGGAGCGCCTCCTCCCATGTCGAGACCTGGAACGTGACTGAGAACGGGAGTGCCTCCTCCGGGACTCTCACGCTTCCGTCGGGAATTCCTCCGGTTTTCTCCTTCCGAGGAATAGGGGGTTGTAGCAACCGATGAATCGGAGGACTCTTCATGACCCGTCCAAGGGGCTGGGGCCCAGAGAGTGGTTGTCTGAACGGCTTGTTGTCCTACGGAGAGCGCGGGCTGCAGGAACACTTCCGGAACTGACGACGGCGGTGCTGGGGGAGAGCGTGGAAGTTCTACGTTGGGGAACCAGGATCCGAAGCCTTCCTCCAACCTACGGTGACCTACAGGGCGTCCTAGGAGGGACCCATTCAAGGGGATCCGCCGCCGGTGAGTCTTCCTTCTCTGGGGCGCCTTCAGCAGCGGAGGTACCTGAAAAACTTGCCCATGAAGCGGGCGAATAGACAGGGACAGTTTTACTCCACATGGGGTCATCCGAAGAGATGTGACCCGCGTGCACCAGGGCATCATCTCTAGGACCCCCACTAAACTCACCTTCAGGCCCCCCACTTGGCTGGAAAGATGCTGCTACCCTACTATCGTGGATAAAAGACTCTTGGGGAAGAACCTCTGGCTTCTTCCCCGCAACGGACTTACCTCGTCCCCTACTCTGGGTAGGGGAAGATGGAAGGAAAACCCTACTCGACGGTCCTTCTGGAGACGTAAAGGGCGAAGAGGTGTTAGCCTTCTTGGGCGAACGCTTGGCAGACTTCTTTTTCTTGGTACTGAATCGTACCCACTGGATCTCACTCCAAGAAACGCACTCCGGACACGTGTCCGACGGAGAGCACACACTACCCCTGCACGACGAGCACAAGGAATGAGGGTCTACCTCTGGCTTAGAAAGAAACGCACCACACGACTTCCCGGCTCTAGGCCCAGGACAACGGCGGGGATGCCCCATCACGCACTATCGCAACACCGCAAGACACAGGAACGCAGCGGTAAAGGGTAATAAGGACAAGGATAGCACGTGAGAACACAAGGGAAGGATAAGATAACCACACGGGGACACATAGGGAAAGCACAGGGATACCACGTGGGAACCACGCGGGACACAATGGAGTCGGGGACACAAAGGGTCGCACTGAGATAAGGAGAGAGCGTCGAGATGATATCACGACGCGACCAGAGAACTTACTGACGGTCGAGACCCAAGCTAGCACGCTCCCTGACCCGGGACTAGCCTTAGGGCACGTATCCTTCCGCCTGAGGTTAGCCTTCACAGAAAACGGAAGTAGGGTAAACTACACAAAACTCTGGTCGGATGAGAGGAGATTTCCAGGTACTCCTAAGAAAGTAGTTCGAGGTAAGTATGTTAGGAAAAATACAAATTACTTAAAATTTGTGATTTTGTTTTCATTTAATTTTAGCTGTTTGATTGTCATCAAAGGAGATGATGATTAATGGAGAAGTATTGAATTAAAAGCTCAAGATAGAGACGACTGGTGAAATCTAACTGAGGCCCTTTGTGTCAATAGGCGTAGGAGATGATGATGATGATGATAATTGTCATCCCTTCCCTAACAAAAATTCGGCTTGGAGTTTCAGTAGTATTGTCTATATCATTTATGAAGTAAAATTGTGTATTATTTGTTATTAGTTTGAACTTCACACCATGCCTTTTTAGTATTTTCTGTTTTTTGATAGACTAATAGTATAGATACAGAATAAGATTGGGGCCAGTACACTTCCCTGAGGTACCCCTCTGTTTAAAGGTTCATATAATGAATAAGAGTTTCCAATTTGCACACAGTATGTCTTTTTGTAGTCTTTTAGGTACAGTATTTGAAAGCTTGATCTTCAATACTGATGGAACGTAGATCATTTAGTAGCAGTTCGTGCTCAATTGTATCAAAAGCAGCACTAAGGTAGAGTAATATTGAAATACCACATTTATTTTCATCCATCATATCCAGCATATTTACAACAGAACAGATAGTTGACTCTTCAGAGTATAATTTTCTGTAAGCAGACTGGTTGTCTGGCAAAGCTTCTATTTCTTCTAAATGACTAATTAGTTGTTTAAGATTACATATTTTAGCACTTGTGAAATAAAGGCTAGATTTGAAATAGTTCTTCACGAGCTTAATTCCTGATAACCTAGAGCACTTTTCAAAACTGGTGTTCGGCATCAATGACCTTCGATGTCATAAGGCCAGAAAACTTCAATTTTCAATATTAATCTTACCCGATGATCATGTAGCTGTCAACTCCGTTGCCCGACAGAAATCTAAGGTCGGGATACGCCAGCGATCGCTATCCAGGTGGGGGTGTACACAACAGCGCCATCTGTGAGTAGGTACTCAAGTACTTCTTGTCAACAAGAACTCAATTTTTCCTCTGTCGTGCCACCGGCAAGACCTATTTGGATACGCTGTTGATTCTGGAGTTATTTTCACGATTTTGGTGATGTATTCACTCTAGAGTTTAGCCTTCGCTATTCAGGAAGCTTTATCATTAGCTTAGCAAGCTTTTGGAATTGATTTGGATTAATTATTATCAAACTTTGCTAGATTTTGGATCCCCCCTTTGACTATTTCTACAATCCAAGATGTCTGACCAGTCTCAAGTCCCTAAATACAGGCAGTGTAGTGTTAGGACTTGTAATAGGCGTCTTCCGAAGGCCTCCTTAGATCCTCACACCGTGTGTTCCAATTGTAGGGGTAAATCCTGTCAATTGGAAGATCGATGTGAGGAATGCGCTGGGCTTTCGGAATTCGATTTTAACGAATTCCTTAAAAATGCACGTAGGTTAGAGAAGGAGAGAATTAGGAGGAGTTCTTCTCGCTCTGTGGATTTTTCCTCTCCCCATGCCCCTCAACCTTTTCCTTCCCCTGTAGTGGTGACTCCCGACCCTGCTACTAGTGCTCAGCCATCCATGGCGGATATGATGCGTGCCATTCAGGCTCTCGGTGACAAAGTGGAGTCTTTGGCTAATGATCGTAATCAGCTTTTGGCGGATGTCAAAGAGCTGAAAGCTAAGAGTGCAGTGGGAAGTGTTATTATTGCTAGTGATGTGAAAAGTGTCAGTGTCAGTGTTGCGCATGAGGGTACATCTGTGCGTGCCAGTCGTCCTCCCAGTCCGGGACCTCTTGCAAGCTCCCAAGCCCAGGGGAGAAGCAATGTCGAAAGACCAAAGGGTTCGGCAGGCCTTGATCTGCACACGGATGTACCCTCAGTGGTTGCGGACGTATCTGCCAGAGATCGTCCCATCCACAAACAGACGAATGAGCCCTACCATTCCTCGTCTGTGGAAGAAGTAAGGAAGAAACGATGGACCAAGGTCTCACGACCGCTCAAGCGTAAGGTTCCTTCCGAGAGAGTCCAACGGCCCAGATGTAGCCACTGGGTCAGTTCCGACTCTCCGCAGTCTTCCGAAGACTGCACACCTCCCAAGAGAGGTAGAGTGGTTCCACAACAGGCTAATACTCTGTCTGTTGCCGCACCAACCACTGTGGACCCTAAGTGGTCCATGCTGCAGACTATGCAGTCTCAGCTGGCTGCGTTCATGCAAGAGTATCATGCTGAGAAGGTTGACAACGCTCCTGTTAACCTACAGCCTGCCACGGTTGTGCGCTCAGCAGATACTGCGGCTGCCTGCTCCCACACTCCACCTGTGAGAGCTCCACCACCGATGCGCAGTCCTCCCTGCCAGACGCATGTTCTTACTGCACCATCCGTTGACATGCGTGAGCTACCGCATCAGCAGTGGGAAGGTGCTGTAGAGCTGCCGGGTGCTCACCCTATGCGGCATGCTCCGCAACCCATGCAGCATACGCCGCATACCATGCAGCATACTCCGCATACCATGCGGCATTCTCCGCATCCCATACGGCATGCTCCGCCACCCACGGCAGTCCCTCCCACGCACCAACACTCTGCTTATGTTGTTGCCAGCTCGCAGACTGACCAGCAGCGGCATGATGTTGGATCCGCAGCAGTCACGCATGCACCCGTGCTGCCGGATTCAGCCATTCAGATTTCTGCTCCACCTTTACCACTTCCTACTCAGCTTTCGGATGATGGAGTATCGGATGACGAAGCTGCATATGTGGATGAACCGCACTCCGACTTTGAAGGGCCCAACTCTACGCCTCCCTCCTTAGACTTTCGTAAAGTCCTTGCTTTGTTCAGGGACTTGTATCCTGAACAGTTTGTGTCTGCAACCCCTCGCTCTCCTCCCTCCGAGTTTGCTCTGGGCATTCAGTCTGCTGCTCCTGCCTTCACCAAGCTTGTCCTCGCACGCTCATCCAAGAGAGCTTTGAAGGTTATGGGAGAGTGGTTGCAGTCCAAGAAGCAACTGGGAAAGACTTCTTTCATCTTTCCTCCATCCAAGCTTGCTTCCAAGTCGAGCGTCTGGTATGCCACGGGAGAGGAACCCGGCCTGGGAGTTCCTGCCTCTGCCCAGGGCGACTTCTCAAGTCTGGTTGACTCTCCCCGCAGGTTGGCTATGAGACGATCGAAGATCTGCTGGTCCTTTTCCGACATGGATCATCTGTTGAAGGGAGTCTTTCGTGCTTTCGAGATCTTCAACTTTCTCGATTGGTGTCTGGGAGCCTTAAGCAGAAAGACTTCCCCTTCGGATAAGGACTCTGCCATGCTGATCATGTCTAGCATGGACAAAGCCATTCGGGATGGGTCTGGTGAACTTGCGGCTTCGTACGTGTCAGGAGTGCTTAAGAAGAGAGAACATCTTTGCTCCTTCTTGTCGTCTGGTATCACTCCTTGCCAGAAGTCGGAGTTGTTGTTTGCTCCTCTCTCCAAGTGTCTGTTTCCGGAGGAGCTGATTCAGGGGATGGCTGCCTCACTTATCCAGAAGGATACCCATGATCTTATGGCTTCTTCCGCACGTAAGGCTAAAACCTTACCTCCCGTGTCTAGACCCTTCCGTCCTGCAGCAGTAGACACTCCAGCGACTAGGTTCATCCCGCCCTTTCGTGGCAGAACCTCCAGCAGAGGAGGTACCCGTGCCGACAGTCACCGTGGCAAATCCAAGAAGGGTTCCAAGTCCGCAAAAGGCAGGATCTGACTGCCTTCCTCTCCAGACAGCAGTGGGAGCCAGGCTCAAGTACTTCTGGCGAGCTTGGAAGAGCAGAGGTGCAGACGCTCAGTCTGTGAAGTGGCTAAAGGAGGGGTACAGAATTCTGTTCTGCCGCAGTCCCCCTCTAGCTACATCTCCCATCAACCTCTCTCCCAACTACAAAGAGAAGGACAAGAGGCTAGCGTTGCAACAAGAGGTGTCGCTCTTGCTACAAAAGGAAGCGGTAGTCATAGTCCGGGACCATCAATCCCCGGGCTTCTACAACCGTCTCTTCCTGGTAGCGAAGAAGACAGGAGGTTGGAGACTGGTGCTGGACGTCAGTGCTCTCAATGCTTATGTCACCAAGCAGACGTTCACGATGGAGACGACGAAGTCGGTCCTAGCATCGGTCAGGAAGGAGGACTGGATGGTCTCGTTAGACCTGAAAGACGCATACTTTCACGTCCCCATTCATCCAGACTCCCAACCTTTCCTAAGGTTCGTCTTTGGAAAGGTTGTGTACCAGTTCCAAGCCCTGTGCTTTGGCCTAAGCACGGCACCTCTTGTGTTTACCAGACTGATGAGGAATATTGCCAAATTCCTTCACTTGGCAGACATCAGAGCCTCCCTCTATTTGGACGACTGGCTTTTAAGAGCTCCGTCAAGTCGTCGCTGTCTGGAGAATCTCAGATGGACTATGGATCTGACCAAGGAATTGGGCCTCCTGGTCAATGTAGAGAAGTCCCAGCTCGTACCATCCCAGACCATTGTCTACCTCGGTATGGAGATTCAGAGTCGAGCTTTTCGGGCTTTTCCGTCGGCCCCAAGGATCAATCAAGCCCTAGAATGCATCCAGAGCATGCTGAGAAGGGACCGATGTTCAGTCAGGCAGTGGATGAGCCTAACAGGGACACTTTCATCGCTGGCCCAGTTCATCGAGTTAGGGAGACTCCACCTCCGCCCCCTTCAGTACCATCTAGCTGCTCACTGGAGAAAGGACATGACGCTAGAGGCGGTCTCAGTGCCTGTCTCCGAAGAGATGAGGTCTTCTCTGACGTGGTGTAAGAACAGCATTCTTCTCAGGGAAGGTCTTCCTTTGGCTGTTCAGACCCCCGACCACCGTCTCTTCTCGGACGCATCGGACACGGGCTGGGGTGCGACACTGGACGGACAGGAATGCTCGGGCACTTGGAATTAGGAGCAGAGGACGCTTCACATCAATTGCAAGGAACTGTTGGCAGTTCATCTAGCCTTGATAAACTTCAAGTCCCTCCAGCTAAACAAGGTGGTGGAGGTGAACTCCGACAACACCACAGCCTTGGCTTACATCTCCAAGCAAGGAGGGACTCATTCGAGGAAGTTGTTCGAGATCGCAAGGGACCTCCTCATTTGGTCAAAAGATCGAAAGCTCTCGCTGGTGACGAGGTTCATTCAGGGCGACATGAATGTCATGGCAGATCGCCTCAGCCGGAAGGGTCAAGTCATCCCTACAGAGTGGACCCTTCACAGGAATGTTTGCAGCAGACTATGGGCCCTGTGGGGTCAGCCCACCATAGATCTTTTCGCTACCTCGATGACCAAGAGGCTCCCGATGTATTGTTCTCCGATTCCAGACCCAGCAGCAGTTCACGTGGATGCCTTTCTGCTGGATTGGTCCCACCTAGACCTGTATGCGTTCCCTCCGTTCAAGATCGTCAACAGGGTGCTTCAGAAGTTCGCATCTCACGAAGGGACACGGTTGACGTTGGTTGCTCCCCTCTGGCCTGCGAGAGAATGGTTCACAGAGGTACTGCAATGGCTAGTGGACGTTCCCAGGACTCTTCCTCTAAGAGTGGACCTTCTACGTCAGCCTCACGTAAAGAAGGTACACCCAAGCCTCCACGCTCTTCGTCTGACTGCCTTCAGACTATCGAAAGACTCTGAAGAGCTAGGGGCTTTTCGAAGGAGGCAGCCAGAGCGATTGCCAGAGCAAGGAGGACATCCACTCTCAGAGTCTATCAGTCAAAATGGGAAGTCTTCCGAAGCTGGTGCAAGGCGAATGCAGTTTCCTCAACCACCTCTGTAGCACAGATAGCTGACTTTCTGTTACATCTAAGAAATGTAAGATCCCTATCAACTCCTACGATCAAGGGCTACAGGAGTATGTTGGCAGCAGTCTTCCGCCATAGAGGCTTGGATCTTTCTACCAACAAGGATCTACAGGACCTCCTTAGGTCTTTTGAGACCTCAAAGGAACGTCAGTTGTCCACACCAGGCTGGAACCTAGACGTGGTTTTAAGGTTCCTGATGTCATCAAGATTCGAACCGCTTCAGCCAGCCTCTTTTAAGGATCTCACGCTAAAAACTCTTTTCCTCGTTTGTCTAGCGACAGCTAAAAGAGTCAGTGAGGTCCATGCCTTCAGCAGGAACATAGGTTTTACATCTGAGACGGCTACATGTTCCTTGCAACTCGGTTTTTTGGCGAAAAACGAGCTTCCTTCCCGTCCTTGGCCCAAATCGTTCGAGATCCCAAGCCTGTCCAACTTGGTGGGGAACGAATTAGAGAGAGTACTTTGCCCAGTAAGAGCTCTTAAGTACTATTTAAGACGGACAAAGCCAATACGAGGACAGTCAGAAGCCTTGTGGTGTTCTATCAAGAAACCTGCTCTTCCGATGTCTAAGAACGCAGTTTCTTACTACATCAGGCTTCTGATTAGAGAGGCACATTCTCATCTGAAGGAGGAAGATCTTGCTTTGCTGAAGGTAAGGACACATGAAGTTAGAGCTGTCGCTACTTCAGTGGCCTTCAAACAGAACCGTTCTCTACAGAGTATTATGGATGCAACCTATTGGAGAAGCAAGTCAGTGTTCGCATCATTCTATCTCAAAGATGTCCAGTCTCTTTACGAGAACTGCTACACCCTGGGACCATTCGTAGCAGCGAGTGCAGTAGTAGGTGAGGGCTCAGCCACTACATTCTCATAATCCCATAACCTTTTTAATCTTTCTCTTGAATTCTTTTATTGTTGTTTTTTGGGTTGTACGGAAGACTAAGAGGGCTTCCGCATCCTTGTTGATTTGGCGGGTGGTCATATTCTTTCTTGAGAAGCGCCTAGATTAGAGGTTGTGATGAGGTCCTTTAGTATGGGTTGCAGCCCTTCATACTTCAGCACCTAGGAGTCGTTCAGCATCCTAAGAGGACCGCTAGGCTCAGTAAGGAAGACGTACTTAAAAAAGGCAGAGTAATAGTTCAAGTCGACTTCCTTACCAGGTACTTAATTATTTTATGTATGTTATTTTGAATAACTGATAAAATGAAATACGGGATACTTAGCTTCTTATGTTGACATGTATGCTGGTCTCCACCCACCACCCTGGGTGTGAATCAGCTACATGATCATCGGGTAAGATTAATATTGAAAAATGTTATTTTCATTAGTAAAATAAATTTTTGAATATACTTACCCGATGATCATGAATTTAAGAACCCTCCCTTCCTCCCCATAGAGAACCAGTGGACCGAGGAGAAAATTGAGTTCTTGTTGACAAGAAGTACTTGAGTACCTACTCACAGATGGCGCTGTTGTGTACACCCCCACCTGGATAGCGATCGCTGGCGTATCCCGACCTTAGATTTCTGTCGGGCAACGGAGTTGACAGCTACATGATCATCGGGTAAGTATATTCAAAAATTTATTTTACTAATGAAAATAACATATCAATCAATCAGAATAGGTGTGACTATAGCTATTTTCTCAGATTTGGGAAACTTGCACTCATCGATACTATTCTCATAATTATAATGGCTAGACTAGAAAAGTTTCTTCCTACAGTTACTTCAGATACAGTATTGGCATTGGATCGATCATACAGTTTGGTTTCTTTACTCGTGATAATCCCGATGATGTTGTCTTGTGTTATATTATTGAATCTTGTTAATTTTTTCTGTGTATCTAGTGTAGCATTAATCTGATGTTGAATGTTTGCAAAGAACCTAGTTATATTTTATATTTTGTTTTTAAAGAATGCTAGAAAATTATTTGCTAGCTTCTGGTCACTGTACCCCTCTGGTAGCCTTTTTCATTTACATTTCCCTTAATAATACATCTAGAAGACAATTTGTATCTTTTGCTGCTTTGCGCAGCTTTTTTATCTTTTTCTTTTTAGGTGTGCGTGTTTTCTCTTACGAACGCCTTCATGCAAACCTGTCCAGTGCGCGAGGGTCCCTCGTGCGGTACCTTCATGTCATCGTTGGAGACGACCTGCAATCTCTGTGGCCTTCGTGCAGAGGGTATCGCTGCGAGCAGGGTTCGCCCCGCGCAGTGTGTAGGGAGCGGCCTGCCTCCCAATGGGAGAGATTTAGACGGCGCAGGAAGAAGGCCAAGCATAATCTTTCTCCCTCTGGGGCAAGGAAAGCACGTTCTTCTTCTCGAACCCCCAAAGTCTTTCAAAAGCTACTCCTCGCTCGCGTTCTTCTGAGGGATGATCGAGATGGAGCGCAGACCGACAAACTCCTTGGCAACCCCGGGGAACTGGGGTGGTTGTTGCTTCCCCTAGAGGAGCAACTTCAACTCCAGCCACTGGGGAGCTATTTTCCCTTTCAGATGTACTACAGGTGTAGCCAACTTTGGGAATTTCGGGACCCCCTTCAAAGTAAGAACTTCTATGTCTCATTCAGCTCGGTGCTAGGAAGGACCCGTCTCGTGGAAGGAATATCTCTCCACTCGATGCCACTATTCCAGTAATAGCGAAGTTCCTTGTATACCTTCAGGAGGAAAAGCTTCTTTCTGTCTCAGCGGTGAAAGGCTATCGCTAGGCCCTAAGCCTCGCTTTTAAACTGGAAGGAGTTGACATATCCTCTTCATTGGAGCTTTCTTTACTCATGCAGAGTTATGAGATCACTTACCCTCAGTCAGAGATTAGCCCTCCTTAAAAGGACCTCCCTACGAACCATTACGCCGTGCAACTGACTGAAATCTCACTTTGAAGATGGCATTCCTGCTCACTTTAGCCTCGGTAAAGAGAGTCAGTGCACTACATGGCCTCTCGTATGACATCACCCATTTAAGGGGATTGGGGGGTGGTGACACTCAGCTTCGTCACTGAGTTCATTGCTAAGACTCAAAATCCGGGGGTACTGGACCATAGATTCGGGCCCTTTCAGATTGCGAGTCTCCGTTCTGTAACCAATGACCCAGATCAGTTTTTATTATGCCCAGTGGGGAGTTTGAGATACTATCTTAAACGCACTGCAGCAACACGGCCCCGACTAACATCTCTATTTGTTAGCTCAGGGAGAGTAAAGAGGAGGATCACTAAGAACACTGTTTCCTCCTGGGTCTGCCAGGTGATTGAAAGAGCCTTGGTTTCAGATCCTCGTCCGGCTCGCCGTCCTAGAGCCCATGACATCAGGTGAATTAGTACATCATTGGCATTTAAATGCAACTTTTCCGTGTTGTAAGTACTAAAAGCGTGCGTGTGGAAGAGGCAAACTACTTTCACAGCCCATTACTTAAAAGACATGACCCACAAGAGACTCGATACATTCATTATCGATCCTGTGGTGGCTGCTCAACAAGTGGTTTAAGAATACCTCAGGCTCCTTGATGGATAATTAGCAGTTGGTCGAGGGCATTGGTTTCCCGGGATAATACTGAGACGAATGAGAGTATGTTTGGCTTTCCTTTCTTCATCTTCCCTCCCTTGGGGTACAGCACTATGGGTCCCTCTGCAAGCTGGCTTCAACCTCTGCAGGTTATTATCACTTCCCTTGTGTAGCCTAGTATAAGTCATAAATCTATATACTGTCCACATCCCCATTGCTATCTGCTAGGTAAGCAATGGGAAACTTCTTGTTTTTCCTATATATAAACTCTGAATGTGTTTATACAATACAACAAACTCTCATTACACTGAATTGTATTGACTCAGTCATGTCCATGCCAGACTTAAGACTTCCACCCACCTAAGAGTGAGTCATCCAAACAAATAACCAAAGGTTTGTTAGTATGGGAATAAATGGCAAATTATAAGCGATTTGTCATATTCCTGAACTAGATATTAATCTCTGCCACAATCATTCAGTTAGTTTTTTATGGACGTTGCATAAGTTTTTTCATAATTCTGACCATCGTTTACATTCAGATCTTCCCGGACATTACCATCTCATTCGTAATACCAGGTACGCAGTTAATTCTAATAGTCCTTTCTTCTCCATGAGGACAGTCAATACTACACAGTATTTTAGAAGTTTTATTCCAGCTGTGACCAAGTTGTGGTATGATCTTCTAATCGGGTCGTTGAATCGGTAGAACTTCAAAAGTTCAAACTTGCAGCAAAGGTTTTTATGTTGAAAAGGGTGACATTAGCCCTTTTATAGTTTATATATAAAAGATTTGTTTTAATGTTGTTACTGTTCTTTAGATATTTCATTTTAATTGTACTTTACTTCTCATATAGTTTACTTCCTTATTTCCTTTCCTCTTTGGTCTATTTTTTCTCTGTTGGTGCCCTTGGGCTTATAGCACCCTGCTTTAACAAAAAAGGGTTGCAGCTTATCTAATAATAATAATGATAGTAATAAGTCGACTACTACCTGTAGTAATTTAACTCGTGGACATTCTTCTTTGATTAAATTTAGGGACTCTAGAAATAGTAAATTTGTCCTTATGAGAAGATTTATTTTAAAGTTTTCAATTTTCTTTCAGCCAATCTGTTATCATTAGTGTTCAAGAGCCATGTTTGGAGCATCCTTCATGCATTACTAGAGATGTTCATTCATCGTATTCATCACTCACCACCACAGTACCGTGTTCAGTTCCTGTCAACTATTCACCACATGGCAGCTGTACCACTAAATACCATGACTCAAATTACACAGCTGCATTTATGGTTAGTAGTCTTTAAAATTTTTGTTTAAAATTTTTTCAGTGATATGTATGTAGGCTCAGAATTACTGATTTTAGTAGTATTTTCTTGAATTTACATTAAAGTTTCCTTTAAAGGGTAATCAAGAGGTTGTGTATTTTGTCTTTTATTTTGTCGTTTTTCTTGAATAATGTTTCAAAATGCAACTTTGAATGTTGTATTTAATGCTTATACGGTACATCTGCTGAGGATGTGTAATTATTTTTTAATGTAGAAATTTGTAACTGTACAAGCTTGAGTGTGTGTGTGTACGTTACATTTAATGACCTAGTCAGTTGTTTTTTTATCACTGTGGTAGTGATATTTAAGCTAATTACTATATCAATGACCCTTTCCTTGGGGAGTCATCATGCTTAAACTGTTGAAGCTACCAGCTTCCTGACCTCATAGAAAAATAGAAAAAAAATTTCTTTCCCCCCCACTTTCTCCAATCCTTCCTTCCCCGTGATGCCAAATAGAGCCAATAGTTGACGCCACAAAGAAAATCACATATTTATTAATACTAAGAACTACTTATAATCCATGTCTCGCACACCCTACGGGTCGACCTTTCACGGTTTAACATCATTTAGTAATTTAAAAAGATAGGTAATTTAGTATTAGAATATGGAAGATTTAGGAGTTTTCATATTTTCTTAAGTTACAGGTATATACTAAATTGTTTTGAAAAACATTTGGCAGAAAAGGTCAAGTTGGTACTACTGCTTTATTAGAATTTGGAATATTTAAGAGGTGTCTTTATTTTCTGTTAAGTTACACGTATGTACTAAATTGTTTGAAAAAACATTTGGCAGAATAGGTCGAGTTGGTACTACTGCTCTGGTGTTAGTGATATAGCCAAATAGATATTGGCAATGAAACTGGAACTGGAATGTCAGACCGCATAGCCACTCTAGTATGTATGCGAGTAAGGAGTTGAAAAGCTTCCCAATTTTAAGGAAGTTTTTTATGTAATTAATTCAGATTCGTGCCAATTGAAAATGATGAGCCCATAATTGCTGTGATTTTTTGGCATTGCATATCATGTACCATCCTCTCCTGCCAGACATAAAAATAGGACATTTCATTGTAGGGCATTTGTCAGAGCTGATTTGACAGGGCTGATTCAATGTTATTATTTTCAGTGGAGGTTTGTTATTGTGTAAAATGTTGTCATTAACACTCTCTCTCTCTCTCTCTCTCTCTCTCTCTCTCTCTCTCTCTCTCTCTCTCTCTCTCTCTCTCTCTCTCTCTCTCTCTCTCTCTCTCCCCCTCTTTCAAGAAAGTTAGGATGACAACGTCATCTGGTGTATATTTTCAAACTCTGGATGCCTAATCGTTCGAATTCCGAACTGGGCAAACTGCTGACACATCGATTGTGTCAGTGACTACAAATACGCTTTCTGGTACTATTTTCGCAAACACGGACTCTTGCGTTAGCAACCCATCAAAGAGAACTAATTTGAATTTGAAACTTCCTAGTGCAATTAAGGATAGGGAAAATGATTCTGATCAGGTCTACGTTAAAACTCAAACAATAAAAAAAAAAAAAGACAAGGTGGACAACACAAATTTTCGTCAAAATCTGACTGCGTAGAATTTCTCTATAGTTAAGCTGTTCACAAATTATGTCCAACTTTATTCAGAACATAACACATTTCTCATAGCCTGTCCAAATGGTTCAATAACTAAACTTTTTAGGCAATCTCCAAAAAGAAAGATATTTACTCACAATGACTGAAGTAATGAATAACAAAATTACATACATACTTCAATTTGCATAGTTAAATAAAGAAACACATTCAGCATGAGCCTAATTCCCCTAAAGAATAAGTGGTAGCAATTTTTTCTGCAAACTAACCAAGATAAAGATATCATAACTGAAATTCTAATTGTTAGGTAAAAAAGCTAATTCTCTCTTACCTAATTTTCCACAGAATTATCTCGCAAAACTCTTGACATTATCAGATGAATAAGTTATTTATTGCTTAGTCATTTCAATCTCTTTTTTTTTTCATTTCATTCTGCAATCATACTGATGCTCTCTCTCTCTCTCTCTCTCTCTCTCTCTCTCTCTCTCTCTCTCTCTCTCTCTCTCTCTCTCTCTCTCTCTCTCTCTCTCTCTCTCTCTCTCTCGCATATGTTAACACAATTCATCATGCACACGGCTTACATGGGCCAAATCATTCTGCCTCAATCCTCAAAATCTTTCGCAAAGGAAAGCATTTCCCATCTAGGACATCAGCAACTCATCTTCTACCTTCTTTCACTCTGCACAACTTTTACACAAATCTCATAATTTTTTACATTACTTATCTAGCATAAGACTCATAACTAAAAACGATACCAGAAAAAGAAACAACTTAACTATAGCATGCAAATAAAATGAAAATGAAAAACAAAATTGAGCGCTCAAAACCTTAAAATTACGTCCTTAAATTATACATATCCAACAAGGTATTATGGCATAAACGAAACTAGGAAACAGCAAACAACAAAACAGAAAACAACATG
This sequence comes from Palaemon carinicauda, assembly GCF_036898095.1. Lineage (NCBI taxonomy): Eukaryota > Metazoa > Arthropoda > Malacostraca > Decapoda > Palaemonidae > Palaemon > Palaemon carinicauda. The sequence goes on from NC_090732.1 coordinate 157,045,134, forward strand.
TTGTTTACATCAACGACAGTCCCTTTTGCTTTCAGACAAGTTACTGAAACTTACATATGTCAGCAAATCAACTAAACTAGCCTCTTAATACTGTCTTTAAACAACACAAAGCTTAAATTAGTGGAATTCCTTCCAGTGATTTACCAAATCATTTAATTACAAATAAAATCACCTTTTTTATATGCAGTAATTTGATATAAATATGCTTTTTCCTAACGCTAAAAACATAAGAACATCTGTTACTTTTTCTTATCAGACATTAATTAATTAATGACGGGGAACAGTATAGCTACTTTTATTTTAATCTCTAACTTCAAGTTTATCCTGATAATCCGATCCTCTCATGTTAATCAGAGAACATACTTCTGCTTAAAAACTCATTGCATGAAATATTTACATGTATCCTCTAAATGTATTTGGAATTTCCCTTATTCCTAAAGTTATTGGCTATGTCACTATTCCTATCTTTCTGTGTCTCGGGGAATCTAAGTTTAATGCTAAACCAAGCTGTTTTCCAAACACAGGGCGCCTCTCAGAGCTTACGCTGACATTGCATGTAGCTTGTGTTTTCTTACGCTTGTAACTCAAATATTAGGCTAGTATTTTTTTTAACAACAGACAAAATTTTAGGTCACAATTGTTTTCTGAATTGCTCATTGTTTGTAAATGGTTCTACATAGTTGTTCAGAAACTTGTCTGATGGGTGATTATTGCTGAAACATGTCTTACTAAATTCTAACTGCTATCACAACTTTTATAACTACTGTTTCATACATAGCTATTCTTATACACATTCTAAACATTTACTTTATTCATCATACATAAACAGAAAAAGTCTACGGCAACTTGTTCTTTATTGTTCGTTCATTTCCTGGATTTTTCATGTTAATTACTTCGATTTTGTGAGTTAACAGAAACGGAAAGATCTAAGTAAGAATCCTAATTTCGTTCTTTGTATCACTTTGCCAGATAGCAACTAATAAAAATTAATTCCTTACGCATCATGATTTTTCAATACACACAATTCTCTACAGAGTTAAAAAACAAAGATTCAATTCTGAGTTTTCATTCAAAGGAATTATGTTACTTATTAGTATTTTAAATTTCTTTTCAGTACAAAAAAAAAAGTCCTATCTCACAATGCGCTCTTCGCACTGTGACGGACATAATGCTTTACTCAGGGGTTCACACTGACTAATTATTCCCTTCATTTATTTCCTCTAACTCTAATCATGTGCCCTTTAGATTTAAAATGTATTCATATTCCCTGTTAATTAATTTGATGTTACTTTCTTAAAATAATTTGTTAACTACTCAATTTCATTACTCAGACCGAAGCACTAGTGACACAAATAACTTGTAAGACTTTAATTATAAATGAGAGGTCCTTAAATCACACACATGACAAAATATTAATTACTTAACAAACTTGTTGGCAACTGAAATCTCTTTGACTATTATGTTAACAAACTCATCTTCGTTAATCAGGATGATCTTCAGTCAAAAACTGACAAACACTAGTTTAACACTTTCTTTTTAAAACATTTCATAATGTATTAAGTAGGCTACTAGTCATTGACAATATGGTGTGCGACGTAAGAACAAACATTGCAACACTAATTTCCCAATTTATAGATGTAACTAAGTTATACTTCTTTCTCCATAAGTTTACTAAGTACATGCTTAACCCTTTTACCCCAATGCTATTTGGAACTTTCCAACCCTTAACCCCCCGGCGTTTTTCTTTTTCAAGCACGTTTTGCAATGTTTTTTTTTTTTTTTTTAGATTGTGCTGACAGCCTTAATTTTTGTCATAGAGAGGTCAGGTTGGTCTCATTATTTTGGAAAATGCCTGAAGTTTCTCATAAAGTTATCAGAAAGATGCAAAAATAATGCAAATAGCAGTTTTTTGCAAGGACGTACTGGTACGTCCATGGGGGTTAAGGGATGAGTTGTGTGAAATGCGCCAATATGTCCATTGGGTGTAGAAGGGTTAAAGAGGAAATGATAAGAAAATCATAGATTAAGCTCTAGATTTGAACTGTGACTGAAACATTCCTTCCCTCGAACTAAATAACGGTTATCATTGTAACACTGAATTGTTTCAACATGTGACCATACTTCTTTTCCAAAAATCACATTTGAACACGTTTGGCAACGAAGGTGTTAAATAACAAGAACAAACTACTTTAAACTAAAGAAACTGTGAAGTGAAAATTCACAGCTTACACATTGTAAAGAATAATTTCTTATGTATCCACTCAGCAACAAGAACATTGACGACTATTTATTCTCTTAAGAAAAGATCAATCTTTACTCAAATCTTTAATACTGAACACATTTTACTCGACTACTTACTTTCTTAAATCAAAACTAGAGTTCTTCATTTTACTTTAACATTACGTAAAGAAAATGAAATTATAACTTTGTTACTCTACACACTTTTACAATATCTTACAACATATGCGTTAATCTTAGGAGCTACAGATGTTGTACCATGTTACTTAACTTATATGTAGGTCGATTGCTGTGGGTCACCTTGAGTCCTTCATCCTACAGTTGCTGTCTGGGACCTCTTCCAATTTTTGGGATTGTCCTTGGCCTTTGTGGGCGAGCCATGTCCGTCACAGCGCCCGCTGCTATTGATTCCACAACCAAATTTTCCATAGTTAGGCCATTTACGAGTACCCCAACTACTGATGATCGGCTGATAAAGATTCATAGAAGGCTCTTGACCCGTTGGCAAGTTTTGATGCTGCTGCTCCCGTGACAGGAAACTGGACATACCGTCAATTGTGGGCGTACCCTCTTCGTTTCCCACAGGAACATTGCCGTGTCATCCTCTCGAGGACGAGTGTGTTTCCTCACGAATGGTTCCTCCCTTGGGCATCAGCTGTTCTGGCCCGCCTGTCTCGGCAGAAGGGTGCTAATGTCTCTTCCCTGCTGGTCCTCTGTGGGTGAAGGTTCATGCCACCCTTCCTGGCTGCTACTATTCTTGACATCATTGTTAGGATTTTCTTCTTAATTTTTCTAAGGACATCCATTCGTCCTTTATCTTCTTTCGTTATGCTTTTTTAACTGGCCTTTTCTTCCGAGTTTTTCCTTTTCTCTTCTTCTGAGATGTCTACTTCTTGCTTCTTGTGTGTCTTTGTTTCCCTCTCATTCTTTTTCTTATATCATCATTGTTCAAGGGTATTTTTAGTAGCTGCGGCACTCAGGCTTTTGCTCATTATTACACATATTTTTAATCCTCTTCATCCACCATAAGGCCACCAATTTGTCACTAAGTTTGTGGCAATTAAATAATAAATGATGGGAATCGGAGAAATAGAAGACTTTTACATCATAAAGAGGATTTATTGTCTGAATTAATTTTCACAGAAATCTGAGCATAAATCTTCTGCAAAGTGAATGAATGAATCTCTTTAATGACATAGTCAATGGAACTCTAAATATCTCGAATTATATAATAGAAGAAATATACAGTAAGTCTCTAGCTGACTTTTAAATTACTAGAACACTTTACTGTAGAGGGCTCTTAATTGTGGATAACATTGGCTCACTTAATAGATACAGACATAACCGGAAACAGTAGAGATACATTACAAAGACTTATAACAAAGGGCCTCATGTTGCGTATTGACGCCAACCATGGCTGAGATTAGCCTACCATGGTGGATGGCCTGTTATGGATTCCCCACTCACGACTTGAACTTGACCTGAACTAACTACTCTTGGCTTTCCAGCTGTTCTTATGAGGGCTTGTGGCCTCTGGGTAGCAGTGGTCGGTTATGCAACTACATCCACCGGTTCTCGCTTTCTTTACGTCCCCTCTCCCCACTGTAGCTGTTGACATGGAAACAGATTCATTACACGTGTGCTTGGATCAGCAGATATCTAACAATGACAGGATATTTGCTTAAATGGATATCCACACTACCCAGGAATGTTGAGATGAGGTCATAGGTTGGCAACTGCCACCCTATTTCATGCGCACTTAACTAACCCAGTTAACGGCTGTCAAGAATTTGTCTGAGCTTCTGTTAATGTATTTACTTTAATAACCTTATATTGTGACACCGCCCTCCTATTGGGTGAGTCATGCCCCTATGAATACCGTAGGTTTATATTCCAGTTAGGGAACAAATGACAAATTTGGAAATAATTTTTACTTTTCCTAATGATACAAACTTTTACCTATTTACACAAAGTTACTCACCAACCCTTTCACCCATGAAATCCTACCTCCAAGCAAAGTGATGCACAGTCACAGGTGTGTGAGTGAGAGGGATATCTACTTGTAGCTAGCTACCCCCTACCCCATGCTAACTAGCGGAATGGGTAGTTAACCCTTGCTAAAATTTTAATAGACTCATTCTTTCAACTTCGCTGAAAGTAATGCACATATAAATAGCTAAAGGTTTGTATCATTAGGAAAAATGCAAATTATTTCTAAATATGTCATATTACTTTTAAAAACGTGTGATATTTGGAGGAGATTTTATTCCATTATTATTATTATTATTATTATTATTATTATTGTTATTATTATTATTATTATTATTATTATTATTATTATTATTATTATTATTATTACTACTACTAGCTAAGCTACAAGCCTAGTTTTTTAGAGCCAAATCTCAAAGGTTTCTAGTTCCTAGGCTGTGATGAATTTAAAGTTAAGAGTCTTTTTATGGTGATTGCATCATAGATCAAGATCTAGTTTGAAATTTTTCTGGCAAAATGTATAGAAGACTAGGAATTGCTTAGTTGTGTTGGTATTGAGTGACTTTTACCTGTTTGCTGGTAATCTTAATGACATTTTTCTTTGCAGCATGGAAAGTGTTGCTTTGCGTTTGATTACTGGACTAGGGAACTCAGAAGTTATGCCAAGTCTGACTCGTTTCTTTTCACCAGAGTCCAAACCAAACCTCATTAGCACAGACTCAGAAGAACTAAATAGAGTTCTTGTATTGACAATGGCAAGAGCAATACATGTTACTGGTAATTATTTAAAAAAGTGTAATTATACCTTTGTAAAATGGTCTATCATCCCTCATACTGTAATTTTATCAAAGTTACTTTGCATCTTATTAGGTAATTGTTTATGGTTAGACTTATATTCACTCAAAATTAAAACAAATCAAGATTATTGCTTTGCCATAAAAGTACTTTACATGTTCATATGAAATATTCTGGTTTGCAGAAATATTTTATCATGTAAATAGTGGGTATAGTGGCTATTTTCTGTGTAAAAAGTAATTTGGGCTTGTTCTGAACAATGTTGCTTTTTTCATGGCAGCCATTAAGATTTGTAATAATTTTGAAAAAATTATAACTCCAGTCTCATTATGTTTCCCTATTTAATTACATGTTCTTTTATATAACTAAAGTGAAATTGTTCATTAGTTAGAATATTGGAATTTTTATTTCTTTCCTTTTCTGGGAAAATCTGAAATTGTAATAATTTTCATTTAAAGTTCACCCTTATCGATATTTCTTTAGTGGAAAGACACTTATTCCCTGACAATAAAAACAAACATCTGTTAGAATATTTCAAATTATTAAGGATAATGTCTTCAGAGATCTTTTCTTTTAACAGGCTGTGATAGTACAGGTGAGTCTGCAAGATGGTGTGTCGACTTCTTGAAGACTGTCATGACTCATACACCTCATACATGGGCCAATCATACACTGCAGTGCTTTCCTCAAGTTATTGCAGATTTCTACCAACAATGTGCTACTCCCAGAGAGAATATGCATACATTAAAGGTCTGTAATATTATGATAGTTTGGTTGATGGTATATGTGATTAATTTTTTAATGACAAAATAAAAGTATCACATTAGTTAGCCCTCCTAACTCTCTAGCCCTCATCCACTTGTCGACAGTTGATGACACAGTCACTTCTAATCTGTCCCATAAAGACTTTTATCACATATTAAACAAACATTTTTTATGCTCTATCTTTATCATAGATTTAGCCCTTTTAGTTTTTTTTTATGCTATGGATTCCCTTTCCTATTTTTTGTTTGAACCTCCCCTGATGTTCATATTACTTTGTGTCTGTGGAAGCTTGGAATGTTGATATTACTCTTTAAAAAAATGAGATGTTCCCGTTTTCTTTCCTTCCCTTAAAGGAGTGAGACCAGTGCTAATGACAATAACATATTGTGCATGTCAAATAGCTTCTTCAGGCTAAAAGTTGACATGGGACAGCAAATATGTGTATGCTCCTCCCAAAATGTTAGATTTTTTATCTTTTTATGCTAATTTTAGTGTTTCTAAGGGGTGCCACTCAAGTCCTCTTCTTGGAATCTTGAAAATTCAGATTACATTTATAGCTAGGAAAATTTTTATATTCCATGTTGCAAATAATTCTTTGAATAAAACAATTTGTTTTATTGCTAAAACATTCTTTTTTACTGCTTAAGCAAGCACATTTGGTCCATTTCACCAGCAGTCGCCAACCCATAGTCCGCACAAAAAATGGGATATTATTAAAAAATTTTCATGTTTTCTTAATCTTCTTCAGGAAATCCTTATACTAAGTACTCAGAAGACTATTGCCAATTTAGCATTTTTGGGCTATTTAGCATTAAAATTTTGAAATCACCATTTAGGAGAAAAAGGGCATTAATTAACTAACAGCATTATTAATTACAATGAGTTGAGCATTATAAATATGGACTTTTCATACTGTAGTTTATTGTTATTATCACTATTTTTATTATTATTATTTTTATTCTTATTATTAGCTAAGCTACAACTTTAGTGGAAAAGCAGGATGCTATAAGGCCAAGGGCTCCAAGAGAAAAAAATAAACCATCGAGTAAAGAAAATAAGGAAATGAAATAATCTACTTGAGAAGTAATGAGTAATCAATATAGAATATTTTAAGGTCAGTAAAAAAGTTAAAATAGCTGTCATATATATACTTTAAAGGGAGACTTATATCACCCTGTTCAACATAACATTTGCTGTAAATTTTAACTTTTGAAGTTCCACCGATTCAAGTATTGTACCTGATTAGGAAGATCATTCCACAATCTGGTTACAGCTGGAATAAAACTAATAGAATACCGTGTAGTATTGAGCCTTATGATGGAGAAGGCCTGACGGTAGAATTTATTATATACCTAGTACTGCGTACGGGATGGTACAGACTGGCAAGATCTGAATGCAAAGGATGGTCAGAATTAAGAAAAATCTTATGCAGCATGCATAAAATGCATATCAAATTAAACTGAACATGTTCTATCTGCTTCATGGCTGACAACAGTGAAAGAGTGAGTGTTAAGCTGTTGCAGGACCCGAAAGAGTGTCACAAATTTGGTAAGTGTGAAGATTGTAGCCAATTCCTGTATTTTTTTTATTTTAGTGTTTTCTTATAGGTTTCTATTGTTAGTTTAACAAATATCTTTAGGTGTACAGTATTTGTATAATTTATATGTGAAACTTAACAAAATTAAATTGCCAGTTCTTCTTTTGTTTGGTTTTCAAATTTAAATAAGATAGAATGTAATAGACCCATAATTAGTAAGATAAGGCCAGCAAATATTTTACACTTCTTTATTAAAACCAAAGATAGAATAGCACTGCAGATATACAATGATATTACTCTTGAGGTGTCATTACATCGCTATGCCTTTCATCGCTGAACCTCAACTTATGCGCAGCGCAAATGTGTCGGTTGTAAATAACAAGTTCAAGTGTTTAATGTCAACTTAAATCTTTTAGATGAAACTACCATAAAACTTGGTTTGAAGGTAAGTTCTTATACGGCTTTTTCCTCAAAATATTCAGAAATAGCTTTCTAAGATTATAGAGTATACAGTATACCTCTCAATTCCTTCATTTTCGTATGGTTGTGTCGTTTATTGTTTATCACTATTATTAAGAATGACTGCTTTATGTAGATATTCACTAAATTCATTTAATTATAGATTCTAGTTTTGCTTAGTATGAGTTTTTATACCTCAAGATATTTAGACTTATATAAGACTACTCTGTTACCTAACCTTGTTGTAGAATATAATACTTTCTTTTGAGCCCACCATTACAACTTATAAACAAAGACCCTTAAATTTGAGGTTTACAAGCTAATTTACTCATGGCTGTTTGTGGGTAATAATATAGGAAGTATTCTCAAAATACTTTGCTTTGCAGTTAATTTGAGTGTTTTAGAAGTCTTAATTTGACCAGAAGCGACTAGGCTCATTGTTTATAGACGGAAGTATTTTGTAGTTGTCTGATTTGCAGGATCTGGATATGGATTCCTGTATTCAAGCCTACTGAAGCAGAGTTTAATATTTATAAAGCACAGTAACATATTTTTCAAAATTTTACTGTTTTTTCAAGATGGTCACCAGCTTGTCTATTTTCAATTTTATAAGCTCTTCACCACAATGTTCAGACCATGCCACTGGTCCCTTACCTTCTACTGCTCACATACGTAGCTGCAGAGTTATGTGCAGGGGAGTGCTGACAGTAAGCACTTTTATTTTCCTTTGCAGCCACTCTTACAGGTGTCAGATTGTTACCAGTGGTAGTTGGGAAAAGCACTGCCCCTCCGCTCTCTCATACCTTCCTTTTTTTAATCTGAGCCGTGTTTGAAGATAGACGTCGTCTTCCACATATACTGGCTTGGGCAAAATGAAACTTTTACTCTTGCTAGTATTCCTGGTATGACTCATCAGCATCTCAGGATATTGTCCTTGGGTTGGAGACTTGGTTAAGATCATGGCTCCTTTATTTCTTTATGTTGGCTAAAGGTGAACACTTTTACAGCCTTGTAGTTACTTTGCTGAAGTCTTAGGATCAGAAAACCACAAGAGGAAGTCTGTTCCGTCTGTGTTTGCTGATCCGTCGGCAGACACATGCAAGCAACACGCGTCCTAGCAAGTTTTCAGCCTTGCGTATTGGAAGGGGTTGCTGCATGATCCGATCATCTGACTGAGGTTTATTCAACAAGCTAACTCTCAGCGCACTCAGGAAATATATTTTGCCATATTCTCCCTCTGAGCTCTCCGATCTTTTGGGGTTTTTTGGCAGATGTAGTTGCTACTGTGAACTGCTGTCTTAGCCTGGTAGTTTATCTATCCAGGTGGCTCAGAAGTGTCCTCACGTTCTGGCTCTCTGGAGCTCCTAGGAGATTTTGGGAAGCTGATTCAATGGCTGATTGTGCAAAAGGTGAAAGCTACCCTTTCACTTGAGAATTTTGCTTGAAGGAAGTGATCTTTCTACACTTGCGACCCATGCTTGCAGTGAGCCTAGATCTTGGTGCCAAAAGGGAAAGCTATCCTTTCACTTGTGAGTTTTGATTGAAACAAGGGATCTTTCAGCACCTTGCGATCGAAGCTCACAGCGAGCCGGGATCACAGTACCAAAGGTGAAAGCTAGCCTTACACCTGAGACTTTCACTTGAAACAAGCAATCTCTCAACCCCCCACGAATTTCAGACACACAACGGCATTCAGGATCGCAGCATGATCTAGGCTCACAGCGAGCCTAGATCACGCAGCTGTAACAGCTCACATTCTTCTGAGCCTAGTCTACCTGTTGGGGTAGAGTGCATGAGCCAGATTTGCACTCCTATGGCAATTTGGCTTCCTGTGTAGACTTGAGTTTCTATCGCTCTTTGCACTCTCAGCATTCACTTTAGGTGATCGCAAAGCGTCCCTCAACGGCTTTCCCTTGTGCTTACTTTCTCTTGAATGCTCTTTGAGCTAATGATGGTCTTACTAGGCTCCTAACAGGCATGACTTTGTTAGGAATCTAGAATAGGTGGTTTATTTGACCACATGGGCACTAGCATAACTCTTTAACTTTATGTTTTCTTATCGAGAAACCGGTGGCTTTGATAGCTAATTGTATGCATTTATGCATACGCCATTCAGTGTTTAACTTTTAAAAGATAGTTTATGGAAACAAATTCCTTTCAGAGACCTCAACTGCAGGTATGCCCCATATTGCTCATACAATAGCTAAAATATATGTTTATATATTCTGTTGTGTCCCCAATCTTATGAGGAGTGGGTACATCTGGTCCTTAAATGTGTGTACTCACAAACCTGTTATTATATATAACCAATAAAAATCACAGTTACATTCTTATACTCATAATCACTTTTGCCCTGCCTGTCAACCCACTGGTATTGACAGGCCACTGGTTTACAAGGTGCCAAGATACTCATCCCTTGCATCATCATGATCAGATACAGTGATCCTGGATAAAAAGTGTCAGCCAGTTGAAGGGACTTCCTCCCACCATAGAGTGAGTCTCCTATGTAAATAACGTAAGTAATTTGTAATTTTTTTCAACTATACAAACCTGTAGTTCTTTACACATACTTTACCCACAATCACCTTCCCCCAGGGAAACTCCCGGCTGCAATAAAAGTGACGAAGGTATGAGTGAGGCTGGATTGGGGGGTTTTTCCCCATTACAACTGGTAACATTTAGAATGGTAGTTAACACTTAGTTAAAAGTTTTTATAACTATCTGCAAGCTTCCACTGATATCATTACTCATATGTAAAGAACTACAAGTGTGTATTGTTAGGAAAAATACAAATTTCTTCCAAATGTGTCATTTTTAGAAAATTTATGTGATTTGACCTCGTAAAGTTCATCTTTTGACCTTAAATATGACCTTTACAGTCATTGGTGATGAAGCCATTGAATTTATCAGATCCCGAAACCCTGAAATACATGCCAAAATCGCTATTTAGCCCAAGCTGAGTCCATTTTAGGCTATTTTTCAGCCTTATGCTTTTTGACTTTGAAGTTTAACCTATTGACCTTTGAAAGAACCTAGTACATTTACGTTAGCATCATTAAATCTGCTGTCCTCAAAAATCTACTATTTTGACTGTGTGATCAATTTTATAGGCTCTCTAGGACCAATTTAAGAGATGCACCTGAGCATGTCGGTAGACAGTCCTTCCTTTTAAGATGTCTATGGTTCTAAGTCTATCATGCAGATTTCTTCCCTTGCCCACAGAAGGTATGGGATCACTGTAGCATTCCTAAGACCTATTGCAGGGTCTCACCTTATGGACTGGAATCCTTTGAATCTTGGCTCCTTGGCCAAGGAAAATCCACATTATCTCAAGATCTATAACCTATAAGGATGACAACATAGGTATAGGTATGGCTAGCATCTCTGTGCCGTTGCCCTTAACGATGATGAACTTTCTCCCATCATTTGTTGTATCCATGGTGTATGCAAGTATTCAAGTATCAGGTTCATCATGACAACATGGGGACACTGGATCCAGAGATTTCATTGTATTGCTACTGGTATCTTTTTCTTTAGTGACGATGACTGTATTTGTCATCTATGTTTCACATATCTTCACAAAAAAGTGAAAAAGCTGTTTTGTTGCTTGTATCACAAATTAAGCTTTACTAATTACTTGGTGTCTTACTTGTTCTTGTCATATTCTTCTTCATTTTTCCCTTTTTTTACCTTGTCTTGAATTTCAGACTTAACTAATTGTATACATCAAAGACTACATCCACCCGCTTGTATTTGGCTCCATAGTATTTCACTTTTGGTATGATGTCTTCTTATCATAATCATAAATTGTCATTGAAGTACATGGAGATCTAGGGTGTGACTTATTCTCATGCTTGAAGAATTCTTGCAAGTTACATGATCTGATCTGGCAGGAGATGAACAGTCATGAGAATAACTGATATTATACTATACTTTTTCCGTAGAAATTATCTCAGCCTGTTCTTGTGTGAAGAAAGAAACAGGGTTTTTTTTTTTATTACAGAAAGGACTGTCACCCTCATCCTCTAGTCCTTCCATGAATTAATTAAACTACTTTGCCCTGGAGGTAATATTTAGCTACCATTTAAGCTAGAGTTGGGTCACCAATGATCTTCGTATCTACTACCAGCACGTTGGCTGATTTTTCTTCGAAGGGGTTGCCTATCTCCTTCATCACTGTAGAGTGATTTTACCTTTTCAAGGAAAGATTTCTGGGTACTCAGTATTTGCTTATGGTGTGTGTTGCTGTAGGTGGCATCTTTCATAAAAGCTGTTTGAATGTCCTAGTCTTTTGGATATCAGAGAACAATTTCTCTGTGTAGCTTGTAATGAGGTTGGTAAGTACAGCCTCACTAGGATACTTGGATACTTGGAGGAAACGTTTTGCATGATGACAGTGGCATTTATGAATTCATATTGGAAGCTGTCCTTGTTACTTGTTTTTAAATGGTATATGAAATTTTAAATGTTTTATCATTTTTAAGTTATTTATTTCTGATTTTTTTTAAACTTTATCTTAAGATATTAATTTTTTATTAATTGTACTCCAATCGGAATCAATGACCATGGATGTTATGGTGCCAGATAATTACTGATCATTCATTCATTGTTTCAAAGTTTCTTCTATTGCACCACCATCGTCAAGTCTTGCTAGGTTTAACTTGATTAGCAGTGCATTGAGTGAGGTTAACAGGAATGTTGTTTGCCAAGTTCATATATCCATCAAGCCCTTTTTTGAGAGAGAGAGAGAGAGAGAGAGAGAGAGAGAGAGAGAGAGAGAGAGAGAGAGAGAGAGAGAGAGAGAGAGAGAGAGAGAGATCATTTATATTTATTACAGTAAACGACAAATTAAATTGAATATCAATATATAACTGTTTAGAATGTCGCATCCAAAAATTATTCCAATCATTATGTCAATAAACAAAGTATCGTGTAATAAAAAGTTCACGCATGTTATTGGAAACTTTGAAGAGTAATTACTCAAAACTAACTTTTTTCTGCTTCAAATATTTTCTAAAATTCAAAAAATTATTAAATCTTTTTTAAACTGCACATGTTAACATATTTTCATTTTGCCTTTCTTGTGTAATTAAGCTTTTTCATATAAAGTAATAAATAATTTCGCCAAAGAGAATTTAGTTTTAAAAAAGCCTGAAATTCTCATATTATCAATTTATATCTTGATCTGTTTGAGAATTTTGGAAAAACTAAATTGTACATTGTTTACCTGATATTTTAGTAATAACATGCAAAAAGGGGGAGTCTCAGATAAGAAAATTAAAACCACAGTTCACATGGGACGACGGACACGTACGGAGTCAAACTAACAAAGAACGTACATATTGAGTTCTTATGCTCATATAGTGTTGGCAATGGTAATATAACTGTACCCTGAAAATATCTAGTTACAAAGTAAAATAGTTTTTTATTAATATTTTTGAGTTTGGAGGTGATCTGGTCCTTAACTTCGTGACATAGACAACTTTCGGTCCAGTCAGTGTTCCACAATTTTCTAGTAAAACTAGTACCATGGTTAGTATGATATTCAGGGGCTAGGATTTATCCTTTTACCACCTTGTACATGCCTAATAGACAATTTTCAATATTAAACTTACCCGATAATCATGTAGCTGTCAACTCCGTTGCCCGACAGAATTCTATGGAGGGATACGCCAGCTATCACAATACTAGAAGGGGGTGTAATTACCAGCGCCACCTGTGGCCAGGTACTCAAGTACTTCTTGTTGACACCTCCTCAATTATTCCTCTGTCGTGCTTCCGGCAAGATGTTCTGGGATACGCTTATGTTCTTGGAGTATTTTCACGACTTTGGTGAAGTATTTCTCTTTGATTTCGGCTGTCGCTTTACTGGAAACTTCTATATTAGCTTAGTTAGCTTTTGGAATTAATTTGATTAATTATGGTGACGAGAGAGTATGAACTCTCGTTCACCTTTCAATGGCCGACCCTTCCCTTAGACGGAAGTGTTGGTGTCTAAGAGAGTATAGACTCTCTTTCTTAATTTTGCTTAACAAAAGTTATAGATTTATTTTATATCTCTCCGCCTCTTATAGGCCTCTTCGATTAACTTCCTTTTATTATAAACTCATTAAAATTAATTTTTATATTTGTTTATATTCGACCTTCCTAATAGTAGGCGGTCTTTTACCGAAGTTAATAACTTTGAGCCCGTCATTTCGGTTTTACCTGTTAACATATTATGCTATTTCCGCCACAGAGTTTGAAAGATTTTCTTTGACAGTCTCGTACTGTTTTCAAAGTTGAACTAACGTTTTGTTTTGTCTCTGCAGTTGTTGACGTTCAGAACGTTCAACTTGCACTCTATCGTTACGATAGAGAAAGAATGTTCACGGTTTCACGTTGCAGTAAGAGTAACCGTGTCTAGCGTTTTGTTCATTCTTTCTTAACTTAATGGTTTTGATCCTAATAAAGGAACTTTTCAGTTTTTTTCCTTTAACAATAATATGTTTTAACGATATATATGATTGGGCTCTTCTCTCAGGTTCTAAGTCAAGAGAGAGAGAGAGAGAGAGAGATAGAGACGGAGGGAGAGAGAGGATAAACGTTTCATTCAAGCCTGCCAGGCGTACGAGTAACGTCGTTATCGTTTTTTTGCTCTTCTCCCTAGTCTCTTTAGGGGAAGAAACTAAACGTTTCTAGAGTGATCTAATGTTTAGTCTCTTTCCAACCACTGAATTATCTTTCATTAGACTTTTCTGTTACATTGTAATTCTGTTTTCGCAATTACTAACTTTGAGAAAGGATAGAATTGCGTATTTCAGGTACAAACCACTTAAAGTTTCGAGTTCAGTGAAATAAGTGCAAACAGAAATCAAAGTGATAAGTGATTAGTGCGTGAGGGTACTTTTGTGCGCGCCAGTCGTCCTCCCAGTCCGGGACCTCTTGCAAGCTCCCAAGCCCAGGGGAGAAGCAATGTCGAAGGGCATAAGGGTTCAGCAGGCCTTGATCGGCGCACAGAAGTATTCTCGGTGGTTGTGGGCGTGTCTTACCGAGACCGTCACTCCCACCCGCAGACGATTGAGCCCTTGTTTTGCTCGTCTGCAGAAGAGATTAGGGGAGAAAATAAAGGCAGAGTAACGCTGGTCTCAGGTCTCAAGACCTCTTAAACGTTAAGTCCAGACCTATGCCAGACGTACGAAGTTAAAGTTCACAACCCGAATGCAGTCATTGGGTTAGCTCTGACTCTCCTCAGTCATCAGTTGATTACACTCCGCCTAAGAGGAGTAAGGTTCTGCCACAACAGATCTCTGCTGTTAAGGCTTTACCTCAGCAGAACTTAGTGTCTGCCGACCCCAAGTTAACTCTACTGCAGTCCATACAGTCACAACTTTCGGTCTTGATGCGTGAGTGTCGGGCTGAGAGTGTTGCGCCTCCGCCTCCGCCTACACTCCCCCCCCCCCCCCCGCCTATGATCGCTCCGCCTGATCACAGTACCACCTGCCAGGCGTACGATGTTGTGAACTCTACTACAGTCCATGCAAGCACAGCTTTCGGACTTGATGCGTGAGTGTCGGGCTGAGAGTGTTGCTCCTCCGCCTCCGCCTACACTCCCTCCACCTACACTCGCTCCGCCTGATCACAGTACCATCTGCCAGGCGTACGATGTTGTGGACTCTACTACAGTCCATGCAAGCACAGCTTTCGGACTTGATGCGTGAGTGTCGGGCTGAGAGTGTTGCTCCTCCGCCTCCGCCTACACTCCCTCCACCTACACTCGCTCCGCCTGATCACAGTACCATCTGCCAGGCGTACGATGTTGTGGACTCTACTACAGTCCATGCAAGCACAGCTTTCGGACTTGATGCGTGAGTGTCGGGCTGAGAGTGTTGCTCCTCCGCCTCCGCCTACACTCCCTCCACCTACACTCGCTCCGCCTGATCGCAGTACCACCTGCCAGCAGTTCCACCTGCCAGGCGTACGATGTTGAGCCACGTGCTGAGTTTGCTGTTCCCTGTGGTGTTCAGCCTCCGCCTTCCTTAAGGCAACCTTTACATTGGGATCAGGAGGATTATACCTCTCTTCCTCCGCCTCCACTTGCTGCTCCACCAGTGATGCAACACTCGGTTGAGGTACAACAACCTCTCCCGTCCATGAGTCAGTCTCCTCAGCTCTCGCTGCAGCGAGCTCTACCCTCCACAAGGCAAGCACCACAACACCTTAGCCTTGCGCCTCAGGAGCCTCAGCTTGCGAGACATTTACCTTGGTCTGCGCAGCCTCTTCCTCATCGCGCTCCGCTCACACCATAGGAACTGGAACTTGCTACTCCGCTTCCGCCAACCGCTCAGCAAGCGCAACCCTTGGGTTCAACCACTCATGCTAGGAGTCAGCCTCCTCCACCCATGCGCCTTCCTTCTGCTTGTCTTTTATTCAGCCTTTGCAGACTGAGCCTCAGGTGTTCCCTCATCGGAGTCTTGAAGAGGAAACCACAACTATTGTTGTTCCAGCTCGTTCTGACTCTGCTGTTCAGCATACCTTACCTCCATTTTCATACCATGGTTTAAACCCCATGCAAGCATGCATAAAGCACTCTAGCACTGGTCATGGAATTTCTGAGAAATGTTAAACGCCATGCACACGCTCTGCTTTCCTTACAGCAGGCTCTGCTTACAGCAGGCTCTGCTTACTACATGCTCAGCATACAGCATGCTCTGCATTCAGCATGCTCTGCATACATCATGCTCTGCATACAGCATGCTCTGCATTCAGCATGCTCTGCATACAACATGCTCTACATACAGCATGCTCTGCATACAGCATACTCTGCATACATCATGCTCTGCATACCTTACCGCATGCTTCTCAACACATCTTGGGTTGTTGCCAACTCACTAGACTGTCAAGCAGTTTCATAACGTTGCCTTCTAGTCTGCTGCTTTTGCACCAGTGAACCCTCACTCAGAGAACTTAGCTTTTCTAGGATAAGGTCCCTGTAGATGAGAAAGTTCTTTTCTCCCTCCTTCTGATATTCCCTTGAGGACTCTGTCATTTGGAGGGAGCCTTTAGCTGCATATCCTCTTATGGACTTTTATTTAAGCATAACATGCTTACAGGGAAGGTAATGGTTCCACTTCAGCCGCTAATCCCGTCTGTTACCACACCTGCTCCCATAGACCTTGAGCTGTGTTGCATGACATGCAGTCCAAGCTTAGTCCTTGTTAGAGAATTTTTTGTTTACGGAGTCAATGTGTCACGGGGAAGACGTTCAACAACCAACAGAAGGGACTTGTTGTGACGCAGTGCGGCAACCTCAGCAACCCGTTAAGGAGTTATCTGTACGACCCAGACAGTCTAGACAGATTCGGGTTGTCACTGTACTTCCTCGCTTGCCCATGATTGACAGTTTACAGACTGTGCAGCAGTATCATGATCTTGTGTCCGGCTCCGTCAGACGACTGGCTTTTAAGAGCTCCCACAAGTCGTCGCTGTCTGGAGATTTTCAAATGGACTATGGATCTGACCAAGGAACTGGGCCTCCTGGTCAATTTTGAGGAGTCTCAGCTCGTTCCATCCCAGACCATTGTCTCCTTGGGTATGGATCTTCAGAGTCGAGCTTTTCGGACTTGTCCGTCGGCCCCAAGGATCTTCCAAGCCCTAGAATGCATCCAGAGCATGCTGAGAAGGAACCGATGCTTAGTCAGGCAGTGGATGAGTCTAACAGGGACACTTTCATCGCTGGCCCTGTTCATCGAGTTAGGGAGACTCCACCTCCTCCCCCTTCAGTATCATCTAGCTGCTCACTGGATAAAGGACATGACGCTAGAGACGGGTTCAGTTCCTGTTTCCGAAGAGATGAGGTCTACTCTAACGTGGTGGAAGAACAGCATTCTTCTCAAGGAAGGTCTACCATTGGCTGTTCAGACCCCCGACCACCGTCTCTTCTCGGACGCATCGGACACGGGCTGGGGTGCGACACTGGACGGACAGGAATGCTCGGGAACATGGAATCAGGAGTAAAGGACACTTCACATCTATTGCAAGGAGTTGTTGGCAGTTCATCTGGCCTTGATAAACTTCAAGTCCCTCCAGCTTAACAAGGTGGTGGAGGTGAACTCCGACTACACCACAGCCTTGGCTTACATCTCCAAGCAGGGAGGGACTCATTCGAGGAAGTTGTTCGAGATCGCAAGGGACCTCCTCATTTGGTCAAAAGATCGAAAGCTCACGCTGGTAACGAGGCTCATTCAGGGCGATATGAATGTCATGGCAGATCGCCTCAGCCGGAAGGGTCAGGTCTTCCCCACAGAGTGGACCCTTCACAAGAATGTTTGCAGCAGACTTTGGGCCCTGTGGGGTCAGCCAACCATAGATCTATTCGCTACCTCGATGACCAAGAGGCTCCTCTTGTTTTGTTCTCCGATTCCAGACCCAGCAGCAGTTCGCGTGGATGCCTTTCTGCTGGATTGGTCCCATCTCGATCTGTATGCATTCCCGCCGTTCAAGATTGTCAACAGGGTACTTCAGAAGTTCGCCTCTCACAAAGGGACACGGCTGACGTTGGTTGCTCCCCTCTGGCCCGCGAGAGAATGGTTCACCGAGGTACTGCAATGGCTGGTCGACGTTCCCAGGACTCTTCCTCCTAGAGTGGACCTTCTGCGTCAACCTCACGTAAAGAAGGTACACCCAAACCTCCACGCTCTTCGTCTGACTGCCTTCAGACTATCGAAAGACTCTCAAGAGCTAGAGGCTTTTCGAAGGAGGCAGCCAGAGCGATTGCCAGAGCAAGGACGACATCCACTCTCAGAGTCTATCAGTCTTAATGGGAAGTCTTCCGAAGCTGGTGCAAGGCCAATGCAGTTTCCTCAACCAGTACCACTGTAACCCAGATTGCTGACTTCCTGTTACATCTAAGGAAAGTAAGATCCCTATCAGCTCCTACGATCAAGGGTTACAGAAGTATGTTGGCAGCGGTTTTCCGCCACAGAGGCTTGGATCTTTCCTCCAACAAAGATCTACAGGACCTCCTTAGGTCTTTTGAGACCTCAAAGGAACGTCGGTTGTCCACTCCAGGCTGGAATCTAGACGTGGTCCTAAGGTTCCTAATGTCATCAGGATTTGAACCGCTCCAATCAGCCTCTTTTAAGGACCTCACATTAAAAACTCTTTTCCTCGTGTGCTTAGCAACAGGTAAAAGAGTAAGTGAGATCCACGCCTTCAGCAGGAACATAGGTTTCACATCTGAAACGGCTACATGTTCCTTGCAGCTCGGTTTTTTGGCTAAAAACGAGCTTCCTTCCCGTCCTTGGCCTAAGTCGTTCGAGATCCCAAGCCTGTCCAACATGGTGGGGAACGAACTGGAGAGAGTACTTTGCCCAGTTAGAGCTCTTAAGTACTATCTAAGAAGGTCAAAACCATTACGAGGACAATCAGAAGCCTTATGGTGTGCTATCAAGAAGCCTTCTCTACCAATGTCTAAGAACTCAGTTTCTTACTACATCAGGCTTCTGATTAGAGAAGCAAATTCTCATCTGAAGGAAGAAGACCTTGCTTTGCTGAAGGTAAGGACACATGAAGTGAGAGCTGTGGCTACTTCAGTGGCCTTCAAACAGAACCGTTCTCTGCAGAATGTTATGGATGCAACCTATTGGAGAAGCAAGTCAGTGTTCGCATCATTCTATCTCAAAGATGTCCAGTCTCTTTACGAGTACTGCTACACCCTGGGTCCATTCGTAGCAACGAATGCAGTAGTAGGCGAGGGCTCAGCCACTACATTCCCATAATCCCATAACTTTTTAACCTTTCTCTTGAATACTTTTTATGGGTTGTACGGTCGGCTAAGAAGCCTTCCACATCCTTGTTGATTTGGCGGGTGGTCAATTCTTTCTTGAGAAGCGCCAAGGTTAAAGGTTGTGATGAGGTCCTTTAGTATGGGTTGCAGCCCTGTATACTTTAGCACCTTTGAGTTGATTCAGCCTCCCAAGAGGAACGCTGCGCTCAGTAAGGAAGACGATCTTATTAAAGGCAGAGTAACGGTTCAAGTCGACTTCCTTACCAGGTACTTATTATTTCGTTGTTATTGTGGATAACTGATTATATGAAATGCGGGATACTTAGCTATCCTTTAGTCTTGTACACTGGTTTTTCACCCACCCCCCTGGGTGTGAATCAGCTACATGATTATCGGGTAAGTTTAATATTGAAAAATGTTATTTTTATTAATAAAATAAATTTTTGAATATACTTACCCGATAATCATGATTTAATCTACCCTCCCTTCCTCCCCATAGAGAACCAGTGGACCGAGGAATAATTGAGGAGGTGTCAACAAGAAGTACTTGAGTACCTGGCCACAGGTGGCGCTGGTAATTACACCCCCTTCTAGTATTGTGATAGCTGGCGTATCCCTCCATAGAATTCTGTCGGGCAACGGAGTTGACAGCTACATGATTATCGGGTAAGTATATTCAAAAATTTATTTTATTAATAAAAATAACATTTTCCTGTATATAATACAATTAGGCTCTTGCTCCATGCCCTACACCTCGTCAGATCGTTCATCCAGTGTCATAAGTCCTGTGCGATCTGTACACCATTCAAATAACCAAAACCTGTTATCTTTGTCTCAGCTCTCCATTGTCGGGACATCCCCTCCATTCAGGTGTAGCTGCCTAACTGATTTGGGGTTAGTTAGGTAGCATTTGGGTTACTAGTATGCTTTTGCAGTACAGTATAATGTCAACACACATTTCCTACTTCGCTGACACTGAACCCCATGTTGAGTTTCACAGCAGTATTGTCACCAGTGTGCCTAGCTGGTGCCCTACAATCACTCCGACCTGAATAACTTCGTCAACTTTATTTACTTAGACTTTTTGGAGCTAGACTTACTGCATCACACTTGAGAACTTCTGTTTATTACCCTCATCTAGTTTAGCTCACAAGGCAATGCAGTTTACCTCTGATCTGCAATGAGACAATTTAGTGAGAAAAATGTGTTGTGGGCTTTACAAACATTAAAATCTTGAAACATGTTTAGTTTACTTTATAAACAGTAAATTCATAAGGAAAATGTGTCGGTTTGCTTTATAAACATTAACCCCTTCAGCACT
Source organism: Palaemon carinicauda (assembly GCF_036898095.1). Taxonomy (NCBI): domain Eukaryota; kingdom Metazoa; phylum Arthropoda; class Malacostraca; order Decapoda; family Palaemonidae; genus Palaemon; species Palaemon carinicauda. Next base: position 157,066,005 of record NC_090732.1, read on the forward strand.
GCTACATATACGTGCATGTGTTTTACAATATAGTAGGAAAGAGACGCAACGTACATGTCTACGTAATTCTTTGTTCCTAACTAAGGAAACAGTTTTTATACATTTGAATGGGTTTAAGCTAAGGTATTGTTTACCAGAGAGTTACTGAAGCTCCACCCACTATTCATTTCTGCCAATAAATATCTAATGGACACCGTGACGTCATCTATCATTATTTTTGCTATTATCATAATATCCTTTTTATTGGCTACAAGGGAATGTTGATATACTGACAATTGAAGGGGTTCTCAAGTGGTATGCTGGGGTATTTTGCAGAGCAGTAGTGAAGTGGTTACAAAATACTGCAGTAGCCTTGAAAACACAGGAATTCATTTCTAGATCATTTTACCCAGACAATGACAAATACTTTGAAGCAAAACATCAGGTGTTGATGGTTAATTTAGCGGCCATCTTGGATTTTCAATTGGCCAGATTTGATTAGTATAACTTGGAGAACAAGTGTGCCAGATTTAATGCATCTGTAATCATTTCCATAATTTACTGTTATCTCTTACACTCAATTGGGAATTTATACCCTTTTTGGTAGCTCAGAAATTCATTTAATACTCGATTTAGAGTAGTATTTCAGGCTTAATCTAACTGGTTTCAAACTCCTAACTAAATACTAGGCGTTCTAATACTCTATTCAGTAATGGTTGTGGTGGTACATGGTATCTCCCAGGTTCGAGAGCCTGTCGCAAAGGTTTCAATTCTGTATTCACTTTTGCCCTTCTGCAGAATCACTATCACATGCGCATTTCTAGCTGCTCTTTTAGACACAAAGATTTTGAGGGGCTGAAGAGAAGAGATGGTAGCTTAGATCCTTATATCTCTGCTCTTGTTAAAATACCTATCTCTAAACCTCTGCTTATTCCTTGTGTGCTGAAATGTTAGTCTAGATATATTGTTACTCCTCTGCAAAATAAGCACCTTTTACATCTACAGTATTATTATATTGTGGTTGGCCTGACATATCATATGATTCATTTATACTAATGGTTCTCATTTTGTATAAAGGTTCACTGAATCTCTTCGATTGCAATTTGTTTGAATGGCTGTGTGATTCGTTCTCTTACGTTTGGCCGGTAGCATATTTCATCCTTCTTTAGGGTAAATGGGGAGTTTATTATCTCACTTGCTTGAACAAGCTTCTCTATCTCATACACATCAGTTTCCGTAAATAGTTTGTACTGGTTCAGTACAGTTTAGTGAAATATTTAAAAAAATGATTTTAAATTAGTTTTTAAGATAAATAATTTAGTAAAGCCAAATAAACTATGTAATTTTGGTACATAGTTAGGTTTGGCTAGCATCTCTGTGCCATAAATTAACCCAAATGCTGAGTAAGGCAGTAACTTCGTTTGATAAAATAGTGATGAGTGGATTGTCTTGAAATAGTAAACGAAAAAGTTGATAGTTATATTTACTTTCCGGGAGGTTTTGTCCCTGTTGATTGTATTACTGTCTTTTGTATAGAAGCTTGAAGAATTTCTCTTCAATACACCATATGATGACCTTATTTACCAGGTATTCAATACTACTTTGTAGGTATATTAAGTTTTTTTTCATTATTGGTTTTTCTCTTACAGAAAGCTGTTGAAGAAGAGTATAGAAAATGGAAATCAATGAGCAATGAAAACGACATCATAGCACACTTTTCTCTTCAGCATAATACATCTCCACTATTCCTGTGTTTGCTTTTTAAGATGGTTCTTGACACAGAGAGACTACCCCCAATTGCATACAAGTAAGTGAACAAATTTCATTAGGGGCCATGACTCGGCCCCATTAAAACAATATTGATTAAGGGTTACACTAAAACTCCTACTATTTTGTTTCTCTACTGATTTTTCTGGTCAAGAAGTATTTGAAATAGAATTTGATACACAAAATGTTGTATTTAAGGAAAAAAATGCATTTTTATAGATTATTTTATCAAGGTATAGAAGTCACTTTTAATTATATAGACTGTTTTAAATGGAGTATAGATGTTCTCCTAGCCAGATATGCAATACCTTGAATAAACAAAATTCCTAACAGAGGTGAGTCCCTCCTCTTAAGGGGCATAACTTTTGACCTCTGTACTGGAATTGAATTTTCAAAATATAGATTGTTGTAATTTTGGATAGTAGGATGTCTATTTTTTTCAAATAGTTATTTTAATAAAAAAAAAAAAACTGATGGTTAAAAAAGTCTTTTTTTCTATATGTACTCAAGCAGGTCGAAACCCTTTAACAACCTTATTTTCGGATCTGTTTAAGTATTTATTCTGCTTTGTCATATACAGTACAGTATTTCAGTCAAAGCTATTATATAAGTTCTCCAAAATATTCTAACCATTTTCTCTGATGAGTAAGGAAGAAATATACCAATTTATCTATACCATGCCCTTAACTAAGCTAAAAAAAGAATTACAAAGAACTGTGTCACTTTAGTCCAAGGTATTTTCTACTTAGTTATTGGTACGTGTATTTTCACTCCTATATTTATAAACTGTAGGCTATGTTCATGCTGAAAGATGCATAAAGCTTTAGAGACAATAACTATGTACTGTAGGTCAAATGCAGGAAATTTGGCCAGAAAAAGAGATGAGCAAAGTAGGCAGTTATTTTATTTGGCCTTGAGAGGCCTACTCGCGTAGTGGAAATATATTGCCATTTTCTCCATCGTCAATATATAGTCATTTTACGTTTCTTATCCGTACTTTGTTATTTTTATGTTAATATATCATGATTTTGTGCTTTTTTTATTCAGTTTGATGTGAACTTTATTTTCCAGAATGCTGTAATTTAAAAATAAAGAATATTTTACTAAAAATGTGGGAAGAATGTCTAAAACTCTTCATTGGGAACCTAATATCCCCATCATCTTACCAAGCCGAATACATCTGTCTTGAAAGATGAGTGTTTGATCTCTCTCTCTCTCTCTCTCTCTCTCTCTCTCTCTCTCTCTCTCTCTCTCTCTCTCTCTCTCTCTCAAACAAACAAACAAACAAACAAAAATGGTTTGGAGGTAAACTCAACAGATTATACTGCACTATTTCATATTTATGGAGCTGTTATTATTACAGTGATACCTCTAAATACAAAATTAATTTGTTCCTGAGAGGCTTTCGTATCATGATTTTTTTTTTTCGTATAATCAGGGCAGTTTTACTTGTAAGTCACCTAATTTGATCCAAGCCCTACAAAACACCACAATAAATTCTATTATAAAGCTATAACCACAATGAAATACAGCTATATACATTTAATTCATTCAATATACCTAACCTAGTTGTTAATACCTGTAAATGAAGTTGTTATTAGCACATAATGTAATGGTAATTGAAAAATAATACAATACGTACAGTACTGTACTGCACAATGCTCTCCATATATGAAATATACAGTACCATACAAACTGTACTTTATTTATGCTAACCGTATGTAGAGAGGTATATTTTCTATCACGCAGAACCAGAGGTAGGGGTTTTATTAATCAGATTTTTACAGTTAGGCAGATATGCGAGAAATATTTAGCAAAAGGTAAGGAAGTGTATGTTGCGTTTATGGATCTGGAGAAAGCGTATGATAGAGTTGATAGGGAAGCAATGTGGAATGTGATGAGGTTTTATGGAGTTGGTGGAAGGTTGTTGCAAGCAGTGAAAAGTTTCTACAAATGTAGTAAAGCATGTTTTTATGAATAGATCTTACCTGGCAGTTATATATATATAGCTGAGTCTCCGACTGCGGCAGAATTTAATCGAAAATCGCGGCAACTGCCTTGTGGTGGTTGTGTGGTTAGATGGTTAACAACCCTTACAGGTTGGTACTTGGAATCGTTCCCGTTTTCTGTTCCTCGGATTATCTCTGCCGGCCGGATCGACAACATCGTTGGTCCGCCTTTCAGAGTTTTTCGGATCACTTTCCCTTCATCGCCTTTTTGGACTTCGTTTTTGGTGAAGTACACTGTGTTGGGATTTGGCAATCGTGTTTTTTTTTTTTTTTTTTTTTTTTTTTTTTTTTTTTTTTTTTTTTTTTTTTTTTTTTTCCTTTATTATCATGAGTGAGAAAATTCAGTATCGTGTTTGTGCGAATGATATTTGCAAGGTGAGGTTGCCGAAAATTTCGGTTGACCCTCACACTATCTGTATGGGTTGCAGGGGGTTTGAATGTGCTTTAGATAATAAGTGCAAGGAATGCGAGGTTTTAAGTGATGATGATTGTTTAGCTATGAAGCGCTATGTGCGCAAACTTGAGATTGATAGAGTTAGAAGAGCTAAATCAAAGTCAAAGTCTGCTAGTGAGTCTAGCTTAGATTTATCTATTGACCCTTTGCTTGTAACCCCTTTGGAAGGTATTCCTTCCCCAAATGTAGTGACTCCTGCCCCTTCTACAGGATCTGTGCCTACGGATGACCCTGGGTATGCTAAATTAGCTGCTGAATTGGAGGCCATTAAAGCTCAGTTGGAGGCCTTTAAAGGTAAGGGTGTAGGGGAAATTAGTGCTTGTGAAAGTGCAGTGGAGGTGGCGACTGATCGAATCTGTTATACCCCTAGGTCTAGACCTCTACCAAGCTCCCAGGACCAAGGGAGAAGGTATGTCGAAAGCCAAAAGGGAGTGAGAGGTGCTTATCCTCGGTCAGTCAGTCGTCGCCTCAGACAGTCCTGTTGCGATCTCCCAGGCTGTTCTTGACCGCTGTAGGAAAGGCGTGTCGGATTCGTTTGTGTCTTTGCCTGATCGTTCTCCCAGACGTAATTGGCGTTACGAATCAAGACCAATGAAGAGAGGGTGGAACCGGGACGTGCAGTCTCGCTCTCCCTCTCCCGGTTCGAGTAGCCGAGACCCTGATCCTTCGGAAGACGATTTCGATGTTCTTGTTAAAAGGGCGAAACAGAGAGTCCTTAGTCCAGTTAATCCTGCTAGACTCCCTGCTTCTTCTGCCAGCGCTCCCAGTCAAGCCGTACGACAACTGCCGTCTTCGGCACCGCGAGAGCCAGTGGAGGTTGCTAAAGCTTTCATGGTTGTTATGCAGGAACAACTTTCATCATTAGTTAAAGCTTTCAGCCATCCTTCTCAGTCCGTCAGACGTAAGGACGTCTCTTTGCCTGTTAAGAGATCTTCTTCTAAGAGAGATTTTAGTATCTCTCCCAAGAAACCTCTGCGCACTTCGTCGGCCATACGACAACGCACACCCTCTTCATCGGCACGCTGCCAGGAATTGCCTTCCCCCCTCTCCCGGCGCCAGGACGATACTGCCTCTCGTTCTCGGCGCCGTGACGATTCCGTTTCCCTTTCGAAACGCCTGGACGTTACTGCCTCGTTTTCTAGGAAACAGAATGAATGCAGTCGGCATTTTCAAGGCGAAGGCAGCCTGCATCTTCAGGACGCTTCCGTTTCTCGTCATCGTGACGATACTGCCTCTCGTCATCGTGACGATACCGCTTTTCGTCATCGTGACGATACTGCTTCTCGCCGACTGGATGTTGGCGGCGCTCGGCGCCAGGATTCAAACAGCTCTCGCTGCCAGACTGCTGGCAGCCCAACTCTTCGGGATGTTATCCTTGTGCAGGACCTCGAAGATATTTTGGAAGAGGAAGAAAAACCTGCCGACTCTTCTAGCGATTACAAGGTTCTTTCTCGCTCTCTTTTGGAACTTTATAGGGAGGAATTTCAACCTTCGGCCCCTCGTTCTCCTCAGTCTCAATTTACCAGGAAGAAAGCTACTAAGTCTTTGGCCTTCATCAAAATGAAACTTTCAATTTCGGCCAGGAAAGCTCTCGCTAAAGTGGATGATTGGATGAAGGAACGGAAACAAGCTGTCAAGACCACCTTTTCTTTTCCACCGTCTCGGCTCGCTTCCAAGGCCGGTATGTGGTATGAGACAGGGGAACCTTTGGGGTTAGGAGTGCCTTCCTCCTCCCAAGGTGACTTCTCAGCTCTTGTGGACTTGGCAAGAAGGCATGCTTTAAAGTCTGCTAAGGTGATGTGGTCCATGTCGGAGCTTGATCACCTCGTCAAGGGAATTTTCAGGGTTTTCGAGGTTTTCAGCTTCCTGGACTGGTCTCTCGGGACTCTGGCCAGGAAGTCTGAACTCCTGGAGGACGCGAAGGACCTGACGAGTATCATGTCCTGCATGGACAAAGCTCTAAGGGATGGAGCTAATGAATTGGCTTCCCTTTTCTCAGCAGGGGTCTTAAAGAAGAGGGCCCTTTTGTGCTCCTTCACCTCTAGATCTGTGACTTGCCCAGAAGTCGGAGCTACTTTACGCCCCTTTTTCACGTCATCTTTTTCCTGAAGCTCTGGTCTGAGACATCTCCCTTTCTCTGGCTCAGAAGGCTACTCAGGACCTTTTGTCTCGGTCGGCTAGAAAGACCTTACCTGTTGCTCCTGCTCCTCTGAAGAAGGAGGAGAAGAAGTTTCAACAGCCCTTTTGGGGCAGGATCTCCTCGAGAGTGGATTTTAGGGGGAGAAGACAAGAGTCAGGGCCAAGGACCAGCAGGGGTGCGTTTAGGCCCCGGTCCAAAAAATGAGATGGAAGTCCTCCAGACACCAGTAGGGGCAAGACTGTCTCGTTTTTGGCAGTCTTGGAAAAGGAGAGGGGCGACACCTGGTCCCTCTCAGTCGTCAAGGAAGGTTACAAGATCCCCTTTTTAAAGAAACCACCTCTCTCAGACTCTCCCCTAGCCTTAGTGGCTCAGTACACCGACGCGGGGAAACGAGAGGCTCTTCTGGAGCTAGTCGACCAGATGTTAGTCAAGGGAGCAATAGAGCCAGTTCAAGACCTCGCCTCCCCAGGCTTTTACAATCGCCTGTTTCTGGTTCCCAAGAACTCTGGTGGATGGAGACCAGTCCTAGATGTCAGCTCTCTGAACGCCTTCGTGGAGAAAACAAAGTTCTCCATGGAGACGACTCAGTCAGTGCTGGCTGCAGTTCGTCCAGGAGACTGGGTGGTTTCTCTCGACCTGCAGGACGCTTATTTTCACGTCCCCATTCATCCGTCTTCGAGGAGATATCTGAGGTTTGTGTTCCAGGGCAAGTGCTTCCAGTTCAGGGCACTTTGCTTTGGTCTCAGCACAGCTCCCCAAGTTTTCACCAGACTAATGGCGAATGTGGCAGGCTGGTTACACCAGGAGGGGATAAGGGTCTCCTTCTATCTAGACAACTGGCTGATCCGGTCACAGTCGAAAGAGAAATGTCTGGAGGACCTAATGAAAAGTTATACGATCACTCAGGACCTGGGACTCATCGTCAACTGGGGAAAGTCTCAGACCGAGCCGAATCAGACTATTCTCTATTTGGGGATAGTTCTGAATTCAGTTCTTTTTCAGGCTTCTCCCTCCAAGGAGAGGCAGACCAGGTGCCTGGACAAAGTCAAAGACTTTTTGAGGAAGCAGGAATGCTCAGCGAAGGAGTGGATGAGTCTGCTGGGAACTCTATCCTCCCTGGAGCAGTTTGTCCCTTTGGGGAGACTGCACATAAGGCCTCTGCAACACTTCCTCGCAAAGGTTTGGAACAGGAAGATCCAGGAGGACACTTTTTCTTTTCCCATTCCGACAGAGATCAAGGATCTTTTAATGTGGTGGCTGGACCCAGCTCTGTTGGGAAAAGGGATCTCCTTGTTCAAGAAGAACCCCGACCTAGTGTTATTCTCAGACGCGTCCGAGTCAGGCTGGGGAGCAACACTAGGGAACAAAGAGGTCTCAGGAATTTGGGAAGGGAGTCAGGTCAGTTGGCATATCAACAGGAAGGAATTGATGGCCATTTTGTTAGGGCTCAAGGCCTTCAAAACCTCGGTGTCGGGAAAGACTGTGGAGATCAATTCCGACAACACCACAGCTCTCGCGTACATGTGGAAGCAAGGGGGAACTCACTCCCTCTCTCTGTTCTCAACTGCGAGAGAGCTTCTCCTCTGGGCGAACGAGAACGAGACCCAGCTGTTGACAAGGTTTGTTCAAGGGCAGAGAAACATCAGGGCAGACATGCTCAGCAGGAGGGGACAGGTCCTTCCTACAGAGTGGACTCTCAACCCGCATGTCTGTTGGAGCCTCTGGAAGTTGTGGGGCAGACCAGTAATAGACCTTTTCGCCTCCGGTCTAAACAAGGGGATCCCCAACTACTGCTCCCTAGTCCCGGACGAGGAAGCTGTTGCAGTGGACGCCTTCTTGATGGATTGGACGGGGCTGGACATGTATGCCTTTCCCCCGTTCAAGATCATCAATCTTTATGTCAGGAAGTTCGCTCTCCTCGATTCGGGACGAATGATCCTAGTGGCTCCATTCTGGCCTGCGAGGGAATGGTTCACCGAAGTGGTAGGGTTGCTGATGGACTTTCCAAGAAGACTCCCGGCAAGTCCAGATCTTCTCAGACAACCCCACTTCGAGAGATTTCACCAAAACCCCCTCGCTCTCAATCTGACTGCCTTCAGACTGTCGAGAAGCTCGTTAGATCTCGAGGCTTTTCGGCACAAGCGGCGAAAGCTATTGCCAGGGCAAGGAGGATCTCTTCACAAAGAGTCTACCAGTCAAAGTGGGAGACCTTTAGAGCTTGGTGCAGGAGGCGCAAGGTTTCCTCGTCCTCTACCTCTCTAAGCCAGATTGCAGACTTTCTTTTGTACCTCAGGCAGGATGCTAAGCTGGCTGTATCTACCATTAAAGGATACAGGAGCATGCTCTCAACCGTCTTTAGGCATAGAGGCTTAGAGTTATCTCAGAATAAGGACTTGCAGGACCTCATTAGGTCTTATGAGACAACGAAGCAGGTGCACTTAAGACCCCCTTCTTGGAACCTGGATGTGGTGCTTAAGTTTTTGTGCTCCAGGAAGTTTGAGCCTATCTCGCAAACTTCTCTGCGAGATGTGACTAAGAAAACCCTCTTCCTTTTGTCTCTAGCAACTGCCAGGAGGATCAGCGAGGTCCAGGCAATCGAGAAGCGTGTCGGCTTCACCCTAAATGGAGCGGTTTGTTCCTTGAGGTTCGACTTTCTCGCCAAGAATGAGAACCCTTCGAAACCCTGGCCTAGGACTTTTGAAGTCCCTAACCTCACGAATCTAGTAGGTCAGGAACAGGAAAGCCTCCTCTGCCCGGTTAGGGCTCTCAAGGCTTATTTGGCCCACACTAAGAGCATGAGGGGTGCTTCCAACTCCTTATGGTGTTCGGTGAAGGATCCTCAAAAACCCCTGTCAAAGAACGCTTTGTCCTTTTTCCTGAGGGAAACTATTAGGGAAGCCCACCTCTTTTGTGAGGAAGAAAACTTCGCCTTGTTAAAAGTACGGGCTCACGAAGTAAGGGCCATTGCTGCTTCGCTGGCATACCGGAAAAATATGTCAGTTAAGCAGATCATGGACGCAACGTTCTTGAGGAGCAACTCTGTCTTCGCTTCTCATTATCTCAGAGAGGTAAGAGTGGACTATGACAAGTGTTATACCTTGGGCCCATACGTAGCTGCGGCTTCTGTATTAGGCAAAGGAGTTACTACCCCCTCTCAACCTTAGTTTATGTACTTGTATTTGGGTTTGTGTTTTTTATGGTTGTCTGAGGTCCTCGTCCTGTGGTACGGTTCCCTCAGTCCAGATAGATAGTTTATATCTATTTCTGCAAGGTTAGATGGTTAGCTTTAGTAAGGTTGCAGGTTTTTTATATGGGAAGGTAGTTTTCTGAAGTCTAGTCAAGTTGTTGGTCCTACCCCTTTGACAGACTCGATTGAGTTGTTTGCAGCGTAGCAGGTCTACTCCTGGCTGAACACTCCTAAGGGAAAGCGACTCTAGAGGCAGTTACCTTTGAAGTCAGCTACCTTAGCAGGTAAGGAATCAAGGTGTTTGTTCTCCTACAACTCTTTTGTTGTTTCCCCAACTATGTTTTTCTGTCAGTTTCCCTCCTCCAAATGTGTGAATCAGCTATATATATATATAACTGCCAGGTAAGTTCTATTCATAAAAATGGAGTTTTTATGATAAAACAAAGTTTTATGAATACTTACCTGGCAGTTATATATATATTTTAAAGCCCACCCACCTCCCCTCAGGAGACAGGTCGGGCAAAGATAATCTGAGGAACAGAAAACGGGAATGATTCCAAGTACCACCCTGTAAGGGTTGTTAACCATCTAACCACACAACCACCACAAGGCGGTTGCCGCGATTTTTGATTAAATTCTGCCGCAGTCGGAGACTCAGCTATATATATATAACTGCCAGGTAATTATTCATAAAACTTTGTTTTATCATAAAAACTCCATGTTAGGATAGGAAATGAAGTGAGCGATTAATTTCCGGTGAGAGTGGGACTGAGACAGGGATGTGTGATGTCGCCGTGGTTGTTTAACTTGTATGTTGATGGAGTGGTAAGAGAGGTGAATGCTCGAGTGCTTGGATGAGGATTGAAACTGGTAGACGAGAATGACCATGAATAGGAGGTAAATCAGTTGTTGTTTGCGGATGATACAGTACTGGTTGCAGACGGGGAAGAGAAGCTTGACCGATTAGTGACAGAATTTGGAAGGGTGTGCGAGAGAAGGAAGTTGAGAGTTAATGTGGGTAAAATTAAGGTTATGAGATGTATGAGAAGGGAGGGTGGTGCGAGGTTGAATATCATGTTGAATGGAGAGTTACTTGAGGCTGTGGATCAGTTTAAGTACTTGGGGTCTGTTGTTGCAGCAAATGGTGGAGTGGAAGCAGATGTACGTCAGAGAGTGAATGAAGGATGCAAAGTGTTGGGGGCAGTTAAGGGAGTAGTAAAAAATAGAGGTTGGGCATGAATGTAAAGAGAGTTCTGTATGAGAAAGTGACTGTACTAACTGTGATGTATGGATCGGAGTTTTGGGGAATGAAAGTGATGGAGAGACAGAAATTGAATGTGTTTGAGATGAAGTGTCTAAGGAGTATGGCTGGTGTATCTCGAGTAGATAGGGTTAGGAACGAAGTAGTAAGGGTGAAAACGGGTGTAAGAGATGAGTCAGCAGCTAGAGTGGATATGAATGTGTTGAGGTGGTTTGGCCATGTTGAGAGAATGGAAAATGGCTGTCTGCTAAAGAAGGTGATGAATGTAAGAGTTGATGGGAGAAGTACAAGAGGAAGGCCAAGGTTTGGGTGGATGGATGGAGTGAAGGAAGCTCTGGGTGATAGGAGGATAGATGTGAGAGAGGCAAGACCCATTGATTATTCACTAAATTCTGCACTGATTAGCGCAAAAAATACGTAAAAAACCAAACACTACAGCTGATGCTCAGAGATAAACTTTACTCGACTGAGATTCGATGGAAGGACCGACCGATGCTGTCCTAGTGAGAAGCCTCTCTCATACTCGGCCACCTGGCGGCCACATAGGGAACTGCCTCGTATCTCAATTTTTTCTCGTATCAGGACAGAAATTTGCTTTAAATTTTCCTTGTATCTCAAATTTCTCGTGCGTTGGAACACTCGTATCTCAAGGTGTTACTGTATATGAAAATTATGATATAACACATCAGAACTTATGTAATACTATATTAACTTTATATACTGTTTTGAATATATTAAGAAATAGTATGAACAATACTCTTTGTTATTGATTCATATATGTTTCAGCTGATCTGATCACAGCTCCCAAAATACTTTGATCGTTAAGATACACCCGAAATTTAAAACAAAAGTACATAAATTTTTAATTGAAGCACAATCAACTATGTAAATAATCCTAATTTTCTAGAATGCAATAATGTTTCTGAAAAGAAATCAGATATTATAAGCTATGATGAGAGAGAGAGAGAGAGAGAGAGAGAGAGAGAGGAGAGAGAGAGAGAGAGAGAGAGAGAGAGAGAGAGAGAGAGAGAGAGAGAGAGAGAGAGAGAGGAGAGAGAGAGAGAGAGAGGAGAGAGAGAGAGAGGAGAGAGAGAGAGAGAATATTATTACCAAGATATTTATGTTTTTAGTTTATAAATTAAGCTTTATTTCTGTTTAAGAAAGTATGAAAATAAAACAATTTTTGAGTTTCAGCAAAGTTTACAACTAGTTAATGAGATTATGTAAGCATACCATCTATGTCTACGTACAGCCACTACTGTAAATCAGTTGTTGTTTGTGGATGATACTGTACTGGTTGCAGACACAGAAGAGAAGCTTGTCCGATTAGTGATAGAATTTGGAAGAGTGTGTGAGAGAAGGAAGTTGAGAGTTAATGTGGGTAAGAGTAAGGTTATGAGATGTACGAGAAGGGAAGGTGGTGCAAGGTTGAATGTCATGTTGAATGGAGAGTTACTTGAGGCTGTGGATCAGTTTAAGTACTTGGGGTCTGTTGCTGCAGCAAATGGTGGAGTGGAAGCAGATGTACGTCAGAGAGTGAATGAAGGTTGCAAAGTGTTGGGGGCAGTTAAGGGAGTAGTAAAAAATAGAGGGTTGGGCATGAATGTAAAAAGAGTTCTATATGAGAAAGTGATTGTACCAACTGTGATGTATGGATCGGAGTTGTGGGGAATGAAAGTGATGGAGAGACAGAAATTGAATGTGTTTGAGATGAAGTGTCTAAGGAGTATGGCTGGTGTATCTCGAGTAGATAGGGTTAGGAACGAAGTGGTGAGAGTGAGAACGGGTGTAAGAAATGAGTTAGCAGCTAGAGTGGATATGAATGTGTTGAGGTGGTTTGGCCATGTTGAGAGAATGGAAAATGGCTGTCTGCTAAAGAAGGTGATGAATGCAAGAGTTGATGGGAGAAGTACAAGAGGAAGGCCAAGGTTTGGGTGGATGGATGGACTGAAGAAAGCTCTGGGTGATAGGAGGATAGATGTGAGAGAGGCAAGAGAGCGTGCTAGAAATAGGAATGAATGGCGAGCGATTGTGACGCAGTTCCGGTAGGCCCTGCTGCTGCCTCCGATGCCTTAGATGACCGCGGAGGTAGCAGCATTAGGGGATTCAGCATTATGAAGCTTCATCTGTGGTGGATAATGTGGGAGGGTGGGCTCTGGCACCCTAGCAGTACCAGTTGAACTCGATTGAGTCCCTTGTTAGGCTGGAGGAAAGTAGAGAGTAGAGGTCCCCTTTTTTGTTTTGTTTCATTTGTTGATGTCGGCTACCCCCCAAAATTGGGGGAAGTGCCTTGGTATATGTATGTATGATGTTTTTACTGTAACGATAAAATTAATTCTTATTTTTAATTTACTTAAAAACACAACAGTATTTGATTATACTGAGCACATATGTTGTTTAGTCAAACCTTCTAAACTCTTATGTAAGAAGATAAAATCATACGATTATTAAAACGCAATAGCTGTTTATTTTTTTTTTCTGTTTTTGGGGGTGTAATACCTGTATGCGTTTATGCAATTAGTATACTGTAATGTTACCGACGATACATTTATCATTATCTTTTGATTTTTCTAGCCCCTTTAAGTAGAAGGTGGAATAGATATAATTACCAGGGTACTGTACTGTAGATAAAGCATACTGCACAAGAGACAAGGAGTTGCGTCATGATTCAAGAAAACGTGTAGGCTAAGTGCGTTGTCTGAAAGAAAACGCCGAACACTTACAGTTACAGCTCTACTATAGTGATATTACTGTACATATATTACAGTAATATACACTACGGTATCAGCGAGTATTAGAATACAGTATTACTTGATAGGAACAAATGTTTTGTTATACAGAACAGTAAGGGGATGATGACGACTCAGTAAATATTTACTTTAGCAGAATACTGCACTGTAGCCTTACTGTGTCCAGTACGTAGTTTACATGTGTGTACATGTTCTGTACACTGTACATATGATTATAAACTGTGATAGAAACCAAGTAAAAACAATACTATACAGTATTTACTGTGTTAATTATCAGCTCAGGCACCCGTTGATGGCGAGGGTCAGTGACTTTTTAGGTTAGGAGGTAGCCTTTCTAGTGCATCCCATATTTGCATTTTTTTTTTTTTTTTTTTTTTTTTTTTTTTTTTTTGCCTGTATCTAACCCAACTATTGCTAAAAACGAGTGCCGACTGTATTGAAAATTTCTATACGGTGTTTGTTTTTACAAGGCTTTTCAGTACAGTGTTTTCTTCGCTATAGATGGCTGTAGGCAACTTGTTTTCAAAGCTTAGTTGAAGGTAAGGGGAAGGTTGTAGTTGGAGGATAAACAAAAACTGATGACATTGTTTTGTGAGGTTTGCCTACTAGCAACAATAAATATGAAGTATAAACTTAATTGACTCTATTTCATGAATACTTTTCAAGGAAGCATTAAAGATTTGTTTTCAATTACAAATACTGTACTGAGTTGTATTTACAGAAAATATTGTATAGAGTGTTATATGTCAAAGCTGATGCCTTGGTTAACTCTTTTTGACATGCTATTAAATTAACTTATGAATAAGCTCTTGGAACAGAACTCTACATGGTTGAGGTACATTTGTATATATCAAATTGGATGTCTTCCTTTTTGTAATATAGCATTTCTCAAATATTAGGAGGATGCATTGAAACATGATATAATGCTATAGTGTAGTTAAATATATTGAAATTTTTTTTTCAGGGTTTTGGAGCGTGTTGGTCCGAGGCAGTTAGCAGCTCATGTTCGTACACTTTGTGATTTCTTAGTGTTGGAGTTTTCTAATAGTGCAGGAGGTCAGCATGTAACAAAATATGTTGAAACAATGAACAGCATCATTTGGGTTTACAACATAGTTCCAATAGATAGACTAATGTTATGTCTGGTAAGTACAAGTACAGCATTATTTTGTTTTTAACACCTTTACAGAAAACAACATTATTTATTTCAAATGAAATAGTATGACAATAAATTTAATGAATTACAACAATTTGCCTTATCCGGCAAGATAACCTTTATTCCGTGAGACATTGTCTGTATCCATTGTCTCCTTTCAAAACTTTTCTGTCCCAGAACTGAACAAATAATCTCAACTTCGCTCACAGCCAAGTCATGTGTTGTCTTTCCTGGTCTTGGAAATGTTGTTACTTTTGTTGTATAGCTAACTTATAAATTATAAAAAAAATTTGAGTTTCCAGTTTTTTTTTCTTTCAAAAAGATATACCAGTATACTGCTAGTAATGAAACAATGTAGCAGTAAATGGGAAGTACAGCAGCATGCTGAGATTTCCCCTTTCAGTTTCTCCTTCACAGCTGCTGTGTTAAGATGTCCCCCTTCCAGATTATTATGAGTTTTTATTGCATTTCAAGTTAGCTTGCCCACTCATTTTGTTAACATTTCTGCACAGGGTTTTCAATAACCCTGGTGAGTATTCAGATATCTTATGGTTCCTCTCCAGAAATATGTTTCAGTTAGTGTTTAAGGAACGGAAGAATAATTCTTCCTTTAAAAGACTGGACACAACACCTCCCTTTCATTATGGAGGATATCCCTCTTACCAAAGGGGCATAGGTTTCCATTAAGGAAGGTATGTCCCCCAACTTACCGCAGTGGGGGATGCCTGCAAAGTTATTGGGCAAGGTAGCAGTTCTTCGGGATAGATCCCTTGGCAATAGAAGTATTTCGCTGAAGGTACCGCGCCCCATTCATGAGCTGTCTCCCTCCACTAACTCGGACTGCGACAATCCCGTCTTTTTATATGAAGGGATCCCAGAAAGACCTCTTACGAGAGGGAGAATTGTCTTAAATGCTCTGGAAGAATGCTAAAGATGACGGGTCTCCAGGTTTCTTCAGCAACATCTTCCTGGTAGAGAAATCTGGAGACCTGTCATAGACCTTTTCTGCTTGAATCAGTTTGTGTTTTAAACAAGTTTTAAGATACACACCAAGTACAGTAATTCAGGCAATCAGAAAGAATGACTTCCAGCTGACCATAGACCAGAAAAATGCCTAGTTCCAAAACCCTGTCCATCCAAAGTCAAAGAAGTACCTGCATTTCCTTTTCAGAAAGAAAGTATACCAATTCAAGGTGCTATGCTTCATGAAATGTGTCCACAATACCACAAGTATTTACTCATTTGTTCACTCTGGATGACTGCCTTCTCCTAGCAGAGTTAAGGTCCCAACTCCTTCCTCCTTACTCGATTTTTATCAAGAGCTGGGGGTCTCACTAAACTTGGAGAAGTCCACCCTAGTCCCTCAACACCACCTACAGTACTTTGGCATGGTTAAAGATTGGCCCAAGCCAGAGTGTATCCATCTTGAAACAGGATTCAGAGGTTCAGACAGGTTGCAGCTTCCTTTCTGGAAATGGATTTCCTTCCAGCTCACTCATGGCAGAAGCTCCTGAACCATCTTTCCTCCCTAGAGAAACCAGTATCCTTTGGAAGGATGCTTCTTCACTCTTGACAATGGGCACTAAAGAGCTGATGGTCGCAGATATCAGGACCCCATCAGCTCTTTTGAAGATCCCTGAGATGTGAAGACAGATCTCTCGTGGTGGCTGAAGGAGAAGAATCTGTTAGCTTGAACTCTCCTACAAGCTTCAACTCAAGAGTTTCTTTTTTTCAGATGCTTCTTGCCAAAGGAGGAGAGCCTATTTAAGAAAGGAACAGTTTTCTGGTACATGGTCACAGTAAGACAAGTATTTCAACATAAATTATCAAGAGTTGAAGGGTTGAAGGCGGCATATTTAGCGTTACTAAACTTTTCAGAGACAATCCACTTTTTCAAGGAGGCATGAAAGATTTTTTTAAAAGTTTAATTACATTCACAAGGTCAAGTTATGTTGAACAAAGCTTAAATTATTCTACTCTGCTATAGGCCTAGGCCAACTACTATACTAGATGCCTAGGTTGACTGTCTTGAACTTACAAACAAATTAACTAATTAACTTGTGAACAATCTTTCAGAATGGAACTTATTCACTAGTTGAGGTATATCAGTATTATACTGTACTGTTTTATTTTAATAAAGTACTTTACAGTCAATATAATATACATACATCTATTATTACTGTATATAAGCATAGACTATTTTGCAGTACTTACCGTAATGTACTTTAGTTTTATTGTTTGCTATTATAACTAATATTGTGCAAATATCCCAGTTTTCTCACTCCCTTATTGATAAAATGCAGTATTTCACTTAACCCAGAACAGTTTTGTAAATAGAGCTAAACTCATCATAAAGGTAAAAAAGTATACTATACCTGCATTATTTGTGTATAAGGTTTGATATAAGTTTTCTTTTGACAGGCACTCCGTACTCAAGAAGGAAGTGAAGCCCATGTATGTTTCTTCATCATACAACTTCTTTTACTGAAGCCTCCAGAATTAAGAAATCGTGTTCAGGATTTTGTCAAGGATAACTCCCCAGACCATTGGAGGCAAAGTAACTGGTAAGATAGTTGAACTCTTCATATTTTGAATACAGTAATTTGTTACCATGTCGTGGTTCACTTATCATGTCCTCAGTATATTGCAGATTGTTTAATTTGTTACTATGTAAATCTATATTGTGGACTCCTCATAATATCGTGGGTGTCTAAAAATGTTTAGAATTTTTTTTTTTTTTTTTGAAGAGTAAGTTTTGTTCTGAAAATTAATACAGTAATTTGTTAAATGAAAATACAGTAAAGTACAGTCAACTCTTGTTATCCACATCTTAAGCATTCATGAATTTCTTATAATGCTAAATACTAATTTGACACCAAAATGCCAAAGAACAATAGCCCGAACGTGAAATTTAGAGTTATAAATCGCTAAAAACAGTGTAATGTTAAAAAGTGTAAGTCAGAACATGAAATTTAACATAGAAATTGACAAATAATACTATACAGCGCTGTATTAAAAATCACCGAAGAAAGTATCAAAAGATAAAACTAAAGAATTAGATTTCAGCAAATGCTGTTAATTATATGTGAGCATATTCTCGATACTGTCACCTTGAGGTCAGCTGACGGCAAACCAAAATTAAAACCTTTGGGTAATTGCTGTTGTTGAAAAACAGCTTGAATTGATAAAAGAAAAGTACAAAAATGCTTGAATGAATGGTTAACATCAAAACCATTATTTTTTAAGCTTATTTTATTACATATATGTTATGTTATGTTGGATAAAACCAGAAACCAGCTGAGGAAATTGAAAGTGGCTCATGTAGCCTTTTGAACATAGATTTAAGCAAAGTATAAATTTATTTTGTGTAGTTTTCAATTGGTACACTTTGAAAGAATGAATATTTATGTTTCTTCTGCTATATGTACTGTTAGCCCTCTTAATTGGGGGGTTGGTTAGGTAACAGAGACAGGCAGAAAAGTGAGAATCTACAAATACCTGCTGTGCAAATGAGAGTTAACGCCTTACATAACAACTCGCTACCCGTTGCCTATGTGCTGTCGACTAAGACACTAGTAACCAACTGTATTGCCTGATATTTTCACTTGCTTTCTAACACGGTATAAGTATTGTGTTAATGAATTACCGCATTTCAGTAAGTGTACAGCACACATACACACGTGTTACGTACATGATAAGACTACAGTATACGCAACACGAGTCATCGCAACACTCACAGTGCAGTAACAACAAAACACTGTTATTCCTATCTAATTTATCACTTGCTGATACTGTGGTGCATATTACTGTAATATATATACAATACTATTACTATAGTACAGCTTAATTAGCTTAGGTACCACTCATAAGTGTAAGCTGTTTCCAGGAGGTTGACTTGCACCATTTTGTCGCTGTTTTCGGCAGTACGACTTGCACGGTTTTATCAAGTCACCGCACTAGCCTACATTACATATTGTGTATATTTTTTTTATTTATGTACAGTAGTGTAAAGCATAGTTAATATAACAATATAGTGTTGTACTGTACAGTATGTAACAATGAAAATTAAATATAAAAATTGTATATTGTATTCAAACGCCACTAACCAGTTTCGTATGAAGTTCTACGCAGTTTCATGTCGTCATGCATGATGCAACTCTTGAAGCGTCGTCTTTTGCATACATACATACATATTGTATGTACTACAGTTCTATAAACTCACTACAGTATGTACACACTGTTACCTGCTGTATGTATATCATACCGTACAAAGTTTAAAGGGAGAAAATAAATACATTCATTAGTGAAATTAAAGCAATTTAGGAAATAACAAAAGTAGCGTACATAGTGATCAAGTATGTTTTGTGTGTATGGTACATCTACCTTTTTTCACCAGAATACTGTATGTACAGTTTGTTCTGACACAAGTACTCACCGAGAACTACTTTTCTGTGGAGTCACTTGGTGACCTCTCAATCTCGACCAAGGTTTTCCCGCCGTTACCCCCCCTACCCCGCTCTATATAGGTTTTACCCCCGCCGCCAGAGAATGCGCCCTGAGGGCAGGATTAGGGCAGGTCACTGCCTCTCTGGGTCAGCATCGCCATTAAGTTCTTGGTCGTGAGATGTGAAACATCTCACTCTCTCGCTCTCTCGATCCTTTGGCGCGTTTGTGATTCCACGTGTTTCCAGTGTGGGGACTTGTGTTTTTCTTGCGTAGTGCGTTATTCGCAAGTGTTTCAGTGCGTTCCCCCTGCGTATATCCCAGTGTACTTATAGCTCGCTAGTGTTGGCCCTTCGTGTGCGAACGATGGAGCATGTGCGTCGTTGCCCTGGTCCTAGAGCCGGAAAGTCGTGTGGGGCTTTCCTCTCTAAACCAGAAGTAGACCCTCACTCCCTTTGTTCCACGTGCAGGGGGAAAGTTTGCTCCACCGCGGACACGTGTCCGGAGTGCGTAAGCTGGGATGATATACAGTGGGTACGGTACAGTACCAAAAAGAAGTCGTCTAAGCGTTCCCCCAGAAAAGTTAGTGGCGTTTCTTCTTTACCGTCGGTCAGTGATCGGTCTGACGAAGCCTCGGCTTCTCCGTCTCCTTCGCAGAGGAGAGGGCAGCAAGCCCCCAGTGTTATGATTAGTCATAGCGTTCTTCCCGGTGAACCCAGTGTGAGGGAAGAACCAAGGGCAGGCCCCTCTAGAGATAACGGAGGGCCCGGTAGTGCTTCGGGTGAATCAGGCCTCGTGGCAGGGGACCACGCGTCCTCAGAAGACCCCGTATGGGGCAGTGTCGTTATTTCAGAGTCTCCACCGCCCTCGTGGGCCGGTGCGTCGGGCTCTCCCCCGCCAGAGGACAGCCACGCTAGAGTTCACCGCCCGAGTAGCGATGCTTTCAGGTGGAAGTTGCCGAAAACACCGGGGAGGTCACCGCTAAGAATGGACGTGACCTTGGACCCCTGGCCCCCTGGCATGGATAGAGTAGACTCAGTGCCGACGATCTCCACAGCGGTCCCCGAAGACTTCCTCCAACATCCAATCTCGGACGTCCGACGGCGAAGAGCTTCCCCCACGCATCACGCGGGCAGCCGTTACGCGAGGAACGTGGCGCCTTCGGACTCGTCAGAGGTAGATTCATACTCCGGGGGAGAAGTCAGAGAGAAACGGCGCGGGAAGAGAGAGCGGTCTGAAAGCGATCGTTCCCGCTCCAGGTCAAGGTCGCGACACAGCAGGAAGCGCCCCCGCTCTCACTCCCGTAAGTATAGGAGAGATGCCTCTTCCGGCGGCGAATGGGTCTACGTCCCTTCAGGAGAGTCCAAGAGGCTCCACTCTCCAGACTCTCGGTCCAGTGAACGAGCGTCTAGGCTGCCGCTCCCTACGCACAGCCTAGAACCGCTCGACCTGCCACGCAGGAAAGACCTCGCTCAAAAGCACAAGTCCTCGAGGCCTCCGGTTCACCCCGCCCAGCGGGGGGAAACGCGCTTCTTTGAAGGCAGCCTGACCGAACCAGCCCAGCTGGTGCAGTCATCGAGCAAGAAGGATCGGTTCCCGTTGTCGGGTCAGCCCACCGGGACCGTGTCCTCGGCTTCCAGAGCCTTGGGGCAACCGAGGGCCCTCCCTGAGCCGGTGGCACCTGCCTTACGGCGAGATCCACCCTCCTACGGAGCTCCCTACGGTTACGGGTCGACCTCCCTGGATCCAAGAGGAGGACGCCCGGTCTACCGTCCAAGCATCCCGGCACCCCCACGCCAGGCCGAGGCCTCGGCCGACGGAGGCGAGGCTCCCCCGTCGGAGGACTCCGCGTACAGAAGGGTGGTGGGTCTCATCAGGAGGCTCCATGGGATCGCAGAACCCTCGACTCCTAAGGTG
The DNA here is from genome assembly GCF_036898095.1 of Palaemon carinicauda. Taxonomy (NCBI): domain Eukaryota; kingdom Metazoa; phylum Arthropoda; class Malacostraca; order Decapoda; family Palaemonidae; genus Palaemon; species Palaemon carinicauda. Next base: position 157,087,068 of record NC_090732.1, read on the forward strand.
AATTCCTGGAGGTCAAGCCTCCTGAGATTCACGCACCACGACGCCCTTCCGAAGTCCTCCCTGGCCCTTCCTCTTGCCCCAGACCTAGTACTGGGACAAGAGTACATAGATAACTTGGTGGCCAGCAATGCGGAGGCCCCCAAGTCCCAGAGTGCCTCAAAACTGCTCCAGGGCCTCAAGACGCAAGGGAAGGTGTATATTCCTGAAGGGGGGCGCCCAGGCCCCTGTAAAGTGGACCCGGACTTAGACATCCTGGGACAAGGCGACTCGGACGAAAGGGCCTCTTCAGCCCCTGTTTCCTTCTCGCCTACGGAAGCCGCCATGATGGAGTAGATGTCAAGGGACCTGGTGAACGTCTCCTCATGGCTGGACTGGTGGGCCTCCACGTTGGTGAACGTGCAAGCCTCCATCGACCCCGAAGATCCAGAGCAGCAGAGTCTCCTGGCGGACCTTCTCACCTCCGGGGGGAAAACTCTCAAGTTTCTGGCGTACCAAGCGCTTGCCTTGACGGCCAACTGGGTACTTAGGAAACGTGACACAGTTCTCTCTAAGTTGTCGAAGAGGATCCCGGACAGGGAGGCCCGAGCTGTGCGTAGCCTACCCTTAGGGGGTGAGTCTGTTCCCTTTAAAGGAACTGGAAGTTCTAATGGAGAAGGTGTCCAAGAGGAGAGAGACCAACGTCCCCAGACAAGCGTCTTCCAGAAGGCCGCCATACAGGAGATCAGCCTTGGATAGCGCCGTGACTCCTCAGGCCGCCCCCAGCTCTTCGAGGAGGGACGCCCCTTCCTCCTCCTGGACAACAACTCCGCAGCCCTCCCGCAGAGGAGCACCAGCTTCTGCCAGCTCCTTCAGGTTGGGTTACTCCGCCTCGAAGAGAGGCAGATCAGGCCGCCCCTCTAGGAGAAGGTAGAGGGAGAGGCCCCCTACTCCCGCCCAAGCCTCGGGTTGGGGGATGCCTCGGACCTCATTGGCAAGCATGGAAAACACAAGGGGCGGATCCTTGGACGGTGTCCGTCCTGAAAGAAGGCTACAGGCTCCCTTTCATAGCAGACCCACCCCCTCTTATTCCAGCCAGCCAGACGGAATGGTTGGCTCCCAGGGACCCGATGAAAAGGGCCACCCTTCAAGGAGAGGTTTCCTCCATGTTAGAGAAGGGGGCCATGGAAGAAGTCCTTCTCCCAGGCCCGGGCTTCTACAGCCGCCTGTTCCTGGTAGAGAAAGCAACGGTGGGGTGGAGACCCGTGATAGACCTGTCGGCCCTCAACAAGTTCGTCAAGAAGACGGACTTCAAGATGGACACCCCGAAATCCGTCCTGATGTCCTTGAGGGAGAAAGATTACATGATGACGGTCGACCTCAAGGACGCATACTTCCAGATCCCTGTCCACCCGTCGAGTCGGAAGTTCCTCCGGGTAAAATGGGGTTCCCAGATCCTGCAGTTCAAGACCCTTTGCTTCGGCCTGTCGACGGCCCCTCAAGTGTTCACGAGGGTCTTCGCGACGGTCTCAGTGTGGGCTCACGAACGAGGTATCCGTCTCATCAGATACCTAGACAACTGGTTGCTCCTTTCCAACTCAAAGGCCCTCTTGGAGGAGCAAGGGAGGAACCTCCTCCAGTTCTGCAGGAATCTGGGAATCATTATCAATCTGGAAAAATCGAACTTAACGCCATCCAACAGAATGGGATACTTGGGTATGACGTTGGACACCGTGCAGGGGAAGGTCTTCCCCTCGGAAGACAGGATACGGAACCTCAATCACATCATTCAGCCGTTCCTGTCAGAACATTCCAGGAGGGCGAAAGACTGGCAGAGACTGATAGGTCACCTGATCTCATTAGAGAAACTGGTTCCCCAAGGGAAGATGCGGCTCAGACCCGTGCAATGGAACCTCAAGGGCCTCTGGTCCCAGACAGGCGCTCAGAAGGCGTTGATTCCTGTCCTTCCAGACACGAGAACAGCCCTAGAATGGTGGCACTACCAGTCGAACTCCCTCAAGGGGATGCCCCTGGGGTCCTGTCCCCCCGAGTACCTCCTGTTCACAGACGCCTCCAACCTAGGGGAGCCCACCTTCGGGAGGAAACAGCAAGCGGTACCTGGTCGGAGAACGAAAGACATCTCCACATCAACGTCCTAGAGCTAAAAGCAGTCCAGAAGGCATGTCTGCACTTTGCAAGTCGGTTGAGGGGAAACACCGTGGCCTTAATGTGCGACAACGCCACGGTGGTAGCCTACATAATGAAGCAGGGGGCATGAAATCGAAGGAACTGTGCGACCTCACCATAAGCATCCTGCATTGGGCGGACGAGCAGCAGGTGGTACTGCTAGCAAGGTTCATCCCCGGGAAGAGAAACGTGCTAGCCGACGGCCTCAGCAGAATGGGTCAGATAGTGGGGACAGAGTGGTCCCTACACCCGTAAGTAGCCAGACTCATCATTCAACGCTGGGGCTCCCCGGTGATGGACCTCTTTGCAACAAAGCTCAACGCCAAGCTACCGGTCTATTGCTCCCCGGTACCAGACCAAAGAGCAGCCATAGAAGACGCCTTCCAGCACAAGTGGGACAACTTGGACGTGTACGCTTTCCCCCCCTTCACGTTGATAAGGCAGGTACTCAACAGAGTAAGAGCCTCCCAAAACCTAAGGATGACTTTGGTAGCGCCCTGGTGGCCGGAGAGGGAGTGGTTCGCGGATCTAAAAGACCTGGCAAGCCAACCGCCTTGGCCTCTGCCCACCAGGTCAGATCTGCTGCGTCAACCTAACTTCCTCAAGTTCCACGACAACCCTCTCTCTCTTCGCCTTCACGCCTGGAGACTATCGAGCGGCTCTTGAAGAAGGAGGGGTACTCCTCCACAGCTAAGAGGATGTCCCTATACCTAAGAAAATCCTCTACCGTGGTATACCAGGCGAAGTGGGCCGCCTTTACGAAGTGGTGCTCGGAGAAACACATAAGACCTCTTAAAGCTACGGTCCCGGACATAGCTGAGTTTCTCGTGTACCTTAGGGATGAAGTAGGGATGTCAATCCCAGCCATTAAAGGAGTACGGGCAGCCTTAGGCCAAGTCTTCCTCCTGAAAGGCATCGACCTGGGGACCTCGAGACACATAGCGATGCTGATTAGGAGTTTCGAGCAGTCGTGCCCTCCTCAAGCTAGGAGAGTGCCCAGATGGGACCTGGCCAAGGTCCTGAAAATGCTAAGTCGTCCTCCCTTTGAACCCCTCAAAGATATCGGGGACAAAGACCTCACCCTCAAGACCGTCTTCTTGCTAGCCTTGGCTTCGGCTAAGAGAGTGGGTGAGATCCATGGTCTGTCTTACGACATTGCGCACTCCAAAGGGTGGAAGGAAGTGTCCTTCAGGTTCGTACCCTCCTTTGTGGCGAAGACTCAGAACACAGCAGTCTGGGACCCGAAGTTTGAAGGTTTCTCAATTCCGGCCATTCCCAAGACAGGCAATACGGAAGACTTGAAGTTATGCCCAGTAAGGACGCTCAGGAAGTACCTGGAAAGGACGGCTCATCTCCGACCAGGTGCCAAGAACCTCTTCGTCTCCACAGGTGTTAATAAGAAGCAAGTCTCCAAGAACACCATTTCCTTCTGGCTGAGACAAGTCATCGCTAGAACCTATGAAGAGGATAAGATGGCAGTGCCAGGCACTCCCCGCCCCCATGACATCAGGGGCCTGAGCACCTCCTTGGCCTTTGAGAGAAACATGGCGGTGGGACAGATCCTACAAGCTGGCACTTGGTCGCACCAGTCGACCTTTACTGCCCACTATCTCAAGGATTATTCAAGGAAATCCTTGGATGGATTCTCCATTGGGACAGTCATCGCCGCCATCCAATCTGTGTAGCGGTAGGCTAGAAGATGTCCCCAACGGGGAATAAATTCTTCGCTACTTCATCAGGAGAAAATCAACAGAAGAAATTTTAAGAGGTGAGTCTTAGATAATAGCGTAAGGTTCCGCAGTTACCCTCTCTCCGCTCTCTGATAGGCCCCGCATTCCTTAGCCCTCTAGGCACTATGTGCCGAACCAAGTGGCAGAATGGCACTCCCGCCTCCTAAAGTATAAGTCTCCACAGAAAAGTAGTTCTCGGTGAGTATTTGTGTCGGAACAAATCAAAAATTTTAAACAATTTTTATTTTTCCTAACATACTCACCGAGAACTACTTTTCGGGTAATGGCCCTCCCTTCCGTCCCCAAGTGCCATCCTTCCATTGCCAAGTTGGGCTAAACGACGAACTTAATGGCGATGCTGACCCAGAGAGGCAGTGACCTGCCCTAATCCTGCCCTCAGGGCGCATTCTCTGGCGGCGGGGGTGAAACCTATATAGAGCGGGGTAGGGGGGTAACGGCGGGAAAACCTTGGTCGAGATTGAGAGGTCACCAAGTGACTCCACAGAAAAGTAGTTCTCGGTGAGTATGTTAGGAAAAATAAAAATTGTTTAAAATTTTTTATATCTATAAAAACAAACAAAAATTGAAGTACTTTAATAGTCCTGCACAGTACTTTTCCGGAAAATATTCCGCTAAAAGGAACAATAGGTCAGGTGGATGGAGGATAAGCTTTGCAGTTACAAATGGATGAAATGAATGATGAAGGGACATAACTGCACAGCATGACTCGTCTATGCAAACGAGCTGTCACTGCTGTAAAGGAAAAAAGATTTGAAATGGAATAATACTGGATATGTATAGTAGTAAAAAATGCTGTACAATATTATTTAAAATATAAAACTGTAAAGTTATTAGATTAAATTTGGTTATGAAAAAAGATGATGAAAATTTTAATTTATGTTACCTGTACTGTAAGTGAACTGTACAAATGGAAAATTCATAAAAATATATTACCATTCTGCAAAGGGAGGAGGATCATCTGCATCATCATCATCATTAAACTCAATCGTGGAGGGGTAGTCACAGGAGTAATTTCAGGATCAGAAGATTCTGTTGTTGCAGGAGTAGGTTATCAGGGGTGAAGCTCAGGCTTGGCAGGTGACAAAGGTGATGATGACCGTTTCTCACAACTGTGGAAGAACATTGTTAAGGGCAGCTGCTTCGCTGACTTCATCTCATCCAAGATGCTCTTGTGACCAGTGAAAGCCTCGTCTATGGAACGCATGAACTTCAGCGCACATGCCAATGAATGAGCCATGCTGTAAGTCCTTTGCTTTAATTTCCACTAACCATGACATCTCTGCTAATTTCTCGTGGAAGGAATACTCGACAACAGACAGACAGTGTGCAATCGTGCACTTCTTCCAATGCTCTGTTATTTTGAGGTCAGGATTGTTATCGGTGGCTACTTGGAGTTGCGCCATCATTCATTGGCTGTAGTGGGCTTTGAAGTTCTTGATGACCCCCTGGGCCATAGGCTGGATTAGGGCAGTGGTGTGCGGAGGAAAGAACACCACTTGCCCTTTAGGAATCCTTACCCTTACTGAGGACGGATGTCCAGGAGCGTTGTCAAGGGTGAGGAGGACCTTGAACCCATGCCCTTACTCTTGAGGTAGTCCTTTCCCTCCAGCAAAAAGCGGTACTGAAAGTAGACAGATATCTGGGAGTGTTGTCAAGAGTGAGGAGCACCTTGAACCTCCTGCCCTTAATGTTTAGGTAGTTCTTCACCTGCGGAAAGAAGCAGTACTGAAAGTATCTCAAGAAGAGTCCTTTTTCATTAATGCTTTCTTGTTGGGGAACCATTAGACAAGCAACAAATACATGTTCCAACGCTGAAGTGCATGGAGCCTTGCCGACTTATAGATAAGGCCAGATTTTATGAGGTGTCTGGCAGCATTACCGCACACAATCAACTTACACCTGGGGAAGACAGAAAAAGGCACATTTATTAGAATGGGGGTTTTGTAAGTACATAATAAATAATGTGACAAAATTATAATTTTTTCCAACAAGACACCCAAAATTAAATGAAACAATTAGTAACAAAATTAAAGTTAATTTTCTGTACACGTAAATTAGAGAAATGGGAAAGAATGCGAAAAACTTTTTTTAACCTTTAGAATTAGGTAAAATTATTACAGATAGAATATAGTAGGAAACACCGAGTAAAATAGAATAAGGTTAAGGAGTATTAAAGGGAATAAGGATGATGCAGAATAAATTTGGAAGGAAATAAAGGTACAAAGAATAAACTAGTCTGAACAGTAAAAAGGTGCGAATAACAAATAAAAAGGTAATAGATAACAGGGAAGAATAGGAGAAACCTTTTAGCCTTAGGGCCACCATTCCCTTAATATACTTGAAAAATTACTACAGCAGTCTACTTAACTGAGAGGTAATGTAATGGGATGCAATTTTATTAGTGAAAATTCTGTTGCTGACTTAGGAATGAAAAAGGACCACCGCTCCAATGTTCAGAAATTAAGAGTCATTCATATATACAATTTGCCAATGAGCTGTTATTATGGCTTTTAAAGATTATGGTAAGATTACTGAAATAAGTATGAATTTCAGGGAAGAAGATGAAAAATGGGAAGCATGGATCTGCTTTGATAATTATGCGAAGGCTTATAAAGCAGTCTGTGAAGTCTCAATATTAAAGTTGATATTAGCTAGATAACTGGAACACTATGCAATGCTGTTCCTAGAAACCTTGACATTAACACCGTAGTGACTGGCATCAAAATGAGTCTATGGACACCAAAATAAGCTCAATAAGAGAAAGAAAGCCTAAACCACCAATGTGTATTATAGCAGTGTCAAAGCCAGAACAATACAGTAATTTAGTAAAGTAATACAAGAGAAATTAGGCACTATAGAAAGGGAGACTATTCTAGATTTGGCACGAAGTCCCTTTTAATTCATGCCAAATCTAAAACACATTCTATTGTTCTAAATAATATAAAGATAAAAGAAAATTTAATGGTAGATATCAAACAGCATTTGAATTTTACTTATGGAAGAGTGGTGATTTTAAACAAAGACCTGTATGAGTTTAGTGAGGAGGAAATCTTAGATATGTGTCCTAAAGAACTATGGAAGGTTCATAAGATCCCCAGAACCAGTTTGATCAATTTAACATTTGAAGATCCTGTATACATAGAAAATGAGAGAATTCCAGTCCACCTGTATAAACAAAAATCTTTACAGTGCTACAATTACTTTAAATTTGGGCATCCATCTAGAGTATGCAAAAGTGAAAAGATGTTCGACAATTGTTCTGATCCTGACCATGGACCCTGGACTTTTACTGCAAAGTGCATTAATTTTTGCCAGAATCACAAAGCAGCTAATATAAATGTCCTCAATATGAAATGGAAGAAGCTGCTATTCAGAAATCAGATGCAGAGTAAATCAGCGTTGGTTATGCTAGGCGTCTTCTAAGCAATACAAAAGTTATGACAAGGCTTTAAAATCTAAGGATCCTGTACATTCAGAAAGAATTTTAACACTACCTAGACCACTTAATTGAAAGCTTCCTCTTCCTAAATCACCTAAGGCTATTACCATGCCTTGTACTTTAGATTCAGTCTCTCTCGTCAAAAAGGCACTGCCTCTTTCCTTTAAATCTACCACACTTTGATGAATATCCTAAGGCTTTCATTTTGGGTAGCATCGTTGCCGGATTTAGGGGGAAGAATCTCATGGTAGAGAGCTATTGAATGCACCTGTCATAATGGAGGTATATAGCCCTAATAGCTCTCCATCTTTTAATCAAAAAAGAGGAAGATCACCATCCCTTTCCCCTCCAATAAGAAATACAAAAATACTTATTTCAAATATGTATCTGAAAAAGTTTTATGAATATTAAAAAAATTTGAATATATTAAAGATTAATATCAGGGTTCGCCATCCTCCTTGACTAATGAATAAGAAGGTTGCAAAGAAAAATATAGAACCAAGCTTAGAAATAGAGTATCAGAGATTCCTATCAATTAAAAAACTCTGATAGGAAGACTTTTTCTAAGGACTCTTCCAAAAAGTAAACCTTTTCATTTTTCCCTCAATATTACAGAGAAATTGTTAAGGTCTAAGGTCTATGAAGAACTGAAGCTCCTATTTCATGACCACTAAACTGTAGTAGCCTGTCTACAGGAGACAATGCTAGATGTCTTTACTCCATGCCCTCTCTAGTACATTAATCACAGAACACCATGTAATCCTCAGGGAAGAAGTCATGGGGTAAGTCTCGTGTATGTTTGCCATGACATTACCCAAAAACATTTAAATATATGTGCCACTGTACAAGCAATAGCAGTACAAATAGATCTAAGAAGGAAATTGCCATATATTCACTATATTTACCCCCTATTGATAGTATTTCCTATGGTGATGTGGCTGAGGTGTTAAACCAACTCCCTCAACTATTTCTTCTTCTGGGTGATATGATCAGCAGGCAGCCATTATGGAGGGACATTTTAACAAACTTAAAGGTCCATTTGTTAGCATCACTAATAGAAAATGAAGATGTTGGGATTCTAAACACTGGTGAACCCACTCACTTCCATATCCAGACAGGTACTTTGTCATGCATTGATCTTTCAAAAGAAAGCTCTAACTATCTGGCAGACTTTCACTGGAGAACATTGGATGACTGGTATACAAGTGATCATGTACCAATAATAATAATTAAAACTAACAATGGTCCACCTGAATACAGATCACCTTAATGATGCTTGGATAGAGCTGACTGGAAATACTTTAAAGAACTGAGCAAAGTAGAAGGTAATGCAGTTGAATTTGAAAATGTTGATGATGCCATTGATTGACTGAATGGAACACTACACAAAGCTAAAGTGCATTCCATTCCAAAAACAACAGGTCTATTCTGTCAAAGATTAGTCCCTTGGTGGTCACCAGAAATCTAGGTGTTACACAGATCTACCAGGTTAGCATTAACAAGGTGCAGCAGAAATTCTACTGAAGAGAATATCGTCACTGACAAGAAATGCAGAGCCCAATTCCAACGAGCAATCAAAGCAGCTTGATGTCAGTCATGGTCGTCTTTTGTTCCTTCAGTGAATAAAAGACTCCCACCTGCTGCCATATGGAGGAAAGTTCATAAGATCTCTGGCAAATATACTCCAAATCTTTCACCAGTGTTAGAAATAATTATTAATATATTTCTAATCCTATAGAAGTGAGTAATAAACTTACTGATCATTTTGATAGAGTATCCCAAAAGTCAGAAGATTCTCCAGGCTACCTTAATAGATGTAGAGAAGAAGAAAAGACTCAACATCACATCAAATAAAGATGAAACCTAGAATTCTCATTTACAGAGAGAGAATTTGACTCTGCATTAATATCATGCAATGATACAGCCCCAGGCCCAGACAAAATTCCTAATGCAATGATAAAGCATGTGTGAAATAACACTTAAGTTTCTATCCGAAGAATTATTAACCGAATATGGCTAGACCATAGTTTCCCATCAGTTTGGGAACTGGCCATTATTTCAGCTTTTTTAAAACCTGGAAAGGACAAAGTTTTAGCTGCAAGCTACTGACCAATTGTATTGACATGTTATGTCAAATTTTGGAAAAATGGTCAATGCAAGGCTTGTATGGATACTAGAAAAGAAAGGTATTTTATCACTAGTTCAACGTGGGTTTCGAAGAATGCACTCTACAATGGATGCACTTGTTCATCTAGAGTCATCCTTTTGTGAGTCATTTGCTTCCAAGAAACATCATATGACAGTATTCTTTGATCTTGAAAAGCATTTGATACCAGATGGAGGTATGGTATCCTTAAAACTGTCCATGAGTTTGGTCTAAGAGGTGAGTTGCCTTTATTCATTAAGACCTTTCTTAAAAGACAGTTCTTTCATGTTATAGTGGGTAATACTCTCTGAAAGAAATTGCAAAGAAGAAGGATTCCCACAGGGTAGCATACTTAGTGTTACATTATTTGCACTAGCAATTAATGGAATTTCTTCCTTGATTCCAGATGAGGATCTCCACACACTTTTTGTGGATGACCTTTCTGTTTCATTTGCAGGAGCAAGAATACCAACAGTTGAAAGAAAGCTTCAACTCATAATTAATCGACTTATGAGATTGGCAGATTTGAATGGCTTCAAGTTTTCTACAAGTAAAACCGTTGTCATTCATTTCTGATGCATTCGTGGCATACACCCAGACCCAGATGTATATATAAAAATCTATCGTATTCCCTGTATTGAAGAAACAAAATTTCTAGGTCTAACATTTGACAGAAAGTTGACTTGGGTTTCGCATCTCAAAAAGTTAAATTTAAATGCTCAGAGATTTTAAATATTTTTAGAGTATCACCCTATACATCATGGGGAGCAGATCGTCAGCCTCTCCTAAGACTGTATACAGCCCTTCTTTTATCTAAACTTTAATATGGACGTAAAATATATTCTTCAGCTTCTGCTACCAAGTTGAAGATTTTAGATTCCATTTGCCATACTGACATCAGATTAGCTACTGGTGCTTTTAGATCATCCCCCATCTCTAGTCTTTTAGTTGATGCAGGTGATGAGTGGCCTCTGGACTTATATTGCTAATCTACTGTGATTAGATATTGGTATAGGTTACAGAGGATTCCTAATTCACTCTCATTTGAAGCTGCCAATGAAGAGAATTTCTTTTCTTACTATGAGGTTCACTCTACAGCTCCAAAGCCATGTGGATTCAGAATGGAAGAAGTGCCAAATAGCCTGAATCTTTCCAGGAGCAGGGTACTACCTTCTAGGCTATCAGTCACCCCTCCCTGGATATTTCCATTGATCTCTCTTTGTAATTATTTCACTGGCTCTAAAGACAATATAATAAATGAAAAAAATGTGGTCTAGCTTTTTAGAACATGCAGAACAAGACAGGGATATTGGATTTATATTTACAAACGGCTCCATCTAGTCCTGGCGTTGGATTTGGGGTGTCCAATTCTTGTTCTAGTTTAAATGTGTTCTTCCTTTAGCATCCTCTATCTTTACAACAGAGCTGTATGATATCCTGACTGCTATTGAAAAAAATAGCAGTAATGAAAGAGGGTAATTTTACTAATTTAATGATGCAAAAAGTGTGTTGCAGGTATTGACCATTTTTAATCCAACCAACTCTTTAGTTTTAAAGATTTTAGAGTGGCTTAGAGTGGCTCTATATTTGTTGCACTGCAGGTAAAGAAGTTTAGTTTTGCTGGATCCTGGCTCATGTGGGTGTGCCTGGTAATGAAGTGCCAGACAAATTTAGCAAAAGAGGCAGCATACAAATTATTTCCTGGAAGATATCTTCTTTCTAGTAATGACTTTGTGTCTGATATCAAAAAGTCTCTAGGTGATATTTGGCAATGCTACTGGCATTCTGTTGATCAGAATAAGATGAAGGAAATAACAAATGCTATACCTCCATGGAAGTACAGTAATGCCTCACAACACAAAATTAATTTGTTCTGGAGTGGCTTTCATAACATGAATTTTTCGTGTTGAGTCACATTTTACATGTAAATTGCCTAATTCGGTCCAAACCCTACAAAACACCACATCAAATCTTATAATAAAACTACTGTATAACCACAATGAAATACTGTACAGCCAAATACATTTGAACCATTTAATATACCTAAACTAACTGTTAATACCTGTAAATTAAGTAGTTATTACAACATACTGTAATGTAATAATAAATGGAAAATAATACAATATATACAGTAAAATATTGTATATAAACAAAATATACAGTACCAGATGTACTGTACTATTATAGTTACCCCTACTATAGACTGCAGCTACATTTTCTATTGTGTGAATGCATTTTCTTCAACTTTTTTAATGGGTGACTTTTATTTTCATTCTCGGCCTGGCTGCGACAATGTTTTCTTAACACAAACTATTTTTTGCAAAATGAGTCATAAAAATATTCGCATCTCATTTCTCATCTTGAAAATTTCATAAGCAGATTCTTTCGTGAAGATAGGTATGACTGTATGAAACATATGCTAAGAAGGTGGAAGACTGTTCTCTGTCACCTTAGAATTGGCTACACACATTTAACTCATAAGTCTGATGACTGGCAAGTGTCAGCCATTTTGTGATGATTGTTTGGTTCTTTTGACTGGGAGGCCTTTAGTTATTGAATGAGGCCTTTAGTTATTGAATGTCCCAGTCTTGTGGGTATCAGGGAACAATTCCTGTCTGAAGCTCATGGTGAGGATGGCAGGTACATCCTCACCAAGGTTCTTGGATTGGACATGTTTTATGATGCCAGTGGCATTTTTAAGTTCATATTGGAAGCTGTACTTCTTACTCATTTTCATTGTTAAAGTATTTATTAACTTTTTATTTTAGTTTTTTATCTTTAAAAAATACTTAAATCAGTCCCAATGACTACTGATGTTATGATGCCAGATAATTACAAATCATTCATTCATTATTAAGATTTTGACTGATGTTTCCAGTATACCAGCTGCAGTTGAATGAGTTTTTTTTTCTGTGATGGTATCGATAGTTCATCAGTGGCTAGTTGAACCAACGGTTGGGGAATCAGCAGATGTGGTTTAACTGTACAGTATATGCCTTTAAGTATTAAGTAGTGTCCAAATGATTTTATACATCGCCATTAATGTATAATATGCCATATAAACTACAGTATAATTTTAATACAAAGGCAATTGAGTAATTCAATTCCCCTTTATTTTCCATGGGAAGAATTTGTTTGGTATAAGCCTTATCACCTATAATGAATTAATGGTTTATAACGAGGTATCACTGTATATATTTCATTGATTAAATTACTTTGTGATAAAAACTCTTAAGTATATTAACCCTTTGAGTGCCAACCCTTCACCAAATGATTTGGCACTTAAGCCCTCGTCCAATATTTTGGGCAGGACATTTTACTTTACACATCTCATCTTATCACAAAATAATATGCAAGATATGACCTTTATTAACATGTAGCTAAATACATTTAATTTCTATTGATATACTGTACTGTATATTGTTACATAGTTTGTAAAATTTTCTTATACATAAATAAGAAAAGAAAGAAAAACTAGTAATTACTGACATAATTATGCATATGGCGCAGTAGGGAGTATAATTAATGAATGTAAATTGTCTAATGGTAACTAAGAGGATTAAGTGTTAAAGACTTTTAAAGCTTTCATAGTTTTTATGGTTATTTTGTATAACTCATTTCAGTGAATAAAGTAAAAAAATAATTTTAAATATTTAACTTAGCCGGTGAATATATAGCTGCAACTCTGTTGCTCGACAGACAAACTCTACGGAAAAAACTCGCCAGCGATCGCTACACAGGTTGCGGGTGTGCCCAACAGCGCCATCTGTCGACCAGATACCCAGCTCTTATGTAAACAAAGACTCAATTTTCTCTCTGTCGAGGTGTCGACAAGACGTACTTTACTCGCTGTTGCTAAACTGGAGTTTTTCACATCTTATTGGTGAAGTACTATATTCTGGTTTTGAGCTTTCGCTGTGCAGGGTTTTTCTTCAAACAAATCCTTGAACTCTTTTTTGTAACGGATTCATTGTTGATGACTTAGATCGTTTTTGGAATTTTCCCTTGACCAATTCAAAATGGCTGACCCTTCACAAGTTCCCAAATTTAGGAAATGCAATGCTAGGGACTGTTCTAGGCGTCTTCCGAAGGCTTCTATCGACCCTCACACTGTTTGTTCCAATTGTAGGGGTAAAACCTGTCAATTGGAAGATCGGTGTGAGGAGTGCGTGGGCCTTTCGGAATTCGATTTTATCGAATTCGAAAAGTACACACGTAGGCTAGAGAGAGATAGAGTTAGGAGAAGTTCTTCTCGATCTATTGATGTATCCTCTCCTCATGCCCCACAACCTATTCCTTCCCCTGTAGTGGTTGTTCCTAACCCCCCTCCTAGTACTCAGGAACCATCGATGGCTGACATGATGCGTGCCATCCAGGCTCTGGGTGAGAGAGTTGAGTCCCTTGCAAGTGACCGCAATCAGCTCATGGCGGATGTTAAGGAGCTTAAGTGCTAAAGTGCCAAGTGATAGTGTTGTGAACAGTGTTGCGCTTGAGGGTTCGTCTGTTCGTGCCTGTCGTCCTCCTAGTCCGGGACCTCTTGCAAGCTCCCAAGTCCAGGGGAGAAGCAATGTCGTACGACGCATGGGTTCGAGAGGCTTTAATCAGCGAACAGACGTTCCCTCCATGGTATCGGGCGTATCTACCCAAGATCGCCCCTACCTACATAAGACGAGAGAGCCCATTTATACCTCGTCGTCTGAAGGTGTTTCTCGCAAGAAACTTTGGACCAAGGTCTCACGACCTTTAAAACGTAAATCGGTCCCTTCAGGACAAGTCCAACGTCCCGGTTGTAGTCACTGGGTCAGTTCGGACTCGTTGCCGTCATCTGATGACTGCTCACCGCCTAAGAGAGGCAAAGCGGTACCGCTTCAGACCCTAACACCGTCTGTCGCTGCACCTGCTCCTGTAGACCCTAAATGGGCTTTACTGCAAGACATGCAGTCCAAGCTTACGTCTCTAATGCAGGACTTTCATGCGGAGAAGGTTGCTGCCGTACCAGCAGCGAGTGCAGTAACTAGCCTACAACCTTCTAAGCGATCGGTTGTGCGTCCTGTGGACGCTGAGGTAACCTTCTCACGTACACCAGTTGAGGGAGTTCCTCCACCGATGCGTTCCAGTGTGGGCTGCCAGCCGCATGTTGACGTTAAGCGACGCACGGAAGTGGGTGTTGACGTTCTGGACGTTCAACAACCTTCAGAGTTGACTTGTTTTGACGCGGTGCGTCAACCTCCGCAACCCAGTGTGGTTTCCACTGCGCAACCCAGTCAGTCTAGACAGTCTCGAGTAGACGCTGTGCGTCCTCGCGCTACCATGGTTGTTGACAGCTCACAGACTGTGCAGCAGGTCCATGACGTTGCGTCCGGCTCAGTCACGCATGCACCAGTACGACCGGACTCAGCGAACCAGCCGTTACCCATTCCGTTGCCGTTTCCTCATCAGTTCTCGGATGAGGAACTTTCTGATGACGATGTTGCTGCACATCAAGATGAACAACAATCAGAACTGGACGAGCCTAAGTCTACTCAACCCTCTTTGGACTTTAGAAAAGTTTTGGCTATTTTCAAAGAGCTGTTTCCTGACCAGTTTGTTTCTGTGGCTCCTCGTTCTCCGCCTTCAGAGTTTGTTTTAGGCATGCCTTCTACCGCACCTGCCTTTACTAGACTAGTCCTCGCACGCTCGTCCAAGAGAGCTTTGCGGGTGATGGAGACTGGTTAGAGTCCAAGAAGAGTTTAGGGAAGACAGCATTTGCTTTTCCCCCTGCTAGACTCTCTTCCAGATCGAGCGTCTGGTATGCCACGGGAGAAGTTCTCGGCTTGGGAGTTCCTGCCTCTGCCCAGGGCGACTTCTCAAGTCTTGTAGACTCTCCCCGCCGCCTTGCCATGAGACGCTCAAAGATTTGTTGGTCATCATCGGACCTGGACCACCTTATGAAAGGAATCTTTAGGGCTTTTGAAGTCTTTAACTACTTAGACTGGTACCTAGGAGCCCTAAGCAGGAAGATCTCTTCGACAGATAAAGAGACTTCTTTGCTCATTATGTCCTGCATGGACAAGGCCGTCCGTGATGGGTCCAATGAGCTTGCTGCCTCATTTGTGTCCGGAGTCCTGAAAAAGCGAGAATCTCTCTGCTCATTCCTTTCTGCTGGAGTTACACCGTGCCAGAGATCTGAGCTTCTCTTTGCTCCTCTTTCCAAGTGCCTTTTTCCAGAAGTCCTGATAAAGGAAATAGCCGCTTCGTTAGTGCAGAAGGACACTCACGATCTTGTTGCGTCCTCAGCTCGCAAAGCTCCCCCTTTGCCTACATTATCAGCTAGACCGAGGATGGACACTCCAGCGTCTCGCTTTATTCCGCCCTTTCGTGGCAG
Source organism: Palaemon carinicauda (assembly GCF_036898095.1). Lineage (NCBI taxonomy): Eukaryota > Metazoa > Arthropoda > Malacostraca > Decapoda > Palaemonidae > Palaemon > Palaemon carinicauda. The sequence goes on from NC_090732.1 coordinate 157,102,931, forward strand.
AGCCTCCAGCAGAGGAGGTGCTCGTGCCGAAGGGAAGCGAGGGAAGAGGAAAGGATCCAAGTCCTCTAAGGGCAGAGTCTGACTGCCCGCAACTTCAGACAGCAGTGGGAGCCAGACTCAAGAACTTCTGGCAAGCCTGGGAGAAGAGAGGCACAGATGCACAATCTGTGAAGTTGCTCAGAGAGGGGTACAAGATCCCGTTTGTACGAAAACCCCCTCTAGCGACGTCTCCCATCGATCTCTCTCCCAGGTACAGAGAGGAAGAAAAGAGACAAGCCCTGAAACTGGAAGTGTCTCTTTTGCTAAAGAAGGGAGCGGTGGTCAAAGTCTCGGACCTTCAATCACCGGGATTCTACAACCGCCTCTTCTTGGTTTCAAAGAAGACAGGAGGGTGGAGGCCGGTGCTAGACGTCAGTGCTCTGAATGTCTTTGTCACAAAGACGAAGTTCTCCATGGAGACCACAAAGTCAGTCTTAGCAGCGGTCAGAAGGGAAGACTGGATGGTCTCCCTAGACCTAAGGGACGCCTACTTCCACGTCCCCATCCACTCAGACTCCCAACCTTTTCTGAGATTCGTTTTCGAAAAGGTGGTCTACCAGTTTCGGGCCCTGTGCTTTGGCCTAAGCACAGCTCCTCTCGTGTTTACGAGGCTGATGAGGAATGTAGCCAAATTCCTCCATTTATCGGACATCCGAGCCTCCCTTTATTTGGACGACTGGCTTCTCAGAGCCTCGTCCAGTCGTCGCTGTCTGAAGGATCTCAAGTGGACTCTAAATCTGACCAAGGAATTGGGACTCCTAGTCAATTTGGAAAAGTCGCAACTGGTCCCATCCCAAACTATTGTGTATTTAGGGATGGAGATTCACAGTCAAGCTTTTCGGGCTTTTCCGTCGGCCCCCAGAATAAGTCAAGCCCTGTTATTCATCCAGAACATGCTGAAGAAGGAACGCTGCTCAGTCAGGCTGTGGATGAGTCTGGTAGGGACGCTATCATCCCTGGAACAATTTGTGTCATTAGGAAGACTACACCTCCGTCCACTTCAATACCATCTAGCTTTTCACTGGAAAAAGGACAAGACGCTAGAAGCGGTCTCGATCCCGATTTCCGAAAAGATGAAGTCTTGTCTGACTTGGTGGAAGGACAATATCAACTTGAGAGAGGGTCTTCCCCTGGCTGTTCATACTCCCAACCACGTTCTCTTCTCGGACGCATCGGACGTGGGCTGGGGCGCGACATTAGACGGTCGGGAATGCTCAGGACTGTGGAACTCGAGTCAGAGGAACATGCATATCAACTGCAAGTAGCTGTTGGCAGTACATCTGGCCTTGAAAAGCTTCAAGTCTCTCCTTCGAGGCAAAGTGGTGGAAGTGAACTCAGACAACACCACTGCCTTGGCGTACATCTCCAAGCAAGGAGGGACCCACTCACTGACGTTGTACGAGATCACAAGGGACCTCCTCATCTGGTCAAAAGGTCAAGACATCTCACTAGTAACGATGTTCATCCAAGGCAACTTGAATGTCATAGCAGATTGTCTCAGTCGGAAAGGGCAAGTAATTCCAACAGAATGGACCCTCCACAAGGATGTGTGCAAGAGACTTTGGGCCACTTGGGGCCAGCCAACCATAGATCTCTTTGCAACCTCGCTGACCAAGAGGCTTCCAATCTATTGCTCCCCAGTCCCGGACCCAGCAGCAATACATATAGATGCCTTTCTCCTAGATTGGTCACATCTAGATCTCTACGCATTCCCACCGTTCAAGATTGTCAACAAGGTACTGCAGAAGTTCGCCTCTCACGAAGGGACAAGGTTGACGCTAGTTGCTCCCCTCTGGCCCGCGAGAGAATGGTTCACCGAGGTACTTCGATGGCTAGTAGACGTTCCCAGAAGTCTTCCTCTAAGGGTGGACCTTCTACGTCAGCCACACGTAAAGAAGGTACACCAAAGCCTCCTCGCTCTTCGTCTGACTGCCTTCAGACTATCGAAAGACTCTTGAGAGCTAGAGGCTTTTCGAAGGAGGCAGCCAGTGCGATTGCTAGAGCAAGGAGAGCATCCATCATTAGACTCTACCAATCGAAGTGGGAAGTCTTCCGAGACTGGTGCAAGTCAGTTTCTGTATCCTCGACCAGTACCTCTGTAGCTCAAATAGCTGACTTTCTCTTATACCTGAGAAAAGGACGATCCCTTTCAGCTCCCACTATCAAGGGCTACAGAAGCATGTTGGCATCGGTCTTCCGGCATAGAGGCTTAGATCTTTCCAACAATAAAGATCTTCAAGACCTCCTTAAGTCTTTTGAGACCACTAAGGAGCGTCGTTTGGTTACACCTGGTTGGAATTTAGACGTGGTACTAAGATTCCTCATGTCAGACAGGTTTGAGCCGCTACAATCAGCCTCCTTGAAAGATCTCACTCTAAAGACACTTTTCCTAGTATGCTTAGCCTCAGCTAAAAGAGTCAGTGAGATTCATGCCTTCAGCAAGAACATCGGATTTTCGTCGGAAAAAGCCACTTGTTCGCTACAACTTGGTTTTCTAGCCAAAAATGAGCTGCCTTCTCGACCTTGGCCTAAATCGCTCGATATTCCCAGCTTATCGGAGATCGTAGGCAATGAACTAGAAAGAGTCTTATGCCCTGTGAGAGCTCTTAAGTTCTATTTAAAGCACACTAAACCTTTACGAGGCCAATCTGAAGCTTTATGGTGTTCAGTTAAGAAACCATCTTTGCCTATGTCAAAGAATGCTTTATCCTACTTTATCAGACTGTTAATACGAGAAGCTCATTCACATCTGAGTGAGGAAGACCGAACTTTGCTTAAGGTGAAGACGCACGAAGTTAGAGCTGTTGCAACTTCCGTGGCCTTTAAGCAAAATAGATCTCTGCGAAGTATAATGGACGCAACCTATTGGAGAAGCAAGTCAGTGTTCGCGTCTTTTTATCTAAAGGATGTCCAGTCTCTTTACGAGGACTGCTACACACTGGGACCATTCGTAGCAGCGAGTGCAGTAGTGGGTGAGGGCTCAACCACTACAATTCCCTAATTCCATACCCTTTTAATCTTTCTCTTGAAATGTTTTTAATGTTGTTTTTATGGGTTGTCCGGAAGGCTAAGAAGCCTTTCGCATCCTGGTTGATTTGGCGAGTGGTCAAAGTCACTTCTTGAGAGCGCCTAGATTAGGGGTTTGATGAGGTCCTGTTGTATGGGTTGCAACCCTTGATACTTCAGCTCCTAGGGGTCGATCAGCATCCTAAGAGGATCGCGAGGCTCCTTAAGGAAGACGTACTTAAAAGGCAGAGTAATTGTTCAAGTCGACTTCCTTACCAGGTACCTATTTATTTTGTTTTTGTTATTTTGATAACTTCTAAATGAAATAAAAAACTCTTAGCTCATAAAATGTAAACATATATCACTGGTCTCTACCCACCATCCTGGGTGTGAATCAGCTATATATTCACCGGCTAAGTTAAATATTTAAAAATGATATTTTAATTATAAAATAAATTTTTAAATATACTTACCCGGTGAATATATAAATTAAATGACCCTCCCTTCCTCCCCAATAGAGACGCAGTGGGACGAGGAGAAAATTGAGTCTTTGTTTACATAAGAGCTGGGTATCTGGTCGACAGATGGCGCTGTTGGGCACACCCGCAACCTGTGTAGCAATCGCTGGCGAGTTTTTTCCGTAGAGTTTGTCTGTCGAGCAACAGAGTTGCAGCTATATATTCACCGGGTAAGTATATTCAAAAATTTATTTTATAATTAAAATATCATTTTTAAGTACTGGGTATTTATGCAGAGTTTCTGTTTTCAGGTATGAAAAGCACATGGCTTTCCACCGTAAATATCCTGAGAAGTTTTCACCTGAAAGTATCCTGGCTGAACAGGGTACACTGACTGCACAGTATCAAACTTTACCTATATATTTTTCCAACGTTTGTTTAAGATTTTTACCTGTAAGTGTTTTTTTTTTTATTATTATTTTGACATGCATATTTCGTGGGGGAATTTTGGTCTTTAAAACCACTGTCTTAGTGGTACTTCAATTAATTGGTAATGGACAACAAGGCTATTGTTTATATTTGGTTTAAGGTAAAGGATTCTATAAAGATGAAATAAAAGATTTAATTTTTCCATTGGAAATGTTTGTTGATTTTAGTTATCACATGCAAATATAGTTACAAAGATTCTCCATCAACCTAAATTACTACTCATTGAGCTCTTGCAGGTATTTATTGAGAAGACAAGTGCTCTGATTTCTTGTTTACACTCACTATATCATAGAAATTAGATTTACATATTTTATAGTTTATATATCATTTTAATGTTTTAGCTTAGTCCTGTAGTCTATTAATGTTGTGAAGAGTGTAATCTATTGTTTGATTCCAATATTAGATGCTAATGTTAATATTGTTGAAAGGTATAACTTTTATTTTTTTTCAGGTCCTTGACATCATTAATCATAGATTTCTGGAATTGGCCCAGGTACACAAAAATTTAGAGACCATCCTTGAACGGCTAGGTATGCTCTACAAATTCCATGGTATGTATTATTTCATATATCCAAATAAATGGAGGTTTTATGTATCAGGTTTTATTTTCTTTTAAATGACTTCAAAAGATGCATGGAATGAAGTTTTACCTGTTCTTATATGGTTCATATAAAAAATCTTATATAAGGCTTCCGGGTATCTACGAACTTGTCTGATTAGTGCAAATTCTCAGAGCACACAATTGAAAATACCAAAGATGAGCAGTGAGGTAAAGATATAAAGCAGAATACACAGAGAGTGGAAACGTAAGGTAGTAATGAATATATTGTTTTAAATAGAATGGGCTTACAGTTGTTAGTCACAGCCATCAAATTCAAGAATTAGTCTTTCACTCTACCTTATTTTAAGTATTGTTCTGTCTGATCTTACGCTGCTCATCTTAATTTGTTGGACAGTAACTTACGATCTATTGAACTCCTTATTCCAGATGTAAATATTAATCTGTCACCATTGTTCAATTAGTTCGTTGTGCATGTTGCATGAGATTTTTCATATTTCTGACCATCCTTTACATTTAGATCTTCCCGGATAATACCATCCTTTTCGTAATATTAGGTATGCAGTTAATTCTTATAGTCATGCCTTTTCTATCATGAGGCTCAATAATATACAGCTTTATTCCAGATGTGACCAGGTTGTGGAATGATCTTTCTAATTGGGTCGTTGAATCAGTAGCACTTCAAAAGTTCAATCTTTCAGCAAATGTTTTTATGTTGAACAGGCTGATATGTCTTTTTATAATGTATATATGAAAGGACTGTTTTAATGTTGTTACTGTTTTTAGAATATTTTATTTGGTTGTTCATTACTTCTCGTATAATTTGTTTATTTCCTTATTTCTTTTCCTTCTAGGGCTATTTTTCCCTGTTAGAGCCCTTGGGCTCATAGTATCCTTCTTTTCCAACTAAGGTTCTAGCTTAGCTGATAATAATAATCTATCTATTTACCAAAGCACTCCCCCCAATCTGGGCCCAATTTGGGGGTTAGCTGACATCAAACAAATAAACAAAAATGTACCTTTTCCTCACTCTGCTCCTCCTAGCCTGACGAGGGATTCAGCCTAGTTTGGCTGGTACTGCTAGAGTGACACAGACCACCCTCCCCCATTATCCACCACAAATGAAGTTTCATATGCTGAATCCCCTACTGCTGCTACCTCCACGATCACCAAGGCGACCGGAGGAAGCAGCAGTTCCTACCTGAACTGCGTCACAATCACTCGCGCGTTCATTCTTATTTCTAGCATGCTCTCTTGCCTCTCTTACATCTATTCTCCTATCACTCAGAGCTTTCTTCACTCCATCTATCCACCCAAACCCTGGCCTTCCTCTTGTACTTCTCCCATAAACTAACTCTTGCATTCATCACCTTCTTAAGGAGACAGCCACTTTCCGTTCTCTCAATATGGCCAAATCACCTCAACACATTCATATCCACTCTAGCTGCTAAATCCTTTCATACACCCGTTCTCACCCTCATTACTCCATTCCTACCCTTATCTAATCGAGATACACCAGCCATACTCCTCAGACACTTCATCTCAAACAAATTCAATTTCTGTCTCTCAGTCACTTTCATTCCCCATAACTCTAATCCATACATTTTTGTTGGTACAATCACTTTTTCATACAGAACTCTCTTGACATTCAGTCCTAACTCTCTATTCTTCACCACTCCCTTCACTGCCCCTAACACTTCGCATTCTTCATTCACTCACTGACGTACATCTGCTTTTACTCCACCATTTGCTGCAACAACAGACCCCAAGTACTTGAACTGATCTACTTCCTCTGTAACTCTTCATTCAGCATGACACTCAACCTCGCATCACCTTCACTTCTCGTACATCTCATAACCTTTCTCTTACCCACATTAACTCTCAACTTCCTTCTCCCTCATACCCTTCCAAACGCCATCACTAATCGACCAAGCTTCTTTTCCAAGTCTGCAACCAGTACAGTATCATCCGCAAACAACTACTGATTTACCTTCCATTCATGATCACTCTCGTCTATCAGTTTCATTCCTCGACCAAGCACTTGAGCATTCACCTCTCTCACCCCTCCATCAACAAATGTATTGAATAACCATGGTGACATTACACATCCTTGTCACATCCCCTCTCACTGGAAACCACTCGCTCTCTTCATTAGGTGAAGATAATAATAATAGTAATGATAATGATAATAATGAAGTAAAATCTGCACACACGATACAAAGTAAAAGTAATGAATATGAAATGTCGAGCACTATTGAATTATAATCAACCTCACACAGACTGCTTATTTTTATTATATTTTAGAATATATATGCAAATTTTAATTATAGAGCTTGCCAGTTCCCCTCCCAAGAAATAAAAATCATCTAAGTGTCTTATCATTATCAATTCCACCATAAATAACTAGCCTAGTATCTTTAGATTTCTCTTTGAAATTAATCAAGTTTTAAGCACTTTAACTTACTTTTCCTGAGAAAAACTGAGCTAAACACACTAGTCACAGTGGTTATTTCAAACATAGTACACTGAAAGCTAACAAATCCAGAGTAAGACTACTTAAAACACAATAAAACTTATGACAATTTGGGAAGGGATACGTCTTATGATTGCTGAGATGGCAGAAAAACTAAATAACAAAGAACCCCTAGTGCTTCACTTCTTGCAGTTAATTGATAGAGTATCTCATTACTTTACAAGAGGCATCTGCCTATTGAAAGGAAAGACAATGTGATTTTTTTTTTTTTATTTTAAGGATAAATATCAATAAACTGAGCTTCTGGAAAAGAAGAAATATGAACATTAGAGGAGGTTCATAGAAATAGTTATCTTACTGTATATGCATTAACATTTTGTTTATTTTTATTCTTATTTATAATGTAATTATGAATTTTTATAGTTTACTATTTACTACTAAAATATTTAGGACTACAGTACTGTATTATAAAGTGAGCACCTGGTACTAGTAGAATATCAGGAAAAAATATGTTAAAATAATTTCTCTGAAGTCAGTCTGTAGATTGGATATGCAAGGAATAAAACTCCATCTATTCTTACAACTTAAAAGATTCTATAATATAAATTAATTGCATGCTCTGCATGAGATGTCTTTTTATGATATGTTAACTGGGTTTCTAGGTCTCCAACATCAGCTGCCTTTTGCAATGCATTCGGTATATTGTGAACAGATGTTGAAGATTCATCAGCCAAGTTGGTGGCCATGATTCCTCAGGCTTTGATGCATAAATTTCATATTATTATTATTATTATTATTATTATTATTATTATTATTATTATTATTATTATTATTATTATTATTATTATGTGCATGAGAGTTGTAATTCAAGGGGTATTAGTTTGTTGATTGTAGTTGGAAAGGTGTATGTTAGACTACTGATTAATAGGATTAAGGATAAAACAGAGAATGCAATATTAGAAGTACAGGGTGGTTTTAGAAGAGGTAGGGGTTGTATGAATCAGATTTTTACAGTTAGGCAGATATGCGAGAAATATTTAGCAAAAGGTAAGGAGGTGTATGTTGCGTTTATGGATCTGGAGAAAGCGTATGATAGAGTTGATAGGGAAGCAATGTGATGAGGTTATATGGAGTTGGTGGAAGGTTGTTGCAAGCAGTGAAAAGTTTCTACAAAGATAGTAGAGCATGTGTTAGGATAGGAAATGAAGTGAGCGATTGGTTTCCGGTGAGAGTGGGACTGAGACAAGGGTGTGTGATGTCGCCGTGGTTGTTTAACTTATATATTGATGGAGTGGTAAGAGAGGTGAATGCTCGAGTGCTTGGATGAGGATTGAAACTGGTAGACGAGAATGACCATGAATGGGAGATAAATCAGTTGTTGTTTGCGGATGATACTGCACTGGTTGCAGGCGAGGAAAAGAAGCTTGGGTGATTAGTGACAGAATTTGGAAGTGTGTGTGAGAGAAGGAAGTTTAGAGTTAATGTGGGTAAGAGTAAGGTTACGAGATGTCCGGGAAGGGAAGGTGGTGCGAGGTTGAATGTCATGTTGAATGGAGAGTTACTTGAGGAGGTGGATCAGTTTAAGTACTTGGGGTCTGTTGTTGCAGCAAATGGTGGAGTGGAAGCAGATGTACGTCGGAGAATGAATGAAGGATGCAAAGCGTTGGGGCCAGTTAAGGGAGTGGTAAAAAATAGAGGGTTGGGCATGAATGTAAAGAGAGTTCTGTATGAGAAAGTGATTGTACCAACTGTGATGTATGGTTCGGGGTTATGGGGAATGAAAGTGACGGAGAGACAGAAATTGAATGTGTTTGAGATGAAGTGTCTAAAGAGTATGGCTGGTGTATCTCGAGTAGATAGGGTTAGGAACGAAGTAGTAAGGGTGAGAACGGGTTTAAGAAATGAGTTAGCAACTAGAGTGGATATGAATGTGTTGAGGTGATTTGGCCATGTTGAGAGAATGGAAAATGGTTGTCTGCTAAAGAAGGTGATGAATGCAAGAGTTGATGGGAGAAGTACAAGAGGAAGGCCAAGGTTTGGCTGGGGGGATTCAGCGTTATGAAGTTTCATCTGTGGTAGATAATGGGGGAGGGTGGGCTGTGTCACCCTAGCAGTACCAGCCAAACTCGATTGAGTCCCTTGTCAGGCGGGGAGGAACGTAGAGAGGAGAGGTCCCCTTTTTTGTTTCATTTGTTTGAAATCAGCTACCCCCCATAATTGGGGGAAGTGCCTTGGTATATGTATGTATTATTATTATTTTGGTTGTTGTTATTACTACTTCTACTTCTACTACTACTAGCTTAGGTACAACTCGAGTTGGAAAAGCAGGATGGTATAAGCCCAAGGGCTCCAACAGAGAAAATATCCCAGTGAGGAAAGGAAACAATGAAATAGATAAACTAAAAGAGAAGTAATGAATAATTAAAATATTTTAAGAACAATAACAAGATACTAATAGATATCTTATATATGAACTATAAAAACTTTCAAAGAAACAAGAGGAAGAGAAATAAGATAGAATAGTGTGCTTAATTGTACCCTCAAGCAAGAGAACTCTAGTACCCCAGTTTAGGATCCATTTAGTCCTTGCCTTTTCCCATGAATTTGGGTCATAAAGGGAGGTGGAAAGCTAACAGCTATGGCTATGAGGGATACTACAGTCTTTCCTTATCATTCAGGTGTGTTTAGTAATGAAGATGCCTGTGAATGTAGAAAATCTGCAAAAATGTGCTTACCACCTTATAACATGTGTTGTTTAAGTGTCCAAGAAGGTTGCCGTACAAAGACAACCTGCTCAACTTTTCTCAAAGGTTATTCATTCAAACCTGTCCATACTCCATCTGACCACATTCAGACTATGCACCATATCCTCAGAAAAAGGGTTTCCAAAATCCTCAAGACTGTCTTACAGTGACCCCTCGTTTATTGCAGTAGAAAGGTTCCAAGACCGGCTGCGATACTTGAATTTTCTCGAAGTACGGACACCACATTTACAGTAATCCCTCGCCGTTTCGCGGCTCAAGTTTCGCAGCCTGAGTGCATCACGGATTTTCAAAAAGATTCATAAAAAATTAGGAAAAATGGTGCGAATATTATGCGGGCGCTAGCGAAAGGCAGGCAGAGTACAGTAGAACTCCAGGTATCAACACGGAGATGGCGCGCAACTCAAAATCCTTCTCTCTGATTCGCTGGCCATCTCGGCTCCAGAATCTCGTAAGCTGATTGGCCGAGACGCTTTACCCAGCATCTCTCCCTACATGTGTATACTAAAGTATATTCAACCAATCACTACAAAAAAAAAATTGACAGCTGATTTTTCAAAACATGAAATTCTCAGAGAAAAATTTAAAATACTAAAATCCTATATAAAAATCATCATCATCTAAGCCTATTGGCATAGAGGGCCTCGTTAGATTTCGCCAGTTGCCTCTATCTTGACCTTTTAATTCAATACTTCTCCATTCATCATCTCCTACTTCACGCTACATAGCCCTCAGCCCTGTTGGTCTGGGTCTTCCAACTCTTCTAGTGCCTTGTGGAGCCCAGCTGAACCTTTGGTGAACTAATCTCTCTTGGGAGTGCGAAGAGCATATCCAAACCATCTCCATCTACCCTCATCATGTTCTCATCCACATATGGCACTTGAGTAATCTCTCTTGTAGTTTCATTTCTAATCCTGTCCTGCCATTTAACCCCCAATATCCTTCTGAGGTCTTTGTTCTCAAACCTACTAAATCTATTGGAGATTGTTTCATTGTCATACCATGACTCATGTCCATACAGTAACACTGATCTCACTAAACTGATTTATAGTCTGATTTTTATATGTAACCTCAGGTGATTTGATTTCCAAATTTTACTTAACATAGCCATTGCCTGATTTGTTTTTTTAAATCTTTCACTAAACTCTAATTCTAAAGACCCTGTATTGGAGATCATTGTTCTAAATACTTGAATGATTCTACTTTATTAATCCTTTCTCCTTCCAATGATATTTCATCTTCCATTGCATACTTCGTTCTCATCATCTCTGTCTTTCTTCTATTTATCTTCAGTCCAACCTCGTGTGATATTTCATGCATTCTGGTAAGCAAGCATTGCAAATCCTGTGGTTGTCTGCTTATGGCAACAGCATCATCAGCATACTCTAGGTCTGCTAAATTCCTATCACCAATCCAGTCCAATTCTTCTCCACCATCTCCAACTGTTCTACGCATTGCAAAATCCATGAGGAGGGTAAACAACATAGGTGGCAACATATTCCCTTGGAATACTCCGCTGCTCACTAGAAATTCACTTGATAAGACTCCATTAACATTAACTTTGCACTTGCTGTGCTCATGAACAGACTTAATCAAATTTTTGTATTTAGGAGGAATTCCATAATAATGCAGGACTCTACATAGAATTGGCTGGTGCACACTATCAAAGGCTTTTTCATATTCCACAAATGCCATCAAAAGTGGATTTCTATATTCTACACATTGCTGTACAATGTCTCAAAAGGAAAATTTGGTCAGTGCAACTTCTGCCTTTTCTAAATCCTACTTGTTCATTTCTCAGCTTTTCATC
>NC_090732.1:157119526-157124384 GCF_036898095.1 Palaemon carinicauda
CTCTTGAAATCCATGAGTATGAAAATATTCAATGACGAAGCAATTTTTAAATATAAAACTTACCCGCTGGTTATATAAGAATGGCTAAAGTCTCTTGACGCCCGGCAGAAAATTCAAAATCTCGTGCGGCTATCGCAGATATGCCAGGTGTACCCTAGTGCCCTCGCGGTACCACAGGTAGAACTATACCAAACCCTTCAGATCTTCTCCTGCCGCCATTGCTGGCTGTACTATGGGAAATTCTTTCTCGTTTTCTTACTCTGTTTGGACGTTATTTGGTGATGTATTAACGTTTTTTGAGTTTGGGCTTTCGCTTATTTGTTTTATTTGATCTATGATCATGTATTTATAACTTAAAAGGTAGGATTAGAAGGTTTTTCAACCTATTTTAAACCTCAGGAAAGCATAAGGGCGGGATGTAAACATCTCGTCCATTGATCACGTCACAGCCTTATGACGTAGGCTAAAAGTCTGACTTGATTTTTTCAAAGAATGATAAGTGAATAATTGCTCGCAAAAAGTACCATGGGAATAATAACGATAATAATAATGATGGTTCGAAAAGGCATAAGGCCAGGGACTTAACCAAGAACCTAAGTGACAGAGTACCAAACGGCCAAGACTAAGATGAACTCCCAGCAAGACAAGGGAACAAACAATGGCCGCCGAGGATGCTGACGGGCCCAGACGGTAGTGATAAAACAGACTATACTGGGTAGATGACAAAAGCCCGGTACTACAAAAAGCTGTCAAAACAAACTATGGTACTTAACATTGGAATGGGTGAAGATGGAGCTTCGGTCATGACGAAATCCACAAGAGTGAAAAAACTCGAGAGCACAACAATAAACACACACTCGAGCAAGTCCAAATTAGAAGGATGTTGTTCAGATGGCGCTCGCGTCGGGGCAGGGGTGGCGTGGCTCTGGTAGATTGGCTGGTGCCTCTGTATTGGCCCATCCCTTTGGCGAAAAATTAACTAAATGGAAGACAGCCTGTGAATAGTGGCTTTCACGCACCTTTGCTTTATACACGACACCCACAAGGTGCTCGCGCGAGGGTAGTAACCTCTGCATTCCATGCTTTTATCTTTCTCTGGTATAATTGGAAGATTTTATCAGAAAAGTGTATTAGAAGGACCCCTTTTCACCGGGCGCCACAGGTCTCTCCCCAGAAATAGATTTTTCCTTCGTCAAAATCCCTTTTGAAGTATTAAGTTATAAATTAATTTAAAGGATTGTTATTTTACGAAAATTTTATCCTTTTAATAGGTTTTCTTTAGATAATCTTCGATCTGTTTTCAAAGATTAACTAGCATTCAGTTTATTTTTGTTACGCAGTTGTCGGTATCGTTATGATATTATATATCTCTTTGTAGCGATTTTTATGAATAGTACATTCTTCTTAAAACTCAAGTTTTTAAGTTGTACTATGTAAAAGGAACATTTTATTTTGCAATTAATTGGTCCTTTCAGTATTTTTCTTTAGTCAAAGATTAAAGGAAGTTACAGTTCAGTTAATATTTATACGATGCAGTATTCGTTACAATCGATGTAGCACACGATTAGATGTATCGTTGTTTACTTGGTGGTTTTTGGAATACTAAAATTGTTTGTATATTAATTGTAGATGTTCCAATGGGCACGGGTAATAATTCGCCTTTTATTTGAACCCCTTATTTAAGGGTTTATTTTAATTTATAAATATTATATATATTATTATTATTATTATTACCTCCGCCAGGAGGTTATGTTTTCGGTTCGGTTTGTTTGTTTGTTTGTTTGTTTGTTTGTTTGTTTGTTTCTCTGTTTGTCTGTCTGTCTGTGGACAACGTAGAGGCCACATTTCTACACGGAATCACTTCAAACTTGGCCAAGTAGTTCCCCAATGTGTATGGAAGAACTGATTAAATTTTGGTCAAGGTCACCCCAAGGTCAAGGTCACAGGGGTCACTGGTGTCACTATGACATAAGTGGCCATATCAAGAGACAGAAATAAAGCACTGACTTTTGCATAAGCCAACAGGGAAGTCCTAGTCCAGGCGCAACCCATGGGTGATGTTCAAATTTATAAAGGTCAAAGGTCAAGGTCATATTGGTGCATTATATCAATGTCATATTAAGTATCAGTGGCAAATGAACAAAGATCACTTGAAGGTCAAAAGTCAAGCAGGTCACTTGAAGGTCAAGGTCACGTGAAGGTCAAGGTCACGTGAAGGTCAAGGTCACCTGAAGGTCAAGGTCACGTGAAGGTCAAGTACATTTGAAGATCAAGGTCACTTGAAGCCAAGGTCATGTGAAGGTCAAGGTCACATGAAGGTCAAGGTCACTTGAAGGTCACGTGAAGGTCAAGGTCATGTGAAGGTCGAAGTCACATCAATTCATGATTCTAGGACATATGGCGCTCTAGGTCACCTTGGCGGAGGTATGTCCTCTACGAGGACCATGTCCGCGTTCAGGACTTGCTCACTTGTTATTAAATGCTAAGCTACAACCCTAGTTGGAAAAGCAGGATGCTATAAGCCCAGGGGCCCCAACAGGGAAAATAGCCCAGTGAGGAAAGGAAATAAGGAGATAAGGAAAAATAGAACATTTTAGGAATAGTAACAATATTAAAATAAATATTTCCTATTTAAAATATAAAAACTTTAACAGAACAAGAGGAAGAGAAACTAGATAGAAAAGTGTGCCCAAGTGTACCCTCAAGCAAGAGAACTCTAACCCAAGGCAGTGTAAGACCATGGTACAGAGGCTATGGCACTACCCAGGAATAGAGAACAATGGTTTGATTTTGGAGTGTCCTTCTCCTAGAAGAGCTGCTTACCATAGCTAAAGAGTCTCTTCTACCCTTACCAAGAGGAAAGTAGCCACTGAACAATTACAGTGCAGTAGTTAACCCCTTGGGTGAAGAAGAATTGTCTAGTAATCACAGTGTTGTCAGGTGTATGAGGACAGAATCTGTAAAGGATAGGCCACACTATTCGGTGTCTGTGTAGGCAAAGGGAAAGAACCGTAACCAGAGAGAAGGGTCCTATGTAGTACTGTCTGGCCAGTCAAAGGACCCCATAACTCTCTAGCGGTAGTATCTCAACGGGCGGCTGGTGCCCAGGCCAACCTACTACCTAAGAAAGGTAATATTTAATATTTTGTTGCAGTTATATGGGATTCAGTGACGTTTGCATTCCCATTCAAACCATTGACAGAATTTCAAGTCTCTCTACGGAGTTAATTTCATTTGAGAGAGCGTACAGTGATCCCTCGCTACTTCGCAGTTCGACCATCGCGGATTCACCACTTCGCGGATTTTTTTCATAACGCATGTATATACATATATCGCAGATTTTCCGGAAATTTTGAAAATACTGCGATGTGACCGATGGTGCGAGATTGGAGAAAGTAAGGAAAATTGAATCATGATTGATTTTCAATATAAATGAAACTCTGAGGAGCAACAAAGATATCATTTGTTAGAGAGATAGAGAGAGGTAAGGAATGGGAGGTAGTAAAAAGTAACCCACAGAGAGAGAGAGAGAGAGAGAGAGAGAGAGAGAGAGAGAGAGAGAGAGAGAGAGAGAGTGTGTGTGTGTGTGTGTGTGTGTGTTGTTTTAAATGTAATAAACAAAAAAATTTGATAGGTTATAACACATTGGTGCTTATGTAATATCAACTGTATAGACAGTTTGAATAAGTCTAGAATAAAATAATGTTTCCCAAAAAATAGTGGTTTGCTGATGAAATCGGATGCCGTATTTTTAGCTACTATTGAAATGGATGTAGACTCGGCATAATTTTTTCGTTTCGTATTTAATTGACACTAAGAAAACTAATTTTAGTTTTCTTCATCTATATGTAAGTATTGTATAACATGAGAGAGAGAGAGAGAGAGAGAGAGAGAGAGAGAGAGAGAGAGAGAGAGAGAGAGAGAGAGAGAGAGAGAGAGAGAGAGAGAGAGTTTTGTTTTAAATGTAATAAGAGAGAGAGTGCGTGTGTTGTTTTAAATGTAATAAACAAAAAAATTTGATAGGTTATAACACATTGGTGCTTATGTAATATCAACTGTATAGACGGTTTGAATAAGTCTAGAATAAAATAATGTTTCCCAAAAAATAGTGGTTTGCTGATGAAATCGGATGCCTTATTTTTAGCTACTATTTAAATGGATGTAGACTCTGCATAATTTTTTCGTTTCGTATTTAATTGACACTAAGAAAACTAATTTTAGTTTCTTCATCTATATGTAAGTATTGTATAACACGAGAGAGAGAGAGAGAGAGAGAGAGAGAGAGAGAGAGAGAGAGAGAGAGAGAGAGAGAGAGAGAGTGTTTTGTTTTAAATGTAATAAGAGAGAGAGAGTGTGTGTGTTGTTTTAAATATAATAAACAAAAAAATTTGATAGGTTATAACACATTGGTGCTTATGTAATATCAACTGTATAGACGGTTTGAATAAGTTGAGAAATGGTATAAATGATACTTTGTTAGTGTATTCGTACGCTCTCAAGAGCGGCAGCTAGACGTCAGCTGATCTGATTACACCCCAAAAGAACTGTAAAACAAAAGAAGTCAACAATACTCGATTTTTAAAACACACCCGAAATTTAAAAACAAAAGTACACGCTTTCTTAACCCTGGATAGGTACGGTGGGTCGTTTGCGACCGGCCGAGCGTCAAAAAAAAAACAGGTTTTTCTCACGTGACTCACCCCCGTGACTGAATTTGTGGGTGATCGACCTGCAGGAGGTGTCTCCCCTACACGCTCTAGTAGTGTCCAGATGTGCATTGCTGTAGCTGTACTCCTTCCCCGATTTCTGAGACGCGTCGGGGTCGTTCGCGTCCGAGTTTACCCTTCTAGGGTAGTTT
>NC_090732.1:157127384-157227384 GCF_036898095.1 Palaemon carinicauda
ACATTATTTTTAAATTTCCAGACATGACTTTAGAAACTAATCTGAGCCCAACACAAGAAATAACTAAATAATTTCTGTTACCAAATTATTTTAGGTAAATAAAGAACAATCTCAATTACTCCAAGAGGCAATGGGAAGTATCAGTCTATCATTTTCTATGAGATGACAACATATTTACAGCTAGGATATCATAAGATATTTTCATCAATGGCAATAACTTACTAAAGAAAGATTAGTACATAGTTTTCTGTCTTTTATCAACCCCATTACTAGGGTTTAAAACTTTCCATGGAAGATTTTTTTTCAGATCTATAGGATTTACCCTCTTACCCTAAAGAAAAAGTATAAGATTTTTTTTTTTTCTTAAATTCCCAAATCTATTCCTTTAATGAATATTTTTTATGTGAAACAGGCATGTACCCTGTGGAGGAGTAGTGATACCACACACTTTGCCCAGTTCACTGTATAAAAGAAAAAAAAAATTCTTCTTTAAAACAAGACTAAAGAAAGAGCTGCACTCTTCTAAAGTCTAATTTTCACTTGCAACCTTTATTTTTATTACACAAATTATATATGATTCAAATTTCACTCTGGATGTGTTTAAAAAATGTGAGTGAATGGTCACTTACACTGCTTGTTCTTGATGCACAAGCAACCTAAAAACAAATATAGATATATAATAATAATAATAATAATAATAATAATAATAATAATAATAACAGACATTTGGGTATTAGAATCTTTAGGCTCATCAACAAATTTCCTCAAACTCCTAGTAGTTTTCCTCACATTAAGAACCTTACAGTTTCAGGGAGAGTAAATCCAATAGGATAATACAGTATAAGAAAATTCTTATATTCAACCTACCACAATGCATCGGTCTACCATTGACTGTGTGACTCCTTCAATATGGCGCTTTTCTACTGACAAACGAAGATGTGAATCTGCCCCTCCTACAACCACCAAACCAGTTTCAGCACGAAGACGATGCCTGATGTCCTCAATATCATCAACACTTCATGAATGAAAAAAAAAAAGTTAAATATCTGTAACAAGTAGCCTACACAGTTCAGTTAACAATAAAAGTAAAATTAATAATAAGAATAATGTAAACATAAAATACTGTATAGAATTGTCTATTTTTTACCAATTCTGAAATACTGTATAAGCATACATGTTTTAGCTCAAAATTTATTAACAATTTTTCCTTTTAAAAATTATCAAGTGAATTATGGGACTAACTTTAAATAACATCTCTTTAGTTGCTTTTGTCTTGTGTATCACAATTGGTCCAAACTTTGAACTTTGACGAAGGAAAAATCTATTTCTGGGCGAGGGACCTGTGTCGCCCAATGAAATGCTCCTTATAGCACCATTTCTAAGGTACAAATACTGCTAAATATACCTGAGAAAAAAGTTGCATGGAATGCCAGGAATAAACCTAACTCGCTCACTCTAATAGAGTGTCGGTATAGAACTGGGCCGTGTTAGAACCACTACCAGAGGTCCCTTACCAATTAGTCCTCTCCTTCCTCAATATCCCCCAATACTACGAGGTGCTGTTCTACATCCAACTACTGCCCGCTACTATGACTACCACCCCCACCCCTACCACTATCCACACTTCTTCCCTCATTCCTTTCTAGCACCAGTGATAGCCAGACGCATTTGTTTTCATAGCTTTTGTGTTCAGTGTTTTCAAGATGTCAGACATTTTGTAGAGATCCCTACTCCCAAGTTAGGTATTGTAATTATCTGTTTTGATAATTCTAGGTAGCGACACACGTTGAATTAATAATATTGTTAATTTTATCCTTAGCGGCTTTGTGTGATGCCTTCCCTTACGGGTATATTTGGCAGCAATTTTGGTGTCGCTACCTCCCGATTTCTTTGTTGTTTACGACTTTCAATTAGTTCCACATACTAATTGTAGTCTCATTTATTTTGCTCCAGACATCTAATACTGTACAGTGTTTTAGCATGGTTACTGAAGTTTATTAATGCTTGAGTTTTACTTAGGCTATTTTGGCATTTAGTTAGTTAGCGTACCCAACCGAGCAGTGCGTGGCTTCGGACAGTAGCCTATTCCATGAGCCTCCCCTTCAATATATGTATTCTATATCTTGGTTAGGATGTTCCTATTGAGTATCATGCGGGGAATCGGAACACGTTTTACTTTATTTAGGATATTATTCTTAAGTCATTGTACTACCTGACCAGGCCAGCATTATACCCGATTTTGGAGGGCTAGTTGTTGTTTAGAGCAGTTTAGTTTTCCTGATGCTAAATCTGGAAACAAATCTCCGGATTAAACTTTGCCAGAACCTTGAATATTCTCACTTTAACAAACTACTAAAATTTTAGAAACTTGAAACTTATTTGAAAATTAACCCTCTGGTGATCCGATGACACAATGACGTGAAGTTATCTGATGACACGAATAGTTGCATCACGTAACTTATTTTTTGGGGAAATTCAGCGTGAATACACACGTCACGCAAGGAAAACGAAACTCACACCATGAGTGCGCAGATGGTTGAGGGACATATGGAGCCTAAAAGAAAATGGGTAGTAGCAGACAATGCATGGCAGGCCTATGCTGATTTCTAATATGACATTTTTTCAATTTACACTCTTAGAAAAATTTTTCTAGGGGAGTTTGTGGCTATGTCTATAATAACAAGATACATGTCTTATACACGATTAAAAAGCTATTCTTTATATGGGTTATATAGTAGGGTAAGGCAATTTTGGACAAGTGAGGCAAAAATTGGACAGGTGCAATATCTCTAAAACTTTATAACTTTTGAAAACTTTAATGCTGTTAGAAATTGCCCAACCTAATACTTCATAAATATTAGTATGTTTGGTTTTAAAAAAGTATTAAATACCGCTAAAAAAAATTAAAGTATTAAATACCGCTAAAAAATTTTTAGGGCTTCTCAGATATAATACTAGAAATTATTATTTCTAAAAAATAATAGTAGATGATACTAAAGGAAGGTATAAAATATAAATTAATTAAAAAATCAGGAATATCTAGCGTCCAATTTTGCCTCGCCTTGAAAAATGGTAAGGCAATTTTGGACACCTGATTAAAAAAATAACTAATTCATAATGTTAACTTATTAAGTAATAGATTTTGTAAGGGTAGAAGAGACTTTAGCAAGGGTAAGCAGCTCTTCTAGGAGAAGGACACTCCAATATCAAACCATTGTTCTCTAGTCTTGGGTAGTGCCATAGCCTATGTACCATGATCTTCCACTGTCTTGGGTTATAGATCTCTTACTTGAGGGTACACTTGGGAACACTATTCTGTCTTGTTTCTCTTCCTCTTGTTATTTTGAAGATTTTATCCTCTTGTTATTTACAAGTTTGTATAGTTTATATTTGAAAGATTTATTTTAATGTTATTAGTGTTCTTATTATTGAAGAATGGTGTGATATTAAGAACATATATTAGTCAGTTGGTAGTTAAGTATTAGGACCTGTAGTTACTAAGAGAAAGCAATGGATATTAAATGATACTTGGGATACTATGAAAAAGAGACACAGAAATTGATTGTTGAAAGTTTTCGAGGAATTAATGAAAATTACAAGGTAGAGCATGCCAAGTATTCCAGTATTGATAGTGAAGTGAAAAGAAAAGCCAGGAATGACTGGAGAGAATATTTAGACAGTAAAGCAGATGAGGCAGACTCTGCTATGAATTCAGGAACTCGCTATGGTGTAAGAATTGCTCTTAGAATTACTAATGAAATCGCTAAGGAGCACGGAAGAAGAAGCATATACCCATCAAAAAGAGAGATGGATCTGTTATAACAACTGAGGATGAAGAAAGGCAGCGTTAGATGGAACACTTTAGTGAGGATATGAATAGAAGATATGAAGGGAATAATTTGATTGACATAGCCTACATTAAGTTTAGGAAGATCTTGATGTGCCCATGAATGAATTCAGTGTGTTTGAAGTTGAAGCTATTCTTAAAAAAACTCAAGAGATGGAAAGCCCCTGGATATGATGGAATAACTGCTGAAATGATATTGGCCAAAAATGAAGTTACTCCCAGAATACTTACAAGATTATTTTGTAGAATGTGGCATGGAGACAAAACCTGATGAATTTTGTTGATGAAAATGGCAAAAAAAAAAAGACCTGACTAATTGCAATAATTACAGAGGCATCACACTTAGTCGGTTATCATGAAAATATATAGTTTGCTAATTCTAAAGAGGCTAAAGAGAAAGATTGATGAAAAGCTGAGAGATGAACAAGCAGGATTAAGAAAGGTAGAAGTTGTACTGACCAAATTTTCATTTCAAGACATGTTGTATAGTAATGTGTAGAGTACAGGAACCCACTGTTGATGACATTTGTGGACTAAGAAAGTCTTTGATAGTGTGCACCAGCCAATTTTGTGGAGAATCCTGCATTATGAAGGAGTTGATCATAGATATATAAATTTGATTAAGTCTGTTCATGAGCATAGTAAGTGCTAAGTTAATGTTAGTGGAGTCCTATCAAATGAATTTCCAGTGAACAGTGGAGTACTCCAAGGGAATGTGTTGTCACCTATGTTGTTTATCCTCCTCATGGATTTTGTAATGCATAGAACAGTTGGAGATGGTAGAGAAGGATTGGAGTGCATCGGTAATAGGAAATTAGCTGACCTAGAGTATGCTGATGATGCTATCCTTATTAGCAGAACACCACAGGATTTGCAATGCCTGCTTACCAGAATGCATGAAATATCACGGGAGGTTGGGCTCAAGATAAATAGAAGAAAGAGATGATGAGAACGGAAAATGCAATGGAAGATGAAATATCATTGGAAGGAGAAAGGATTAATGAGGTGGAATCATTTAAATAATTAGGAACTATGATCTCTAATACAAGGTCTTTAGAATTGGAGTTCAGTGAATGATTGAAAAAACGCAAACCAGGCAATGGCTAGGTTAAATAAAATTTGGGAAACAAATCGCCTGAAATTACTCTATGAACATGAGTCGTGGTATGACAATGAAACAATATCCAACAGATTTTGTAGATTTGAGAACCAAGCCCTCAGAAGAATATTGGAAGTTAAATGACAGAACAGGATTAGAAAGGAAACTTTAAGAGAGATTACTCGAGTGCCATATGTGGATGAGATCATGGTGAGGGGCAGATGGAGATGGTTTGGGTATGCTCTTTGCATGCCCCAAGAGAGATTAGTTCACTAGACTTTCAACAGGGCTCCACAAGGCACTAGAAGAGTTGGAAGGCCCAGACCTACGTGGCTAAATACAGTACTATGAAGCATGGTGTAGGAAATGAATAGAGAAATATTGATTTAAAAGCTCAAGATAAAGACGACTGGTGAAATCTAACTGAGGCCCTTTGCGTCAATAGGCGTGGGAGATGATGATGATGAGTGTTCTAAACTCCTCTTGTAGTTTTACTTCATTTCCTTTCCTCACTAGCCTATTTTCCCTGTTGGAGCACTTGGGCTTATAGCATCCTGCTTTCCCAATAGGATTGTAGCTTGGCAAGGAATAATAATAATAATAATAATAATAATAATAACAAAGAGAGATGTATCTGTAATAAGAACAGAAGATGAAGAAAGGCAACGTTGGATGGAACACTTTAGTGAGGTTATGAATAGAAGATATGAAGGGAATAATTTGATTGATATACATTAAGCTCAGGAAGATCTTGATGTGTCCATGAATGAATTCAGTGTGTTTGCAGTCGAAGTTATTCTTAAAAAACTCAAGAGATGGAAAGCCACTGGATAAGATGTTCACTGCTAAGATGATACTGGCCAAAAATGAAGTGTCTCCAAGACTACTTCTAGATTATTTTGTAGAATATGGCGTGAAGAGGCAAAGTCTGATGAATGGGAGCTAGAAATGTTGGTGAAAAACGTAAAAAAAATGAAGATCAGACCGAGTGCAATAATTACAGAGGCATCACTTATGTCAGTTATCATGAAAATGTATAGAATGGTAATTCTAAAGAGATTAGCGAGAAAGTCTGATGAAAAGCTGAGAGATGAACAAGCAGGATTTAGAAAAAGTAGAAGTTTTACTGACCACATTTTCATTTCAAGACATGTGGCATAGAATATGCAAATACAGAAATCCACTTTTGATGGCATTTTTGGACTGAAAAAGCCTTTGATAGGATGTACCGACCAATTTTGTCGAGAGCCCTGCGTTATGGAGTTCCTCTCAAATATGTAAATTTAATCAAGTCTCTTCATGACCATAGCAAATGCATAAGTTAATGTTAGTGGAGTCCTCTTAAACAAATTTCCAGTGAATAGTGGAGTACTTCAAGGGAATGTGTTGTCACCTAAATTATTTATCCTCCTCATGGATTTTGTAATGCATAGAACAGTTGGAGATGGTGGAGAAGGATTAGGCTGGATTGGTAACAGGAAATTAGCTGACCTAGAGTATGCTGATGACGCTATCCTTATTAGCAGACCACCACAGGATTTGCAAAACTTGCTTACCAGAATGCATGAAATATCACATGAGGTTGGGCTCAAGAAAAATAGAAGAAGACAGAGATGATGAGAAAGGAAAATGCAACAGAAGATGAAATATCATTGGAAGGAGAAAGGATTAATGAGGTGGAATTATTTAAATATTTAGGAACTATGATCTCTAATACAAGGTCTTTGGAATTGAGTTCAATGAAAGATTGAAAAAAGCAAATCAGACAATGGCTAGGTTTCAAAAAAAATTTGGGAAACAAATCGCCTGAAATTACACACAATAGTCAAACTATATATCAGTTTAGTGAGATCGGTGTTACTATATGGACATGAGTCGTGATTTGACAATGAAACAATATCCAACAGATTTTGTAGACTTGAGAACAAAACCCTCAGAAGAATATTAAGAGTTAAATGGCAGAACAGGATTGGAAATGAAACTAAGAGATTACTCAAGTGCCATATATGTATTGGATCATGGTGAGGGGTAGATGGAGATGGTTTGGGCATTCTCTTCGCTGTCCCCAAGAGAGATTAGTTCATCAAACTTTCAACTGGGCTCCACAAGGCACTAGAAGAGTTGGAAGACTCAGGTTTAAATGGCTGAAGATTATGAAGTGTGAAGTAGAGATAATGAATGGAGAAGTAGTGATTTAAAAGCTCAAGAAAGACGACTGGTGAAATCTAACCGAGGCCATTGTGTCAATAGGCAGGGGAAGAGATGATGATCAATATCTGTCTTCAAGCAATCAAACTCAAAGCGAGTCACATTGCCGCCGTCTTCCTCTGAAAACCAATTTGCTGCTCTACCAGTGCAAAATAATTGATGCTTTTTATCTCTGATGTGTCACATACGTTTCCTACACCTGAGGCTTCATTATATGGATGTGAAACGCTCTTCCAAAATTATTTTAATTTCTTTTTTATATCGTTTATTTTAGGTACAAATAAATACTGCTCAGATCCACTATCGGGACAACCCAAGTAGTTTACATTATCACTATTTATTACCTTAGTTGATTTAGATTGTTATTTTATTCCCTTTAGTGTTTCAGACAGATTTTTCTTAAAAAATCGAGAGATATTTGTTTGCTTTTTATTTCGATCTCTTGCCCTTACCTTTAACTTTCGGGGCCACCAACACCGGCACCTTACCTGCCAACCTGCCAGGTTGAGGCTATCTTACCAGACTTGCCCTTGACTACGGGAACCACCGAGCTCACTGACACAGGAACCCACCATGCCCTTCACCACTGGCATCACTGGAGACACTGTTAAATGCACCAGGGGTATTGGGGAAGAGGTAGCCTTAGCTAACGGCTCCCTTGGTAAAGTCATGGAGGGCCTCCCTGAGAGACCAAAGGAAGACCAAGCCTTCCTTAGGTCAAACTCATCGTCACCAGTGCGCACAGTCACAACCAAAGTGTCTCCAGCATCGGAAGGGGAGGGACAAACAATGGGGGGTTCCCCCACGCACCAGTTAAAACCTGAAAACTCAACTTATGTTAACCAGAGCCCTCTAAACACCTATAGTGTACTACCCAGGGACTGATCCAGGGGGTATGCACAGGCGTAACCCTTGAGGAGACAGAAGCAGCAAAAGACTTCCTCAGAGTCTTCTTGGACGCTGCTCAATTAGACCACAATAAATTCTTTGCTGCTTGTTCCTTCCCCTTCACAGCATACGTCTGCCACTACACAGGAGGTCATAACCTAAAATCTGAACACACAGACTGACTGCTGACAGTCATACCCCATAAAAAGGGCAAAGGAGTTAGGATCAACAGCCAATTAACACCATGAACTGGATGCAACAGTCTCCCTTCCCCTGGCAAACACAAACTTATTGTTTTCACTTCATCACAAATAATCATTAACTTCATGCAAAACAAAGAATTATATAAAGTTTTTCCAGGAGCTTTGTGTGCATCTGTATATAACAATGGTCAATACGAGTGTGAACCCTATTCAACCAGAAAGGGGGGCGTGGCTCCTCACCCTGTACCCTTGCCAGTTGTACAACTGCTTGTTATCTATTTTCAACAAATGATTCCAGCTTAGGCTGAAACACTAACCCTAATTAAAGGAAGGGGATTTGCATAACACGTAGGAACAAATATGACCTTTCTCCATAGTTCATCCTGGTACTTCAAATACTGAGAAATCGTTTGTTTGTGTTCTGTCCTTCTCAATAAATGCCCAATCTGTCTTAAATATAAATTTTTATCATGTTCACAGTGCACTCAAGTCCCATTTCCTAGCATAATGTGACCCCCTGAATAAGGCAAAACTTAAGGTTGCAAAGTTTCCAGATGCAAGACTATATGAGAGCTTCAAGTAAAGAGGAGGTCAAAGGAACAAATTAAAAGATCACGGCCAAAAAAATACAAAGACCTTTATCACTATCACCAGTGCATCTAGCATGGAACTCGGTAAAAGAGGTTTCTACAGTTACAAAATTTTGCCCGCTGTACAGAGCATCATCCTGGGTCTTCCTTTCTACTTTCATTTGTAGCTTCTTCAATTAAAAAGACTAATAATAAAAAACAAAGCCTGTCCCTATAAGAACCCAATATTAATCCACTGTCTTCAATCTAGATTTTGTATTATAGTCTAGTTACAACATTAATTTAGCTTAGTAAATCTTTCAAATACATTCTGTATTGATTACTGTACTTTTATGTACTAAATGCGCTAATCATTTCAATACAATTACTTTCTTCTATGTGAAATGCAAGGATTGTAGCTTTGACATGTGAAATATAATGTGAGTAAATGTCAACATTTAGAGCTACAAACAAACTTTGCCAATATATATCCAATTAGTTTCTCCCTTATCAACTTTCATATTCACGTACCTCACATTAGATGCTTTTTCGCCAATGATAAACAATGTTGGAGTACGACAGTCAAGTAGAGGATCGTCCGCTTCGCCTCTCTTTCCTGATGCTCCAGTTACAGGGTAGCCAAGGCAAATATTAGCAGTAACCGTTTCCAACACTGAGACCTGTTAATGAGTAAACCTATATACTATTTGAATTTCCAAACAGATTACTAGGCAATTTTTAGAAGCATAAATAGAAAAAGTTGTGTTCTAAGTTCTCACTATCTAGGATCAAATTGAAAACAAAGAATTCAGATAAAATTACACTTACATGGCATGCAATAATGGCACCAATTCCCCATCCAAGCAACACTATCGAGCTGTTTGGATACTGGGCCTTGCAATCAACAACACGCGCTCGTACCTCGGTGAGTATTTGCTCTAAGACAGAACTTGGGTCATTGTTTTCTGTAACATATTTCAAATTTTAAAAACACACTTTAATATGAAATAAAGCAACTGGAAAACTTAACATCTAAATTAGTATCAATACTGAATAGTTTAACCAAACCAATGGGTTGAACTTCTTTGCACTAACAAAATTTAGAGAAATACTGTAACTAAATAAAAAAGTATTTTCATTAGATAAAAAAAACAGCAAATTAAAAGGAATACAGTACATACATATTTAAAACCAAAAGCTATCTTTAAATCTATATGGACTAAATAAATAATGAAAACTTGAGCTTTGAAAAAAATCACTATCCAAACACTAACTGTTTAGATAAAAGATATGGAAAAGATTGCTTATAAATACCTGGGGTTATCATTACAGGAACAGTCTTGGCCATATGCTGAAGCTGTGCATTAAAAAAACGTATTCTTCGTGGAGCTTGAGGAATGCTGGAAGGGGGACCACTTGGAACCTGCACTACAATTATGGAACCTTCGAGCTTACGCTATTGAGAAAGAGAATAAAGCACTCTTACATGTTTTTTTTTTTTAAATACAAACACTTACTAAAATAATGTTAAAACTACAAATTTAAAAAACAATGTGTTTTTCATAGCTATAGAAACTCAAGTCATTTAAATGAGTAAGCTTTAAGTGCACTTTGTTACAACCATTTAGCAGAAATCTTGAAGGCATGATAACAATGAATGGTTGCAATATGTTTCCACCACTGCTTTGGTGAGATGATGCTGGCTTAAACAGCCACTATTTCTTTTGGTCGGGACTTGCAGTGAGCTAGAGGCGGGCAATATAAGTAAATGACTCAGGTTTGTCTAGCTAGGAAAAATACAAATTATTTTCAAAATTTGTAATTTGTTCTTATGCAGATACAAATCTTTGTCATATAAATGAGGAGTATACCTTTTTATTATTACAGTATTACTACGAGCTAAGCTACAACCCTAGTTGGGCTATTTCAACAGAGAAAATAGCCCAGCGAGGCAAGGAAAAAGATAGAATAGTGTGCCTGAGTGCACCCTCAACCATGAGAACTCTAATCAATACAGTGGAGGACCATGGTACATTGGCTATGGCACTATCCAAGACTAAAAAACAATGGATTGATTTTGGAGTGTCCTTCTCCTAGAAGAGTTTCTAACTACATCTAAAGTCTCTTTTTTACCCAACAATTGCAGTGCAATAGTTGAATCCCTCAGTGAAGAATTGTTTGGCTAGCTTAGCGTTGATAAGTGGTGAGAAAAGAGGAGAATGTGTAAAGAATAGATCAGACTATTTAGTGTATGGATGGCAAAGGAAAAATAAGCTGTAACCAAAGAGGTTTTACTAGATCTTGATATTATCTGGACAGTCAAAGGACCCAATAACTCTCTAGCAATAGTATTTCAATGAATGGTTGGTGTCTTAGGAGGAAGTTCTATGCAAAAATAATAGTGTCTGACTGTCCCTTAACCCAAATGTCATGCCCAGCTCTGATAAGAAGTAGGGGCATGCATAAAATGCCTCGTGTGGTATGTGAAGGGGAGTGACAGCTTCACTGCCCGGCGAAGAATTAAATTTACTTTAGAACATTCAATAATATGTATTAAAAATGGCAATTAAATTTAATAAGACATAATCCACAGAAGGGTACTTATCTGGTTGAGAGTCCATCAATGTTGATACTTCCACTGGTGCAAGAGTCAGGGAAGCAGGTCTCTCTTATTCAGCTCACACCTCAGACATTATGAGAACTGATGATGCAGCACAAGGCTAGTTGTCCTGTAGCAGCAGAGTTTCTACACAAATTGTTGGGCAGCCACTACCGGGCCTAGAGAAATGGTGTCTAGGGACCTGAAGGAGCAATCTTTCAACGAGTGAGTGATAAAGATAATCAGCCTCTTTCAGACTTTGTCCATAAGTACCCTAAATTTTGAGTAGTTCATGCACACCACTAGGGTTGCAACAACTCCTCGGATATCATGTGCCTTGGGAGGGGCCCTGGTAGTGACTTCTCCCAAAGATTTACGAGATCTCATAATAGTCTCTTCTAACCAAAAGAAATTGTGTTCTCGGTTACTCTCTTTTTCTTCCATCCAGTACTGACAAAAAGAGCGGAGACACCAGGACAGCATGGTAAGGTCCTTATTCAATAAAGATAAACTGCTCTAACAGGATATAGTAGTTAATTATCATAAGTTACCTCCTTGAGTGATGAACTGGAGGAGTCAAATCGGTTTAAAGATTTAAAGACCGCTCATGAAGGGCAGAGGCTAGGGACAGTGACATTGCCCTATTGTTAAGATCTTAAAATCGTTACAGGTTCTCTTAATACATACATACATATACCAAAGGCACTTCCCCCAATTTTGGGGGGTAGCCGACAACAACAAGAAACAAAACAAAAAGGGGACCTCTACTCTCTACGTTCCTCCAGCCTAACCAGGGACTCAGCCGAGTTCAGCTGGTACTGCTAGGGTGCCACAGCCCAACCTCCCACATTTCCACCACAGATGAAGCTTCATACTGCTGAGTCCCCTACTGCTGCTACCTCCGCGGTCATCTAAGGCCCTGGAGGAAGCAGCAGGGCCTACCGGAACTGCGTCACAATCGCTCGCCATTCATTCCTATTTCTAGCACGCTCTCTTGCCTCTCTCACATCTATCCTCCTATCACCCAGAGCTTTCTTCACACCATCCATCCACCCAAACCTTGGCCTTCCTCTTGTACTTCTCCCATCAACTCTTGCATTCATCACCTTCTTTAGCAGACAGCCATTTTCCATTCTCTCAACATGGCCAAACCACCTCAACACATTCATATCCATTCTAGCCGCTAACTCATTTCTTACACCCATTCTCACCCTCACCACTTCGTTCCTAACCCTATCTACTCGAGATACACCAGCCATACTCCTCAGACACTTCATCTCAAACACATTCAATTTCTGTCTCTCCATCACTTTCATTCCCCACAACTCCGATCCATACATCACAGTTAGTACAATCACTTTCTCATATAGAACTCTCTTTACATTCATGCCCAATCCTCTATTTTTTACTACTCCCTTAACTGCCCCCAACACTTTGCAACCTTCATTCACTCTCTGACGTACATCTGCTTCCACTCCACCATTTGCTGCAACAACAGACCCCAAGTACTTAAACTGATCCACCTCCTCAAGTAACTCTCCATTCAACATGACATTCAACCTTGCACCACCTTCCCTTCTCGTACATCTCATAACCTTACTCTTACCCACATTAACTCTCAACTTCCTTCTCTCACACACCCTTCCAAATTCTGTCACTAGTCGGTCAAGCTTCTCTTCTGTGTCTGCTCCCAGTACAGTATCATCCGCAAACAACAACTGATTTACCTCCCATTCATGATCATTCTCGCCTACCAGTTTTAATCCTCGTCCAAGCACTCTAGCATTCACCTCTCTCACCACTCCATCAACATACAAGTTAAACAACCACGGTGACATCACACATCCCTGTCTCAGCCCCACTCTCACCGGAAACCAATCGCTCACCTCATTTCCTATTCTAACACATGCTTTACTACCTGTGTAGAAACTTTTCACTGCTTGCAACAACCTTCCACCAACTCCATATAACCTCATCACATTCCACATTGCTTCCCTATCAACTCTATCATATGCTTTCTCCAGATCCATAAACGCAACATACACCTCCTTACCTTTTGCTAAATATTTCTCGCATATCTGCCTAACTGTAAAAATCTGATTCATACAACCCCTACCTCTTCTAAAACCACCCTGTACTTCCAAGATTGCATTCTCTGTTTTATCCTTAATCCTATTAATCAGTATTCTACCATACACTTTTCCAACTACACTCAACAAACTAATACCTCTTGAATTAGAACACTCATGCACATCTCCCTTACCCTTATATAGTGGTACAATACATGCACAGACCCAATCTACTGGTAACATTGACAACACAAAACACACATTAAACAATCTCACCAACCATTCAAGTACAGTCACACCCCCTTCCTTCAACATCTCAGCTTTCACACCATCCATACCCGATGCTTTTCCTACTCTCGTTTCATCTAGTGCTCTCCTCACTTCCTCTATTGTAATCTCTCTCTCATTCTCATCTCCCATCACTGGCACCTCAACACCTGGAACTGCAATTATATCTGCCTCCCTATCATCCTCAACATTCAGAAAACTTTCAAAATATTCCGCCCACCTTTTCCTTGCCTCCTCTCCTTTTAACAACCTTCCATTTCCATCTTTCACTGTCTCTTCAATTCTTGCGCCGGCCTTCCTTACTCTCTTCACTTCTTTCCAAAACTTCTTCTTATTCTCTTCATATGACTGACCCAGTCCCTGACCCCACCTCAGGTCAGCTGCCCTCTTTGCCTCACGTACCTTGCGCTTTACTTCCACCTTTTGCTCTCTATATTTTTCATACTTCTCTATACTATTACTCTACAGCCATTCTTCAAAAGCCCTCTTTTTCTCTTCCACTTTTACCTTCACTCCTTCATTTCACCATTCACTGCCCTTCCTCATGCTGCCTCCAACAACCTTCTTGCCACATACATCACTTGCAATCCCAACAAAATTTTCTTTTGCTAACTTCCACTCCTCCTCTAAATTACAAGTTTCTCTTACTCTCACCTCGTCATATGCCATTTTCAACCTTTCCTGATATTTACTTTTTACCCCCAGTTTTATTAGCTCTTCAACCCTCACTAGCTCCCTTTTACATCCACCTACTCTATTCCCCCACTCTTTTGCTACAACTAATTTTCCTTCCACCAAAAAATGATCAGACATACCGTTAGCCATACCCCTAAACACGTGCACGTCTTTCAATCTTCCAAACATTCTTTTAGTTATCAACACATAATCCATTAATGCCCTTTCTACTACTCTTCCATTTGCCACTCTTACCCATGTATACTTATTTTTATCTTTCTTTTTAAAAAAGCTAGCACTTATTACCATCTCTTGTTCAACACATATCTACCAGTCTCTCACCACTCTCATTTTCACCTGGTACGCCATATTTCCCAATGACACCTTCTACCTCTCCAGCACCCACTCTAGCATTTAAGTCACCCATAACAACTACATAATTCCTTCTACCCAGTCCTTCTACACACCTAGTTAATTCATTCCAGAACTCATTCCGCTCTTCTTCACTTTTCTCACTACCTGGCCCATACGCACTGACAAACGCCCAACATTCCCTACCCAACCTAACCCTTACCCACATTAACCTAGATGATATCTCCTTCCATTCCACTACTTTACCTGTCATCCATTCACTCAACAATAAAGCCACACCCTCTCTCGCTCTTCCCCTTTCAATCCCAGACACTCTACCAGACATTTCACCAAACATCACTTCACCCTTTCCTTTCATCTTTGTCTCACACAAGGCCAATACATCCATCCTTCTACTTCTAAACATACTTCCAATCTCACATCTTTTACTCTCTATCGTACTACATCCACGCACATTCAAACACCCCAAAACTAGAGTGCGGGGAGCAGTCACTCTCCCCCCAGCTCCATCTCTTTGTTGCTGTCTCACAGGATACTTTTACAGGAGAGGGGGTTCCCAGCCCCCTCGTCCCGTCCCTTTTAGTCGCCTCCTACGACACGCAGGGATAACGTTGGCGCTATTCTAATTGTTTTATGCGTCCAACAACCACCACTGAAATATGGGAAATGAATATAAAAAGAAACTAGCAAAAACCAAACCTTTATTCACAAACTTATAAAGAAAATTAATGTTACTTCTTCAGTTACTTTAACTGACAAATAAAATCAATCAAAATATTAATAGAAAAGGTTCCTTCTTATGGATAAGCCTAGTGCTCTTGCTCCTTTTTGGAATGTCTTTATGCTCCCATCGAACTTCCGACGTATGATCAGAGGAGTGCAATGGAGATCAGGATAATTCAAAATAATAGCCACTTTCTGGCGATACTGTACTGTTTCATAATATGACGGCAGAGGAAGTGTGTGTGTTTTCCTCCTTCTAGGTCAATGAGTGTTGGGTATTAGATTTCTGAAATCTATAGTCATTTCTGTAGTTCTCATTTGATCTGTGTCTATGCTTAGCGTAAGTTGTCACACGGCCACTAGTCCTCAGGGGTTTGTACACTTGTGACGCACGATCTTGTGAGGTAGAAAGAACGACTTTTGGGAAAGAAGAATAAGACTCCCTACCCTACAAGAGGAAGGCCAAGGTTTGGGTGGATGGATGGTGTGAAGAAAGCTCTGGGTGATAGGAGGATAGATGTGAGAGAGGCAAGAGAGCGTGCTAGAAATAGGAATGAATGGCGAGCGATTGTGACGCAGTTCCGGTAGGCCCTGCTGCTTCCTCCGGGGCCTTAGATGACCGCGGAGGTAGCAGCAGTAGGGGACTCAGCAGTATGAAGCTTCATCTGTGGTGGAAATGTGGGAGGTTGGGCTGTGGCGCCCTAGCAGTACCAGCTGAACTCGGTTGAGTCCCTGATTAGGCTGAAGGAACATAGAGAGTAGAGGTCCCCTTTTTGTTTTGTTTCATTGTTGGTGTCGGCTACCCCCCAAAATTGGGGGAAGTGCCTTTGGTATATGGATGGATGGATATTGAGGCCAAGTCAAAACCTCTAACACTGGAGAATCTTCCACATAATTTCGAGGATTGGATCTATAATGCTCTGGAGAGCAGTTGTCGTATGCTAGGAAAGATACTGGGGAGGACGCCACTCAAGAATTATGGGTACTCTAATGGTGGATGCAAGTTCAGTAGGGAAGCGAGTAATGGTGGCAACTATGTAATAAATAATGGTTTGTGTCAAAGAAAGCTTTATGGTTTGGATTGTATGAAAAAAACACTATTTGTTGCACATTTTTTCAAAGCCCTAAAGTGGCCCCCCTAAAAAAAGTGCCATAATCTGTTATTATTTCTTTTAACAGGTAATGACAGCAAGACCCTACACCCAGTAGGGAGACGAGTAGAGGTAGAGGAAGAGGATAACCAAGATGAAGTTGTCAAAAGAAAAGTTACTCAAGACCTGTTTTGTTGTTACAACTTCTTCCAATTTAGGAGCAAATGAAACTAGATTATTCTTATCACTAACCGATGTTGTCCCATCATAGTGTAATTGTTTTTTTTCATATATTGACAGAGTTTCCATGGATAGTGATTCACATACTTGTCCCCAGAAATAGGTGAACATAAAGTGGCAAAGAAAACTATTCAGCGGCAGCCAAACTTTTAAGTGTTGACAATGCCCAAACCTGGTTGACTGTTCATGCAGATAATGAACCACAGTGTTGTGGGGTTCTCCTTTAAGCTTGAAGTTTTTTCTGTCATTAGCCTGGAACTCTCTGGATAATATTGGCATTAAACAGAAAAAGACTGTCTTGATGTTAACAATTAATAAATTTGCATCACAAACCAGATAGGGCTTTACTCTGAAAAAGGGCTCATATGGATATATCTTTTTTTGTGTGTGTGACTAACAATGATTGTAGCTGCAGGAGTTGGCTGCTAAAGCATTTTGTTTGGACGCTTAGTGTAGCAGTAGTGTTGTTTGTAGATAGTTGGACCACAAAGGCAATATGACAAATTCGTAGATAATTTGTATTTTTCCTAACTATACAAACCTTAGCTATTTAATAGGGGTATTACTTTCGGCGTAGCTGAAATGACGAGTCATTAATTTAAAACAAGGGTTAACTACCCACACCGCTAGTTAGTGGGGGGTAGGGAGGGTAGCTTGCTACCGCTCCCCGTCACACACCTGTGATTGAGCTCACTTTGCTTGGAGGTAGGACTTCAAGGGGGATAGGGCTGGCAGGCAAGTTTGGTTAAATAGCTAAGGTTTGTATGGTTAGGAAAGGTACAGATTATCTACGAATTTGTCATTTGATCCGTAACTGGAATACAAACCACGCTATCTAATAGGGGTGACTCACCCATTAGGAAGGGTGGACGTACCAGCCAATCTGGCTTTTTGGCTTTACCCGGGGGCTCTTTATCCGAGTGTGTTAGCACTCAAGGAATAAGGAGTCCCTGCACCTCGCTAAAACCTTGCTATGAAAGGTTTGCAGCCTACGCAAGCTCTGTGTGAAGGTATGTAGAAATGTAATTCGTCCTAGAAACTTATTCCGAGTTCGTTAGATGGAAAAACTGTGCACTAGGACTTTCCAAATACCACCTCGTCAGGATATGGGGACGCAACAGTATTAATCTTAATACTAGGTACACAAGGGAGCATGGTTTACCTACAGTGGTTTGAGGTCAGCTATGCTGAGAACCCAGGATGCTGCTTTCCCCAAGAAAGGGGAGAATGAAGAAAAGAATAAGAGCCAGTCAAACCTTTTCATTCATGCAGACTAAAAACGGGTAACAATGCCCTCGACCTTCTGCTACTTGTCCAATAAGGAGCTTGAGCTTTTAAACCAGTTGTTGTGCAGCCCACCACAGGACCGATAGAAAATGTATCAAGTCTACTGTGGGTCACATCTTGCAGGTAGTGGGATGTGAACGTGTTCTGACGTTTCCACACCCCAGCTTGAAGAACCTGTGTCACTGAGTAATTTCTTTTGAAGGCCAGGGACGTAGCTATGCCCCTGCCATCATGTGCTCTGGGGCGACGTGACGGAGGAGGGTCTGGCTTCAGTGCATGGTCAATGACCCTACGAATCCACGCTGAGATGGTGTTTTTGTTGACCTTCCTCTTGGTCCTTCCTGTGCTGCGAATAGTGCAGACACACGAGGACGGGCTGCCGCTGTTCTCTTGAAGTAGAGCCTCAAACTCCTTACTGGGCATAGTAAGAGATGGTCTGGGTCATCTGTTACAGTACGGAGACTAGAAATCCGGACAAATCGAATCAAGGATCCGCTAATCTCGGGTTCTGAGTCTTAGCAATAAAATCAGGGACGAAGCTGAACGTTACCTCCCCCCATCCCTTTGAATGGGCGATGTTGTGTGAGAGACCATGAAGTTCACTGACTCGCTTGGCCGAGGTCAAAACTAGCAGGAACACCGTCTTCCAAGTCAGGTGGCGATCTGTTGCCTAGCGTAATGGCTCATAGGGAGGTCTCTTAAGAGACCTGAGAACTCGAACCACATTCCATGAGGGAGGTCTCACTTCTGACTGGGAGCAGGTAAGTTCATAACTCCGTATGACTAAAGAAAGTTCTAGCGATGAACAAATGTCCATTCCTTTCAGTCTGAAGGCGAGGTTTAAGGCTGAGCGATAGCTTTTCACTGCCGAGACTGATAGGCGCATTTCTTCAAGCAAATACACGAGGAACTCCGCTATTGCTGGAATAGTGGCATCAAGTGGAGAGAGACCCCTTCCACGACACCAACCACAGAAGACTTTCCACTTTGCCTGGTACACTGCTGCTGATATTTTCGCAGGTGTCAGGACATCCTGATCGCAACTTGTTGCGAAAATCCTCTCTTAGAGAGGAGATGCTGGATAGTCGCCAGGCGTGAAGTCGTAGCGAAGCTATGGCTTTGTGAAATATGTTGGCATGTGGTTGTTTGAGTAGATTGTGTCGTGGAGGGAGTTCTCTTCGGGGCTCCGATAGGAGTTGCAGAAGGTCCGGAAACCATTCTGTGTGATGCCATAGCAGAGCTATGAGGGTCATTCAAAGACTGACTGATGTTCTGGTCTTGTTGAGTACCCTCCTCATCAGACAGAACGGGGGAAAGGCGTAGACGTCTATGTTGTCCCACCGTTGTTGGAAAGCATCTTTCTAGAGAGCCTTGGGGTCTGGGACTCGGGAACAGTACAGCGGGAGCCTGAAGTTCAGGGCCGTTGCGAAGAGGTCCACAGTCGGAGAAGCCCACAAAGTCAGTACTTTGTTAGCTACTAGATGATCCAAAGACCATTCGGTACTCACTATCTGAGATGCTCTGCTCAGGTTGTCGGCGAGCACATTCCTTTTGCCTGGAATGAAGCGTACCGATAGTTGTATCGAGTGGATTTCGGCCAATCTCAGTATCTCTACTGCTAGATGGGATAGTTGCTGCGAAAAAGTACCTCCTTGTTTGTTGATGTAGGCCACTACTGTGGTGTTGTCGCTCATCACCACCCCAGAGTAGCTTGCCAGGAACTGTTGGAACTGTTGAAGGGCCAGAAAGACGGCCTTCATCTCTAGGAGATTTATGTAGAGGTACTTTTCTGACTCTGACCAAAGGCCTGAGCCCGTGTGGTGCAGCATGTGGGCCCCCCACCCTTTTTTTGAAGCCTCTGAAAACATCATCAAATACAGGGGAAGGACGAGAAGGTTCACTCCCTTTCGTAGATTCTTCTCTGTCACCCAACACTGAAGGTCTGTCAGTTCTGCAGGTCCCATGGGAATTCGGATGTCCGGGGAGTCATGTGCTTGATTCCACCGGGACTTCGAGTCGCCACTGGAGGGATCTCATCCTGAGGCGACCATTGGGAACTAGACGGGCCAGCGATGAAAGGTGACCGAGGAGACGTAGCCACGATTGGGCTGGAAGTTCTTCTCGTCTGAGAAAAGGTCTTGCGACCTTTCTCAACCTTGTTATCCTGCCGTCTGATGGGAAGGCTTTGTGGAGAATGGTGTCTATAATCATGCCTAGGTATACTAGTCTTTGAGTGGGAAGCAGAGAGGACTTCTCAAGATTTACCATGATCCCTAGATCCTGAGACTCCTGGCAAAGTCTCAGAAGTTTGTCTCGGTGTTGAAGAAGGGTTGACACTGAGACTGCTAGGATTAACCAATCGTCCAGATAACGGAGGAGACGGATGGCAATCCTGGGTGCCCAAGATGACACTAGGGTAAACACTCGGGTGAAGACTTGTGGTGCTGTGGAAAGACCGAAGCACAGCACCTTGAATTGGTATATTCTGTTGTCTAGGCGGAATCTCAAGTACTTCCTTGAAGACGGATGGACTGGGATCTGGAAATATGAGTCCTTTAGGTCCAATGTGCACATGAAGTCTTGCTGTCTTACTGCTAGTCTGACCGTGTCTGCCGTCTCCATGCTGAACCGAGTTTGTCTGACAAACTTGTTCAGAGCTGAGAGGTTGATGACTAGTCTCCAGCCTCCAGATGCCTTCTTACAAGAAAGAAACAACTGAAAAAACCTGGGGATCCGTCGAGGACCTCTTGAAGAGCAACCTTCTTCAACAAGTCTGGACTTCTGCCCAAAGGGCTTGCCCCCTTGCCGATCCCATGACAAGGGAGTTCAATGACACTGGATTCCTGGTCAGGGGAGGTAGAGATGTTATGAACAGGACGCGATATCCTAGACTGGTCACGGAGATTTTTCAGGAATCGGACCAGAGTTGCTTCCACCTGTTTGCGCAACTTTGTAGGCATCCCCCCACTGGTGGAAATGCAGGGGGACTACCTATACTAGCGTTTGCAGCCTCGGCTGCTCTCTCTAGGATTTTTCCCTCCCCTGGAGGACTTTTTGCCCTTCCTGTCTTTGACAAGAAAGGGCCTAGACACCGTTGTCTTCGCTGCTGTTCTTGTCGTCGTTGTGGTCTTGGTTGCACAGGACTGCTGTGGTGCTGGAGGTTTATAGGACTTAGATGTTAAAGCCCTACGAAGGAGGGAGTCTTGATGAGACTTCCTCCACCTCTCAGCAGCATGTTCCACATCCTTAGGTTCAAAGAGATGGGACCCCTCAATGGAGGAATGTCTCAGCTTATTGATCTAGACGCTAGGGACCTTCTGTTGGAACCTCTCAGCTACTGCATGTCGAAGCTTCAAGATGGTATTTGCCCACAAGTTCGAGACTTGGTGGGCAAGAAACTCGATTGTGCAAGTACCTGAGAGTAGGAAGGTTTCCATAGCTTTCCTGGTACATTCCTTGGAAAAATCCTCGGATCGTATCAGGATACCTAAGGTCCCTAACCAGATATCAAGCCATGGAATAGCTTGCATAGCATACTTTGTGACCTTCTCCTCATTAAAGATTTTGGCTGTTGAGAACGAGACCTGCCGGTTGGAGAGTATCCCAAGAGGGATTCCCCAGGTTAGCTCTTCCAGCGAGTGGTGAAGAGGAAGTGCTGAATTGGGCTCCTCCAGGATCTCGAAATACCTCCTCTGCTGTACGCGAGGTGGTGGGAGGAGCTTGTTCGTGGTTAATAGAATGGTTGGAGGAGGCAAACTCATAGAGCTGCTGAGCGATCTTGTCCCTGGTACTCTTCACCCCTTGAGACCAGGGCAGGACTGTACTGGTCTTTGAGGGTTTCTGA
Source organism: Palaemon carinicauda (assembly GCF_036898095.1). Taxonomy (NCBI): domain Eukaryota; kingdom Metazoa; phylum Arthropoda; class Malacostraca; order Decapoda; family Palaemonidae; genus Palaemon; species Palaemon carinicauda. The sequence continues at coordinate 157,149,387 of NC_090732.1, forward strand.
GTACCAAAGATGTGGTCTAGGAGCATGTCTTTGCCCTCTTGAGGGAGGATCTCTGGGTCAGAAAACCTATTGAGAACCCTCAGATTCAGAAGCTGCCAGAATGCATGTTCTGACTCCTGCTGGTCTCATCCTGTTGTAGGACTTGCAGCGAAGTCTCCTTTTGTCCCCCAAAAGGCTCTTCTTGGGGAGAGTTGCAGACATTCCCTGAGTGGCTGGCTGGCTCCATTCTAGCCCTAGTGGAGGACTTCGGCAGGGTTTTGGAGTCTTTGGATTCCTTCCGGGGAAGGAGGTAAGACTCCAACATCGATGTGTGTGGCAAGTCCCTTCTGTTTTCAGACTGCGGGGAACTCTCAACGTGAAGAGAGATTTCCTCCATTAGTGCAATGGGGAAGAATCTCTCTTTGCGTAGTTCCCTAGGTGACGGGAGATCTTCGTCCGACAGCAGAGAGTTTGTCTGAGAGACAGGAGGAACTTGCCTCAATGGTCTGCATGGAGTCAATTTCGCCCTCGGGGAAGTGACCGCGTCAGAAACTCCTCTTTTACTCTTCAAAGGGGTAGAGGAAGCCATGGTTCCATGCCTTAGATCTAGAGCTATAGGCAGACAGGACACCCTAGAAAGCCTGGGTTATGGCTCTGATTAAGGCACTGAACCAGAGCTGCTGGCTGACAGATGCACTGTCAGACAGAACCCCTGAAGTAAAGGGACCAAAGGTTCCCTAGGAGGATTTACTGCAATAGGTGGGTTCGCCTTAGAAGGTAGTTTAGGGATCCTGAACCCCTCTCCATGGAATTGTTTCCCTTCTCCCACAATGCGCGATGGAATGCACTTGCGAGGAGGGGAATGAGGCGATGGCGACCTTGCCGGATGACGTGCCTGTTGGTGTGCATGCTCGCGCGCGGGAGAGCACTGGCGCTCGCGCGCGGGAGAGCACTGGCGCTCGCGCGCGCGGGAGAGCACTGGCGCTCGCAAGCGGGAGAACACTGGCGCTCGCGCACGCGGGAGAACACTGGCGCTCGCGCACGCGGGAGAACACTGGCGCTCGCGCACGCGGGAGAACACTGGCGCTCGCGCACGCGGGAGAATATTGGGGCTCGCGCACGCGGGAGAATATTGGCGCTCGCGCACGCGGGGGAATGTTGGCAAGCGCATGCGCAGGGGAATATTTACGAGCGCACAGGAGAATCATGGTGAGTGCGCGAGAGAGTGTTGGTGCGCGTCCATGGGAGAGTGTTGGCGCGCGTCCATAGGAGAGAGAGGGCGCATGTGCGCACATGTTCTGGTGAGCGCTGGCACGCTGGTGAGGGTGGCAACGTGGTTGTTGCCTCACCTACAGTCTTGTTTGCTTGGCGCGCAGGTTTCTGTTGGCGCGTTGGTTGGCACGCAAGATGGTACGGAGGAGAGCACTGGCGTGCAGGTGATGTAGGGCGCACATGTTGGAGCGAGCAGGTGAAAACTGGCGGGCAGGAGAGTGCTGGCGCCCAGGTGGGTGCTGGCGCGTAGGAGATTGTGGGTGCTTGGTTTGCGTGGGTGCGTGGGCGTAGGGCGCATAGGTGCAGGAGAGCGCTGGCGTGCAGGAGATTGTTGGCGTGCAGGGGATCGTTGGGGCGCAGGAGAGCGCAAGTGTGCTGTGGTGTGCTGACGCGTAGGTGACCCTGGGCATGTTTGCGCAGGGTGTGCAGGTGATTGTGGTCGCATGGGCGCATGGCGCGCAGGAGAGCACTGATGGTCAGGTAACCGATGGCACGTAAGCGCATGTTGGCAGGTGTCGTCTGTGAGGGCAAGCAGGTTGAGTGGTGCGCCAAAGTGTTGTGGGCTGACGAGCTGCTGGTGAGCGCTGGTCTGAGCGCGTAGGCGCGTGGTGCGCAGGGCGAGAGTGATGGCACGCAGTTGCGCACTTTGGAGGAGCTTTATTAGGCTCAACACTCGACAGGAATGGTGATGGAAGGTCTAGAGGTTCCTCTGCGGGGAACTGCAGTGAAAATGTTGAACCAAAGAGGCGCCTCTTCACCGCTGGTGAAGGGAGGCCTGTAAGGCGAAGAGGCCGACGGATGCGCCCTCTGGGGCCGTTGGATCAGCAAGCTGACCGTCAGCAGTCCTCCCAAGAAGAGTCTCAGTAATTGAATTCCCCGGAGGAAGAGAAACACTAACAGGAGAGACCGATGATGAACTTAGTTTCCCCCTCTGAGGATGGTCATGAATGGGGGAAACTAAGTTAGCAGCTACAGTTGTAGAGTTTAAAGTGGCAGAGGGGATGGGTGATGCCGGATGAGACGCCTCTGACACAACAACGTCGACAAGAGTCAGGGGATCTACCTCTGACGGCGATGATGATTGCTTAACAGAAGCACCCATGCGGATAAACTTGAGCAGGGCCTCCTTGGAGGGCGAACCCGTGAGCCCCAAGGAGGACCAAATCATAAATACGGAAGTTAGTGACAAGGCCTCACCCGGGGGGAGAGGTGGTGCTGCTTTGCTAGGGGAAGCAACCTCATCTCTCGAGACCCGGGGTTGGTCAGAAATAACTTGGTCTATGCTACTACTCGACGGTCTCTCGTAAAAGACCGACCGAGTAGGAGCTTCGGAGGAGATTTGGGCAACGGAAGAAGAGGCCTTGGGTTTTTCTCCCTTCGAAGCAACCTTTGAAGGCGAAGCATCCCGCTTGGACTTCTTCTTCCGCCGTCGAGAAAACCACTCCCACTGGAAGGAAGACCACTCCCTACACTTATTAACACTATCACACCGTTGACCTCTGCAGGAAGGACAAAGGGCGTGAGGATCAGTCTCTACCGCCGACATAAATGTTCCACAAGGGCGGCCGGAGAGTCCAGGGCAGGTGCGCATGGTCGCAGAAGTCAACTTCACACACACACTCAGTCTAAGAAAGAGAGAAAACAAAATGGCATTAATGGCTGCCAATTGTCGGCGAGGATGAAGAGCGGTAACGTCCGTTCACCATCCGAGCCAAAAGCAAAGTGATCTCAATCACAGGTGTGTGAAGGGGAGCGGTAGCAAGCTACCCTCCCTAGCCCCCGCTAACTAGCGGTGTGGGTAGTTAACCCTGGTTAAAAATTAATGGCTCGTCATTTCAGCTACGCTGAAAATAATACCCCTATTAAATAGTGTGGTTTGTATTCCAGTTATGGAACAAACACACATTAGCGTTTATTTTGTACTATAACATGTAGATGTTTGTAGCATAGCGTTAGGAACTTGCTCTATTGTATTTGATATGCTATTTAGCCATCCACTCTGGATGTAACACTGAGGATTGTAAGTTTTTCTCTCTCAGGAATGATATAAAATTTTTCCATTACACAAAATAAATATTTTTCTTGTTTTTTATGAAGACAGTATTTCATTCCTGTACCTTATACCATTGTGTCCCCTTCTCAGCCAATAATTGTTTTTCTTTCTTAGTATCATTGCTTTTTGTACTTGACAGGAAAACGACTTACCTTTGAATAATATAATGCAATTACATTGATAGCTAGGTGCCTTTGCCCAGTATAAATCAAGGGGTGCTGCCCAGTGCTCCGTTCTTTAGACCTGTTACCTAGATTTTTGGGTATTCCACCGTTTTATCTTTTTGTGTAGTGAATGTTGGAGTGTGGTCGGCACTCGGACACTAGGCTGTTTGGGTGCTACCTCTGGCCACAGTTCACAAACCACTACTAGTCCTGTTGGCCAAACAACAATTGAGTGCATGCTGCCACAGCTCACCTCAGCATGTTTAGGTGAGCCACATACATGAACACACATGGCACGTTCCTGTAGAAACGCTTGAAAACACTTTCCCATGAATTTATTAGCAAGTGTATGCAGATGTTGATTGTGGGATTGTGAACCCAATGCTAGGTCAGCATTAGCACTAGGCCAATACAACACAAACTGTCGGTATTTTTATGCTTTCATAGGAGAAAAAGACATTACTTTCTTCTTTGAAGACGCAAACTCTGTGGAACCTCATGGGGTACCTAGGAAGCTTACTGGCTTTTTAGGGGAAGTTTGTTTCATTAACTCCCTTTTAAGGGAAGCTTTATTTGTAAAGGAACCTTGGGATCACAGGGAGTACTTGTTCTTGCAATGCTCTAAGTGGTGAGTAGTACAAATCTTCCAAACCCCAGTGGATGTACAGGGAAACATATTTTGGGCACTCGTAGATTGACGCAGCGTACGTTGTGGAAACACTTTCCTTACCTGAAAAGGAGAGACCTCTGGGACATAATTAATTGCTTGTAACTCAAAACACTCGGAGCAGATAAAGAGTTAAGTTTCTTGAAATCCAGCAAAAATTATAGGTACTTCTACCGAGTCATTATCCTCAGTTTTTGATTGAGCAGAATCTATGGGATTATGAACACTCATGGGATTCTCCGCCTCACTAAGGACGGCACGAGATACCACATCCACAAACTCGTGAATAAAAGACAGCCGTCTTCCTTCAACACAGTATCAGCGTCCTGAAAAACTTTGATGAAGGATCAGAAAAGTCAAGTTCAGGACTAAAAAGAGAATGCTTCAGCTTTTTACTCCTATTGACGATGAAAGCTGCAGCCGTGGAGCGATCCTTTCTTTCTTTTTTTTTTCCTTCGAACGATTTACTTTTCCCATTGAGAAAACAACCAATTCTTGCAAACATCAAAAGGGGAATTCAAATAATACCTTTTTCCACAACGTTGCACACAAGGGATGAGGATCAATTCCCAAGCAGCTCATAAAGATGCCCAAAGACGACCTTCAAGACCATCACAGACTCTCATAAATACAGCACTGGTTTAATACTCATTCTGAGAAACTGAGTAAAGACTTTAAAACCAAGCACCATGAGAGACCAGTAACAGGCAGCCAACTGTTGCGGCGACCAAAAGCTAACTGACAGTGTTTACATCAGCATCGCCTCGCTGAAGCGCAGCTTAGAATACAATGCAACCATGCATTGCTGCCAATCCCAAATTTCTTCTATATAGCCATAAAAAACAGCGCCAAAAGCTTACCATTCAAAGGACGGGGGTTTATATTGCATAGGAACAAACAATACAGTACATCAAAACTAGAGATAAAATGACCATTTGATAAGATCATATGCAGACATGCTAGTGAAAACCCTTTATAGATTCTGAAAACTTTGAATGATATTAATTGAAATAAGTTTTCTATTATCATCTTGTCCTGTTGACATTTATTTCTACAGCCATTTATCAACATACAAACATGAAATGTAATTATTTAGTTTTAAAATGAAATTGAAAAAATGATAAATTGCCCTTACATTCTATAAATGAATTAAAACCAAATTCACAACGTCATCATTGTTCAACACTTACTGGCTTATGCTGATTCAAGGATGGTACTGCAGGGTCCCAAGGTCTTTTTAGCAAGAGATTAAGTGCTTCTACGCTTGCGCCTCGTTGGCTACTGCTGAGGGCTACCATTTTGTCGATCAATGTTGGAATTTTCGATTTAAGAGTCTGCAAAGAAATGTATGAAAATCACATACATCATGCCCTATTATACAAATGAGCTCCGTTCCTGAGGAAATATTTAGTAAGCACATTTTTTCATTGACTTCCATTATAAAGCCGAAGATACATTCCTAAGAGCTCACCAAAGTTCACGTTTCCCAATACAAGGCTTAATGTACAGTAATGAAGTAGAATAACTTACCAAAATTGTTTTATTGAAAATAAGTAAGGTAATAGTAACCAAACGACCGTTTAGACAGTATATTTTGTTTCTGTGAGTAACGAATATGAAAAATTAAAATGCCACAGCAATATTTTCAATATAGTAGTGTTCCCTTAAGAATAAAGAAAACGATTGTCGTATCAAAGAAATGAAGTTAGTTGCTGTATTAAAAGCGTAAGCAAATCACACATAATCTACTACTGTATTTATAATGCACTAAATGAAAACATTTTTTACTCAATAACAATTCTAAAATCAATAACAATCTTAGTTACAAATTACTCCTCAAAATGACTCTTAACATCACAAAATAAAATAATTACAATATGAACACAGCAAATGAATATAACAAAACTAGATGAAAAGCAAGTAAAGTCAGTTGGGGTCTAAAACCAACTAGCAAGTAAAAAATTTAACTCTGATATGCCATTAGACTCGACAATAAATAAATTAAAAAATTCTAAATAAAACTAATTACCATAGTATAATAAAATGATAGTTATAACATTACTCCTCTCCTTCAAGAAATGAAAAAGATCCTTCAGAAGTTTGCCTAAATCAGCTGATTCAGAATGTATAGACTGTAGTGTCCATCAACATATAAACAAAAACAATGGAAAATATTATCGATTCACTGTTTTAATTCTTAGTACAGTAAGATAATAAAACAGGTAGTTGTGGACTTACAACCTATATAACTTACAACTGTGCTTTAATGACTGCTTTTTCAACTGTAATTACATCATAGTCTGCTGGAAATAGTACACTGATGGGACATATATTTCCTTAGAACTTATCTACTTCCTTTTATATAAATGAACTAATTTCTCTTGGTAAGTTAGTATTTTCTTTTATTGATAATATACAGTATCAATTTTAAACAGATATTTGTCGAGTTCATATCATAAGTCTGGTGACATATTTCTGACGGAAAGCCGAGGGGCAAATCGAGGAACTTCCTTTCAATAGTCTTTATCAGTTGTTATGAGTACTACTTAGCATAAATTTAATTCTATCAGTAATTAGGACAGATTTTCATATTTTACACATTTTTTTATCTCTGATAGTAGATCGATATCTATCTAATGAAAGTATATTAATGGGACAAACTGTTCTTATAAATATATTTTATTTTAGTACATTAAAAAAATTAAATACTTATAGTTAGTAATTTACTACTTTCTTTTAATTATGCAAGAAAAACAGAAAAAGATTTTACAAATTTTGCAAGTCATAATATTTCTAAAGTAAGGTGAGCTGAGAAATAGAGTAATTTGCTTTCAATATGTTATCAATTAATATTAATAATTCTTATTATTGAATCATCGAGTAACAATATCAAGTACTTCAGTGGTTGTATCATTTGTTAAGAGTACATTACTTATTAAAAACTCAAGAAAAGAAAATTCATGTCTGCTGATGTCATAGATGGCACAACTTTTTTGTCCATATTGTTTAATAATTCATGAGGCAAAAAAGCAAGCTAGCTGTTCAGCTGAAATGAACAGTTAATGAAAATATCACCACCAGCAACCCCCAGCTGAGGATACTGACAACCCACAGCCAAGCACTAGGGACGCAAACAATTAATAATAATTATATTTAATTTTTCATTTGAATGCTTTACTGCATTGCATCAAAAAATTAGTTTTCAAATTTTTACACTTTTGCTTTATATTTTCTCATCTTTATATGTATATCATTCTTTCTTTATATGCAATATCTTATAGCTAATTAACCAACTGAAATGTAATAAGAACTTTGTTCGACTTAGACCAGATAAACGAAGTGATACATAACAGCATGATGTGAACCGAGATCTTACTAATGGTATAAAAATTAAATAAAATATAGATGTCTGAAGAGGAATGAAGATTTTTATTTCAAAATAAACTACATATCAAAACAAAATAATGTCTAAAGATGTATGAAGATTTAATAATGAACTAAAAATCTAAATACAGTATAAAGTTTTAAAAATAAACAAAGCTTAAAAATGAACTACCCATACAGGGAGCGAGAATGTATTCTGATATTAACTAATAATAATGGCTATAAACAGACTGTATGAAAACTATATCCTATAACATATTGGTGCTGATGTAATATTCATTATGAAGATAATTTGAACAAGAAATTATATAAACGATACTTCTTGTTATTCCTATGTCCGCATATTTTCGATACAGTAGTGGGACCTTGAGATCAGCTAATCACAACCGAAGGTAAACAAAAAACAAAAAGTCAGTAATCGACTGTTAAAATGTTCCAGAAATTCAAAAATAGAATACAACAATGCTTATTAAAGCACAATTGAACAAAATGTCTAAAGAAATATGAAGATTTAATAATGAACTAAAAATTTAAATCCAGTATAAAACTTTAAAAATGGACTACCTGTACAGAGAGAGAGGGGGAATGCATTCATATGGTAACAATAATACTGGCTATAAACAAACTGTATGAAAACTATAATATTCTATAACATATTGATGCTGATGTAATATTCATTATGAAGATATTTTGCATATGTTGTGAAATTATATAAACGATACATATTCGTAAGTGCACATTCTTGATACAGTAGCTGAACCATGAGATCAGCCAATCACAACTAAGGTAAACAAAAAGTAATTGTCGATGGTTAAAATACTCCCAAAATTTAAAAATGGAATACAAAAATTCTTAAACAAAGCATATGATACCCTATGAACCAAGAAAATGACATGAGGATATACTGTACTGTACAGTAATAAAATATGACGAAGATGATTGCAGTAAAATATCATGACGCCACACAATAAGTTTACGGAAACTTCCTACATTAAGTTTGACTTACATCCATATCAAGTTACAACATGCCTCTCGATTCTTATCCCATTCGTAAGTCGACGACTACCTGTACATGAATACCCTTAAACAAACGAACAGCTGTATCTGACAAAAACAAGATTTTGATAAAACTGATGTTTCATTTAACTGTATCCAACCATAATGAATGTAATGTTCACATATTAGTATCGTATTAAAAAATAAAAACAGTGAATAAATAATCTTTTCCATTGTTTTACTTTTCAAACAATGGCTAGGTTAAGTAAAATATGGAAATAAAATTGCCTGAAAATATATATAAAAATCAGGCTATATATCAATTTAGTGAGATCTGTGTTGCTGTATGGACACGAGTCATGGTATGACAATGAAACAACCTCCAACAGATTTAGAAGATTTGAGAACAAAGCCCTCAGAAGAATATTAGGAGTTTAAAGGCAGTTCAGGATTAGAAATGAAACCATAAGAGAGATTACTCAAGTGCCATATGTGGATGAGATCATGGTGAAGGGTAGATGGAGATGGTTTGGACATGCTCTTCACACTCCCTTGGAGATATTAGTTCACCAAACGTTTAACTGGGCTCCACAAGGCACTGGAAGAGTTGGAAGACCCAGGCCTACATGGCTAAAGAATGTGAAGCGTAAAGTAGGGGATGATAATGGAGAAGTACTGTATTGAATTAAAAGCTAAAGACAAAGACAACTGGTAAAATCTAACTGAGGCCCTTTGCACCAATAGTGCAGATGATGATGATGATAATGATAGCTTTATTATTATTATTATTATTATTATTACTATCCAAGCTACAACCCTAGTTGGAAAAGCAAGATGCTATAAGCCCAGGGGCTCCAACAGGGAAAAATAGCTCAGTGAGGAAAGGAAATAAGGAAATAAATAAATGAAGAGAACAAATTAACAATAAATAATTCTAAAATAAGAAACAACATCAAAACAGACATGTCATATAATAAACTATCAACAACATCAAAAACAAATATGTCATAAATAAACTATAAAAAGACTATGTCTGCCTGGTCAACAAAAAAGCATTTGCTCCAACTTTGAACTTTTGAAGTTCTACTGATTCAACCACCCGATTAGGAAGATCATTCCACAACTTGGTCACAGCTGGAATAAAACTTCTAGAGTACTTTTAGTTTACAAGACAATGAAAACTACCATCTATGTACTCCTAATCAGCCAATGATGGCAAACTTCCGAAAGATTTTTTTTTTCCAAAAGAGACAATGCTTACTCCCCCCCCCCAAAAAAAAGCTTAAACTATCATTTTAGCAATACAAACCTGGAGCTCTTTACTGAGGAGTATTAATTCGCCAAAGCTGAAACCAGCCAATAAGCTTTTTGTCAGGGTGTAACTACCCACCAGCACTTGCGACTAACCATCACTTTTGTAATTGCTACAGGATTTTCAGGGGGTTGGTGCTCGCAGGTCAGTATGTGCAAAGAGCTCCAGGTTTGTATTGCTAGGAAAATTACAAATTACTTACAAATTTGTCATTTGTTCCTGTGCAAAATACAAACCTTCTGTTCTTTACTGAGGAGACTCACCTTCAGGTGGGTGGAAGTCCAAACCAACTGGCTGGCAAATGTCCCGGGACGGCCTTTGTCTGATACCTTGGGGGATCCTGCACCATGTTATCCTCACAGGATAATGACCTGGCAATCATTGCTGAAGAATAAGGAATCAATCTGTTGGAACATACATTGTAGCTATTCGGGCCATGCCCACTAAAAATGCGTATTTCTTCCCGCCTCCGGCTGACAGGAGGATAGGGACATAACACATATATGCATGAAACTCACCCACAGAAGAACGAGGTCAGCTGTGCAGGGTTCCCCAAATGCTGCACCCCAAGAGAGGGGAAGATGAAGTAGGAAGTGACCAGTCACTGCTACATCCATCCTAGACTTACTTCGCGGGTAACCTTCGCCTTCGAACCTCTGATACTTGTCCCACAAGGGAGCTGGGGTGTTTAGATCACATTATGAGCAACCACCACAGGACCCATTGAGAATGTGTCTAGGCTCCTGTGGGTTATGTCTTGCAGGTCGCGGGAGGTGAACATTGTTTGATGTTTCCACCTGCCTGCTTGCAGTACCTGCTGAACAGAAAAATTCTTTTGGAATGCAAGGGAAGTACTTATTCCCGAAATCATGGGCACGGGGACGTCTACATGTGCTGATGAACAGCTTGACAATCTGGGGTCAAGTTCTTCTCATCCTTATGAGATATAACCTCATCGTCCTTACAGGGCATAGTAACAGTCAATCAGTGTCGTCTGTTACCGATCGGAGACTCCCAATCCGAAAGGCCCTGAATATAGTATTCGCTAAGGACGGATTTTGAGTCTGCAACAAAGTCAGGGATAAAACTGAGTGTGACTTACCACTCATCCCCCTGAATGATGTCATATGGAACACCATGTAGCTCGCTGACTCTTCCGGCAGAAGTTAGGGCCAAAAGAAAACCGTCTTTAAGGTCAAGTCCTTACCCAAGGCTTGACGTAGAGGCTCATAGGGGCCCCTTTCCATGAATGTAAGACCCTGACAACATTCGAAGGAAGTGGTCTAATTTTTGACTGAGGGCAGGAACGCTCGAAGTGCCGTATGAGGAGTGAAAATTCCGTCGAGGGGGAAATGTTGACTCGATTCAGTTCGAAGATAATATTCAAGGCTGAACGAAAGCCTCTCCCCACCGACACCCACTGAGTTCCCCCTCCCCCCTGAGGAACAGTAAAAACTCCGCTAGTGCTGGAATACAAGCACTGAGTGGACCTCTACCACAGAGGACAGACCACTTCGCCTGATACACCGCAGACGATGACTCCCAGAGGTATCTTGCCATGCGCCTAGCAACCAGCTTCAAAAACCCTCTCTTGCGAGTAGTTGCCTCCAGGTGTGAAGACATATCGATGGTATGACTTGGTGGAAAATCTTCACGTGTGGTTATGTGAGTACCTCGGGAAGTGGAGGGAGCTTTCTCAGTCCCTCTATGAGCAGATGCAGAAGGTCCAGAAACCATCCTGCATGCTGCCACAGCAGAGCTAAAAGGGTCAATGCTAAGTTTGCAATGCCCTTACCCTGTTCAAGCAGAAGGAAGGGAACACATGGATGTCCATTTTGTCCCACAGGTGTTGAAAAGCGTCCTGCAAGAACACTTGTAGTACCGATACTGGCGAGAAGTACACCGAAAGTTCCAGTTTAGGGATGCTGTGGAAAGGTTGATTCCCCATTCAGAGCCAACTATCTGACTACTCCTACTCAGATTGTTCACCAGCACATTCTTCTTGCACGGAATGAAGCATGCTGTTAAGGCTAGCAAATTCCCTTCCGTCCACCTGAGGATTTTCACAGCTAGCAGGCATAGGTGCAGTGACAAGGTCTCTTCTTGTTTGTTCAAGTGGGAAACTACTGTAGTGTCGATGATCATCAATACAACATAATGTCCTGAAAGGAGTTAATGGAAGTACTTGAGGGTCAGGACCTCATAGCATAGTTACCCATACTTATTACTGTACTGAAGAGTTGTTTTCTATGCAAACATATCTATTTGAACTAACAGAAAATGAAGCAAATTTAAAGGCAAACTTAGATAGATAAATAAAGTGCGAACAGTTCAGGTAATACATGTAATAAAATGTGCAATTGAAAAACATTATTAATATACGGGCACGAAAAATATACACTGTATATATTGTACATACATGTACAATGTATGCATTTATAAAAGAATTCCAACTGTAATGCAATAATAATTAAAATATTTAATATTGTTTGTGTACTTACCAATAATGAATGACGATGAAGTGATGATGAAATTTGCTGTGCCATACAATGACAATGATGATGATGATGATAACACTATTACATTAACTGATATCTTTATTTTAAGATTATTAACCAGTTACGGTGAATTTCAGGGTTTTTCTGCTAAAAAAAAAAAAAAAAAAAAAGGCCTGTTTGTGTAATTAAAATTCGTGAATTTGCGGGGTTACCGTGAATTGAAAAAAAAATCTTTAGAGCGCCTAACCAGCCAATATGCGGGGCCTAATTAAATACATTAAAAATTACATTTATGAAAATACAGTAATTTATATCTTTCCTAACATTAAAAAAGTAAGGTTTTTACACACAAACCCCTTACCATTACCAGCTTGTGGTGCAGCAAGTGGGCACCTACCCTTTTTTTGAAGTGTCTGAAAACAGCATCAAATCTGGGAGAAGGACGAGAAGGTCCCCTCACTTTCGTAGATTCTCGTCTGACACCCACCATTCGAGGTCCATCTGTTCCGCTGATCCTATGGAGATCTGGATGTCCGGGGAATCGAGAGCCTGATTCCACCCGGACTTGAGTTGCCACTGGAGGGATCTTATCCTAGCGTGACCGTTGGGAACTAGACGGGCCAGCGATGAAAGGTGACCGAGGAGATGTAACCACGTCTGGGCTTGAAGTTCTTCTCGTATGAGAAAGGGTCTTGCGACCTTTCTTAGCCTCAATATTCTGTCGTCTGATGAGAAGACTTTGTGGAGGTTGGTGTCTATTATCATGCCTAGGTATAACAGTCTCCGTGTAGGAAGCAGGGAGAACTTTAAGGTTTACCATGATCCACAGATCTTGGCAAAACCTCAGAAGTTTGTCTCGATGTTGAAGAAGGGTTGACACCGAGTCTACTAGAATTAGCCAGTCATCCAGATAACGAAGGAGACAGATGCCAATCCTGTTTACCGAGGATGACACTAGGGCAAACACTCTGGTGAAGACTTGTGGTGCTGTGGAAAGACCGAAGCAAAGTACCTTTAATTGGTATTTCCTGCTGTCTAGGCTGAATCTTGAGTACTTCCTTAAAGACGGATGGATTGGGATCTGGAAGTACTCGTCCTTTAGGTCCAGTGTGCACATGAAGTCCTGTGGTCTTACTGCTAGTCTGACCGTGTCTGTTGTCTCCATGCTGAATGGAGTTTGTTTGACAGACTTGTTCAGAGCTGGGAGGTCAATGATTAGTCTCCAGCCTCCAGACAACTTTTTCACAAGAAAGAGTCGACTGAAGAAGCCTGGAGACCCATCGAGGACCTCCTGGAGAGCGCCCTTCTTCAACAGGGTCTAGACTTCTGCCCGGAGAGCTAGCCCCTTTGCTAATCCCATTGCAAAGGAGTCTATTGACACTGGATTCCTGGTCAGGGGAGGGAGAGATGTTATGAAAGGGATGCAATACCCCAAACGAATCACGGAGATTGTCCAGGGTTCGGCTCCAAGTTGCTTCCACCTGTCCGAGCAACTTTGTAGACATCCCCCTACTGGTGGACAAGCAAGGGGAGTGCCTATCCTAGCATTTGGGGCCTCAGCCGCTCCCTCTTGGTTATTTCCTCCCCTGGAAGACTTTGTGCCTTACCTGTCCTTGGCAGGAAAGAGCTTCTTAGACACCGTTTTCTTCGCTACTGTTTTGTTCGTCATGGCCTTGACTGGACGGGACTGCTGAGGAGCTGGTGGTTTATGGGGCTTGGATGTCAAAGCCCTATGGAGGAGGGAGTCCTAATGGGACTTCCTCAATCTCCCAGCAGCATGTTCCACGTCCTTAGGCTCAAATAGATGGGATCCCTCTAGAGAGGAATTCCTGAGCCTGGCGATCTCGGCATTTGGGACTTACTGGTGGAATCTATCAGACACCGCATCCCGACGTTTCAGAATGGTATTCGCCCATAAGTTTAAAACTTGATAGGCGAGAAACTCGATCGTGCGTGTGCCTGAGAGCAGGAAAGTCTCCATTGCTTTCCTGGTACATTCCCTGGAGAAATCTTCAGTTCGTACCAGAATTCCCAAGGTCCCTAACCAAACATCAAGCCACGAAGTAGCCTGCATGGCGTAATTCATGACCTCGTCCTGATTATGGATCTCTTGACGAGAGTGAGACCTGTCAGTTGGAGTCTCTCTCTAGAGAGACTCCCAAGGAGAGCTCTTCCAAGGAGTGATGGAAAGGATGAGCTGGACAAGGCTCGTCTAAGATCTTGAAATACCTCCTCTGCTGGAGACAAAGAGGTGGGAGAAGCTTGGTGGTAGAGCTGGAACGTTGGGAGGAGGAGAGCTTAGAGAGCTATAGTGCAATCTTAGCCCTGGCACCCTTCAGCCCCTGAGACCAAGGCAAGGCTGCACTGGTCTTTGAGGGCTTCTGGGTGCCAAAGACACGTGCCCTCTTGTGGGGGCATCTCTGGCTCGGTAAACCTATTGAGAACCCTCATGATTCAGAACCTGCCAGAATGCATGTTTCGACTCATTCTGCTATCTTTCTGAACTTGGACTTGTAACGAAGTCTCTTTCTTCCACCCCCGAAAGCTCTTCTCGGGGTGGGTCGCAGACATCCCTCGAGTGACTGGCTACATCTGTAGGCTTGGAGGTCCTTGAAGAAGACTTCGGAAAAGACTTGGAGTCCTTAGGTTCCTTTCGAGGAAGGAGGTAGGTCTCAAGCATCGAAGGCCGAATTGTCATATCCCTCCTGATTTCCATCGGTAGCGAAGAACTCTCCGTGCAAGGGGAAACTTCCTCCAAAGGTGGAAGAGAGGAACCCCCTCCCTAGCGCGACTCCCTTGACAAAGGTGAGGTAGGAGAGCGTCCAGTAGAAGATGCAGGAGGAGAAGGCCTCGATGGCCTAACAGGACTCGGCTTTACTCTCGGGGATGTGATCGCGTCTGAGACTCCTCTCTTCCTCTTTAGGGGGGAAGAAGCCGTAGTTCCTTGCAGTAGGTCTGATGGAGCTGTAGGATGCTCCAAAGAGCTGCCAGACAGAGCAGGTTTGAAGGCTTGCACCACTGCTCTGGCTATAGCTTTGAACCACGGCTGCTGACTGACTGACGCACTGTCAGATAGATCCCCTAAGGGAAAAGGACCGACGGTTCTCTGCTGTTGATAGGTCCGCCTTAGAGGAAGGTAGCTTCGGGATCCTGAACCTTTCTGTATAGACCCCTTCCCCTTTCCCTGGCAGTTGCCCTGTAATGAGTTTGCGGGAAGGGGAATGAGGCAATGGTGACCTATCTATTCTATGTTCCTTAAACCAAGGAGCCTGTAGAACCTACTCATGGCTATGGCGCAAGTGTGACAGTGAGCGCTGGCACATTAGCGAGCACTGGTGGGCTGGAGAGCGCTTGTGCGCAGAAGTGCACTGGCGCACTGTAAGTTACTGCACAGGATGATGCTGGTGCGCAGTTTCCAGAGAATGTGCAGGCGGCACTGCGCAGGAGGACATTGGTGCGCAGTTTCCGGTGAATGCGCAGGAGAGCACTGGCAAGCTGGAGAGCGCCGCCGAACCGGAGGGTGGTGATGAGCTGAAGAGAGCTTTCGCACAGGAGAGTGCTAATGGACAGTGGAGCGCTGATGCGCAGTGGAGCGCTGACATACAGGAGAGCACAGTTGATTTGGAGAGTGCTTTTGTGCAGGAGAGCATTGGTGAGCCGGAGACCGAGGCTGTGCATAAGAGCATTGGCGAGCCAGAGACCAAAGTTGTGCATGAGAGCGCAGACGTCTTGGGGAGTGCTGACGTCCTTGAGATGGAGAGCGCAGTTGCGCTGGCGAGCGTAGGTTGGCTGGCGAGCGCTGGCAAGCTGACAGACGCTGCTCTTCGGAACGGCTGGGCTGCGCTGGAGAACGCCCGCCAGCGATCGGGAGATCACTGGGGCATTAGAGGAAAAGGTTGGCGGTCAGGCGAACATCAAAGCGCTGGAGAGCGCTGACGTGCCGGAGAGCAAAGAAGCTCTGGAAAGCGTTGGACGGCAAGCTGGCATTGACGTGCTGTTGGAGAGCGCTGGTGCACTGCAGGGCGCTGGAGAGCGTTGGAGCGCAACTAAACGCTGAGGTAGAACATCCGAAGGATGTACAGGAGACAGGAACTGTGACAGCAGGTCAGCAGGTCGACTGAAAGGTCGAACTGGAACAAGGATGTGTCCTTTGGAAGGGAACATCCACCGATGGGGATAGCAAACAATCCGCAGAAGAGTCCAGGGCTGAAGTCCGAGGACTAGTGGCAGCGTCATCAGGAAAAGGACTAGGAACAGGCAAAGGTTGAGGGCCAGAAGACGACATAAGGGGTGGTTCCTCTGCGGGGGATGGTTGCAAAGGCGAACGTCGATGTGCTGGAGAGCACTGATATGCTGGAGAGCAAAGAAGCTCTGGAAAGCGTTGGAGTGCAGGCTGGCGTTGAAGTGCTATTGGAGAACGCTGGTGCACTGCAGGGCGCTGGCGAGCTGGAGAGCGTTGGAGCGCAACTGAACGCTTAGGTAGAACATCCGGAGGATGTACAGGAGACAGGAACTGTGACGGCAGGTCAGCAGGTCGAATGAAAGGTTGAACTGGAACAAGGATGTGTCCTTTGGAAGGGAACATCCACCGATGGGGATCACAAACGATCAGCAGAAGAGTCCAGGGCTGAAGTCTGAGGACTAGCGGCAGCGTTGTCAGGAGAAGGACCAGGAACAGGCGAAGGTTGAGGGCCAGAAGACGACAGAAGAGGAGGTTCCTCTGTGGGGGACTGTTACGAAGATGAGGCTGAAGAGCCGAAGAGGTGCCTTTTTACCAATGGTGATGGGCAACTTCAAAGGCGAAGCGAAGGGCAAGCTCTGCGACGGAGACACCCTCTAGGGACTGTGGGATCAGTAAGCCGAGTCTCTATGAGAAAACTCCCCCGAGGGAGAGACAGACAATGGACTTGAGTTTCCCCCTCGAAGGATGAAAAGGAACGGGGGAAACGTAGTCGGCAGCAACAGCTGGAGAGTCTGGCGGAGGAGCAGGGGCGTTAGCAGCGGCCACAGAAGAACGCCTCTGACACCACTACGTCGACGAGAGTTGGAGGATCCACCACCGAAGTCAAAGACGGCTGCACAATCGCACCTTGGAGGATAAGTTGCTGCAAGGGGTCCTTGGAGGGCGGACCCAGAAGCCCCAAGGACAACCACACTTGTAACACAGAAGACATAGACAAGGCCTTACCCGGGGAGAGAGGTGGTGCTGCTTCGCTAGGGGAAGGGTCTACGCTACTGCTCTATGGTCTCTCGGAAGAGGCCTAATGAGTAGGAGCTTCAGAGGGAGGTCAGGAGGCGGAAAAAGGGGCCTTGGGTTTTTTCCCTTCAAAGAAACATTCAAAGGAAGAATATCACGCTTTAACTTCTTCTGCCATCGCACAAACATTTCCCACAGGGAAGCAGACCACTCCTGACACTCATTACACTTATTACCACTATCACACCGTCGACCTCTGCAGGCGGGACAAAGGGTGTGGCAGTCTGTGTCCACGGCCGACATGAAGGTCACGCAGGGCCTGCCTTCAAGTCTAGGGCAAGTACGCATGGTCGCAGAAGTCAACACAAACACAAACAAATAGCACTAATGGCAATCCAAAATATAACTTGGTCAGGATGAAGAACGCAATGACCGTTCACCATCCGAGCCAAAAGAAAAGTGAGCTAAATCACCGGTGTGTGAGCGAAGCAGGAGCGGTAGTAAACTAACCCTCCCCCACGCTAAATAGTTCAATGAAGAGTTAACCCTCACTAAATTTTAAAGGCTCGTCATTTCAGCTTCACCAAAAGTAATACCCCTATTAAATAACGTAGGTTTGTATTCCAGTTACGAAACAAATAAAAATAAATCTATTCATTACATATGAATTATAAATGAAGGTTTATATCTTATGTCTGGTGAGTGTGGTGAGTGCAAGTGCTTGTACGTCATTAGTTGGGTGTTTGAAAGCTGTCTAACTCTCGTATACAACTTTTAGTTAGTGTTAAAATGCAGGGTGATTTTTGGGGTCAATTTTGAGGAAAAAGGGTGCTCTTATGACACAGGAAACACAGTATTAAAATAATATTTTCATAAAATAAATTTTTGAACATTCCTACCCGCTGGTTATGTAATAATAGCTTTATGCTTCTGTCCGGCAGAAATTCAAAACTCACAGCAATCGCATAGATATGCCAGGTATACACTAGCGCCACCACAGAGCTAGGTCAAACTATCCCTCCTAGTATCAGATTTTCCATGCCCATAGGTCTCTAGAGGGGAGGAGGGGGGGGGGGGGTTTAAGTTATATAACCAGCGGGTAAGTATGTTCAAAAATTTACTTATGAAAATATAATCTTTAAACATTTAAACTTACCCACTGGTTATATAATAATAGCTGATTGACACCCTTGGTGGCAGGTCAGAGACAGCAACATTACTGGAATTTCACTTAGAGAGTTTAAAACAAAACTAGCTTAAGGGTTCATACCTATTAAGAAAGCTGACTTCACTGGTTCTCTGCATTAATAAGTCTGCTGTCCTTTGAGAACCAGCGATCCACCCAGGGGGCTGAACTCTAGGAGCTGTCAAACAGTGAATAACCTCTATGCTGACAGGACCTCAACTAATACCCTTGTTCCGGGCGCTCTCAAGGAACAAATGACAACCTGACTAAGTCAAAGATTGCGGAAGATTGTCTAACAATTTCCTCCAATCATAAAAATATATAAAAGTTCCAAGAGGGGGAAAAGGGTACTAGGGATTAAGGGAGTGCAGTGGTAGATCCTTCACCTACTACTGCATTCGCTGCTACGAATGGACCCAAAGTGTAGCAGTCCTCATAAAGAGTCTGGACACGTTTTAAATAAAGTGATGCGAATACAGATTACTTCTCCAAAACGTTGTATTCACCATACTTTGCAGAGAACGATTTTGCTTAAAAGCTATAGAAGTTGCCACAGCTCTAACTTCATGAATCTTAACTTTCAGGAGCTTAAGGTCTGCCTCACCACAGTGTGTGTGAGCTTCTTCAATCAAAAGTCTTATAAAATATGATAAGGCATTTTTAGACATAGGAAAAGCAGGCTTTTTGACTGCACACCAAAGAGCTTCTGAATTGCCTCTTAAACCTTTAGTCCTGTCTAAATAGAACCTTGGTGCTCTAACAAGACAAAGAACCTTCTCTGCTCCTCACCCACCAAATCAGAGAGATTAGCAATTTCGAAAGATTTTGGCCATGGGTGAGAAGGACATTCGTTCTTGGCTAGAAATCCAAGCTGCAGGGAGCATATAGCTTTGCCGTTTCTAAAGCCAATGTTTTTTGCTAAAAGCATGAACTTCACTGACCCTTTTAGCTGTTGCTAAGCTTACTAAAAATAAAGTCTTTAAAGTCAGATCTTTAAAAGAAGCAGAGTTCAAAGGTTCGAATCTGTCACTCATAAGAAATTTTAAAACCACGTCTAAATTCCAGGCTGGTGTTGACGTTTTTGAGAGGTTTCGAAGGATCTAAGGAGATCCTGAAGGTCCTTGTTATTCGAGAGGTCTAAATGTCTATGCCTGTAGACAACTACTAACATACTCCTGTACCCTTTAATGGGTGAGGAGGAGAAATTGTGCCTTCTTCTAAGCTCTAAAAAGAAATAGGCAATTTGAGCTATAGAGGTATAGGATGAAGAAAACGGAGTTAGCTTTACCCCATGATCTAAAAACTTTCCACTTGGATTGGCACACCCTGATAGTAGTTCTTCTTGCTCTAGCAATAGCCTTGGCTGCTTCCTTTGAAAATCCTCTAGATCATGCGAGTTTTTCGATAGTCTGAAGGCAGACAGACGTAGAGCTTGGAGGTTTAGATGGTTTCTTGCCAAGTGGGGTTGTCTGAGATCCATTCTCAATGACTAGCCTCTTGGAACATTAACCATCCATTCCAGTACCTCTGTGAACCAATCTCTTGACATCCAGAAGGGGGCTATTAACGTCAATCTGGTTCCCTCGTGAGACACAAACTTTTGTAGTACTTTGTACAGCACTTTGAAAGGAGGGAAAGCGTACACATCTAGGTGTGACCAGTCCATCAGGAACGCGTCTATGTGTGACGCTTCGAGATCCGGAACTGAGGAGCAACAATTCTCTAGTCTTCTGGTTTTTGAAGTTGCGAATAGATCTATGAGAGGGCGGCCCCAAAATCCGCCAAAGTTTCTTGCATACATCTAAATGCAGTGTCCACTCTATGGGGAGAACTTGATTCCTCCTGCTGAGGCTGTCTGCCCTCACATTCTTTTCCCCTTCAATGAATCTTGTCAACAGGGATATCTTTCTTTGATGTGCCCAAACGAGAAGAGTTTTTGCTATCTCATAAAGAGGCCTCGAATGCGTTCCCCCTTGTTTCGCTATGTAGGCCAAAGCTGTGGTATTGTCTGCATTGATTTGTATTACTTTGTTCAGTACTAGCTTCTCGAACTCCTTGAGAGCCAACAGGACTGCTAACAGCTCCTTTTGATTGATGTGGAGACTTTGCTGTTGTTTTGTCCACAGACCCAAAATCTCTGACTTTCCTAGTGTTGCTCCCCACCCAGAGTCCGAGGCGTCGAAACAACACAAGGTCTGGGCACTTTTGTTCCAAAGAGAGACCTTCCTGGAGCCTGTTTATGTTGTTCCACCAACGAAGGCACTCTTTTATTGGTTCCATAAGAGGAATGCTCTCCTTGTCGAGGCTGTCCTCTTTCCTCCAATGGCAATTGAGATGGAACTGAGGGGGTCGTAAATTTAAGTTTCCCCAGACATACAAATTGTTCTAGTGAAGAGAGGGTTCCCTGGAGACTCATCCACTTCCTCACTGAAGAAAACTCCTACTTTAGAAAGGCACAAAGCCTTAGGAGAGCTAGCTGTATTCTTGCAGGTGATGGAAAAACCTGAAAAGTCAGACTGTGAATCTCCATCCCCAAATAA
Source organism: Palaemon carinicauda (assembly GCF_036898095.1). Taxonomy (NCBI): domain Eukaryota; kingdom Metazoa; phylum Arthropoda; class Malacostraca; order Decapoda; family Palaemonidae; genus Palaemon; species Palaemon carinicauda. The sequence continues at coordinate 157,170,635 of NC_090732.1, forward strand.
AGGATCTTCTGGGAAGGAATCAATTGAGACTTCTCTGAATTCACCAGAAGTCCTAGCTCCTCTGACAGACTCATTGTCAGACGTAAATCCTCCAGACAGCGATTGAGTGAGGGGGCTCTTAGTAGCCAATCGTCCAAGTACAAGGAGGCTCTGATGCCTCTTGAGTGGAGCATGCTTGCCAAATTCATCATGATCTTTGTGAAGACTAGAGGGTGGTGGTGAGGCCGAAGCCTAAGGCCCCAAAACTGGAATACTTCTTTCCAGAGGTCTAAGGATAGGACTCGACAATATGTCATTACAGGCACACCCTCTATTTGAGGGGTGGTGCTTAGCCCAAAACAAAGAACTCAAAACTGGACAACTTCCTCCCATACACGAACCTCGGTAGCTTGAAATTCGGATGGATGAGGAAGTAGAAGTAAGCATCCTGGAGATCTAAAGAGATCATCCAGTGGACCTTTGTTTTTTACTGCTGCAAGCAGAGTCTTATGAGTCTCCATAGAGAGGTTTTGTCCTCTGGACGAAGCTTGAACAGTATGTGACTGACGTTGGACGTCACAGTTTGTTTGACGTTCGACGTCACGAGCTTGTTGCTCGACGTCACGTTCAGCTTGACGTCCGATGTCGCGTTCAGCTTGACGCCCAATGTCGCGTTCAGCTTGACGCCCAATGTCGCGCTTAGCTGCCTAGCGATCGTCGCCGCGCTTGGAAGGTAAACGCTCTATGACACACTTGTCTGTTTGATGTCTGGTATCAAGAGAAGACACTCAATGGGATATAGAAGCCTTATCACGCTGTTCAAAATTAGCTTGTTGGTAGGCCGCCTGTGCGATAACGCGTCCTGAAAAGAATCAGGACGAACCAATGCTTTTCTGACAGCAGGCTGATAAGACTGCATAAAAGATGAGAGCCGTTGCTTCATGCCAGCAGCATAGTCCAACTAGGATCAACATTAGGTGACACCGGTGTAGAAAACTTTGATCGCAAACTTGCCTTCATCGCTTACATCACGCTCCGCATTTCAGCAGAAGGAAAACAGTCTGGCGGAAGCGGCAGTGCCTGTACCATAACACCAGACTCAGGTACAAGATCCTTATCAGTCTGAACTAAAGCTTTGCCAACTTTTGACATCCTGACAGGCCGTATACAGCATAAAAGGGGGGACTGCCTTCTCTTACAAAAGCTCTAATGCACTTCCTGCTGTTGCAGCTGAACGTGCTGCTGCACCAACATCTGCAGTTAGGTTCTTTATGCTGCATTGAGGACGCGCTAAAGCACTGCTCTATCAGCACTGTCTTTTGACTTTACTTTTCTCAGAATGATTTAATGTTTATTTATTCTCATCATTTATTTATTTCCTTATTTCCTCTTCTTACTGAGCCATCTTTCTCTATTGGAGCCCATAGGCTTATAGCATATTGCTTTTCCAACTAGGATTGTAGCTTGGCTAGTAATAATAATAAAATAATAAACAGAGACTCCTTTGCAGTCTTCCTTAGCGAAAAACTCTGAAGGCGGAATGAGGAGCAGCAGGTACAAAATAAAATGGAAACTCTTCAGAAAACTCTCATGAGTTTCTGAAAGTTACTCCCTTCCTCCTACAAGTCTCTAACCTAGGTAGAGATGTCTTGTTTCCTAGGAGTCAACTCCTTAATGTTCTGAATTCTGACCTCAATGCTTTAGAGGTTTAATTCTAGCTCTCCCAACCAAGAATTAGTTCAAGCAGGCCTTGGTCTGAGAACATATCTTTCTAGTTAATATTTATTTCTTAATATAGCGCCTGGCGTAACAAAGTTCCAACACTAGAAGCTCATGGTCATGTAGACATCAAGTTTTACTTGATGTAATGAAAGCTCATGACGCTCAGTGCCACATGACTTTCAGAATAATAATGCTTGCGATTAAAAAACGCTCGCGATTCGGACGCAGCTATGCCGATCGCATCTAGTGAAAGCTATATGATCAACGCTCTGTTGTTGTCACGCTCAGCTTGGCGCGAGGCATCACGCTCAGCTTGGCGCGAGGCGTCACGTTAAGCTTGGCGTGAGGCGACATGCTCAGCTTAGCACGAAGGGTCACGTTCAGCTTGGCGCGAGGCGCCATGCTAAGCCACCTGGCGAGCGCCATCATGCTCAGATGCTTGGCACGCGCCATCAAGTTCAGCTCTTTTTAGGAGGTAAGAACATTAAATGTTCATTACCTGCCAAGAATTATTTTAATTTTGTTTTCAGCTTTGCGCCTGATGCGCGATATCGGTTAAAGTTAGAAAACACTTTTACCTCACCTTACCTACGGCGAGGGCGAGCGTTCTGGGGATCGTCAACAGAAAACGCTCGACGGGACTTCTGCTCAGGTCTTATAAGACGGTAAGCGCCAGGCTAAGCCTCTCGCTTCCCTTTGCCGCTCGACTTAACTTCTTACATGGGTCCGGGAGCTTGAAAGAGGTCTAAGGCTAGGATAACAACAGGTCTGAACATATGCACCCTCCACTGTATTGAATAAAATTCACTGCACTAATTTAGCACTAAAAATTTACATTTTTGACTCTGGTATAAAACCAAAAGTATACACACCCGTAGAGGGCTTGAAGTCACTGAATCCCATATAAAATGTAACAAAATATTTAATATAAAATATCAACATATTACATGAATATATATATGAATAAAGAATATATCTATATATTCAAATGAACTCTTAATATTAAGGGGATCCAATAAATGACGAACAGTCACATTTAACAATTGGAACATTTATAAATATTATATGAATAAATTTTGTATTCCAAAAACGAACAAATAAACAACGATCAAAAGAATCGTGAGACTATATTGATTGTCATGAATACTACATCGTATAAAAATTAACTGAACGCTAACTATATTCAATCTTTGTAAACAGATTAGTTAAAGAAATAATACTAAAAGGACCAATATAATTAGAAAACAACATATTCCTTTTATCTAATATAATTTAAAAACTTAGTTTTTAAAGAAAAATGTACTTTTCATAAATATCGATACAAAGAGTATTACTGTAACGATAGACTGAGGACTGCGTAGCATAAATAAACATGAACGCTAGATAATCTTTAAAACAGATCAAAGGTTATCCAAAGAAAGCATACCAAAATGACAAAAATTTTCTTAAAATATCATAATCCTTTTATTTTATATAACTTAATATTTTGTAAGATAGTATTAACTTATCATTCTTTGTAGAAAAGAAAGAAAATGAAAGTCATACTCGAGCTTATGTCAAATGACTGTGATGTCATCGATGAGGCGAGATGTTTACCTATCGCCATATGCTTTCGTTAGTTAAAAAATAGGTTGAAAAATTTCCAATCCTACCTTTTACGCTATAGCATCGCAATAAAATATAAAACAAACACCCAATAAGCGAATGCTCAAACCCGTAACAAGAGTATATCACCAAGGTATTGCTAAAATCCAGATTAAACACAAGTAAATTCCATTTCTATGTAGTCAGTATGGCGGCAGAAGAAAATCTGATACTAGGAGGGATAGTTCGACCTAGCTCCGTGGTGGCGCTAGTGTATACCTGGCATATCTATGCGATTGCTGCAAGTTTTGAATTTCTGCCGTGGACAGAAGCATAAAGCTATTATTATATAACCAGCGGGTAAGTTTAAATGTTTAAAAAAGGAATTCCACTATCATGAAACTACAAAAATCCTATTACCAATTATAATCATTTTCAACATTATTTCAGACATAATGCACTTAACAATTATTGATGCAATAAAGTACACAACCAATGTTTAAGTAATACATTTAAAAAGTCAAAATAAAAATTTGCAAACCTGTAATATATCTAAATAGGCTGCCAAGTATGAGAGGCTTAGATGCTGCAGCAATGTAGAGTGCAGCCATTGTGTTAGTTTCGGATCCCAGTTGACTTGTCCCAATACTTTGCGGAATTTGGCAGAAGTTTTGTCTGAGAACACAAAATTCAATTATTTTTCTTATGTCATGGAAGTAATCTGATGCCTATGAAAATATAGCAGATAGAAAATGCAAGAAAAGTTAATTGAAACGGTCATATATTAAGGCAACTAAATCTCTCTGCTCAATATGTGTCCATGAAATAATATTTTGACTAGCTCTTAATTTCAACCCTACCTTCATATTACATATACAATATCAAAATACACTCAACCTATCAGAACACAAAAAAAAATATATATCTAAATATCATTAAACGGATTTTGAGCAAAGCGAAAAATCTATTTCTGGGTGATATGGCCATGTCATCCTGATGGAAAGTTCCTTTAGGCAGCTTTCCAAGGGATATTTGGCTACAGTGATACTCCCAGAGAATTAACCACAGGTTTCCAGAATTCTAGCTCCTGGCACGAATATCCTTAATATAACTTTTAAGGATATCGCATAATATCACGGGTCGTATTTCTTGATACCACACAAAGCAATCTTCACCACAAATAAAGTTTTCGCTTTGAGGGGGGAAGAGTGGCGAATTTGAAGGGGAGCCGTTATAAAGGTTACCCGAAGGATCCCCTCCCAGTACTACTACGGCATACTATTCCTTGATGCAATTAAGCATGGATAGCCGCAGATAGAGTAGTTTCGGGTGGGGACTTTTGTTACATAGTTGTATACTCCTTTTTGAAAGGAGGGAGGGTCCATCATGACGACATGGCCATATCACCCAAAAATACCGGTAGATTCTTTGCTTTGCTTAAAATTAGTTTTTTTGGGCTCAGCCATGTCGTCCTGATGGAAGATTACCAGAGAATTACTTGAAAGTACTATATCTGTGGGTATGTATAAGTGCCTTTACTTGAGTTCCTTATATGGTCTCCCAGACCTAATATATATGACATTACCGTTGTTTGTCATATCCACTAAGTTTGGAACTAACTTAGGGCTGCCTGCCCCCTGCAGGGAAATTGTCGATACCGACTATAAGGTATCAAAGTTTGTATTTCGTAGGAACAAAGTGGAACTCTTTAGAGATTACCAAGTTGTTCTTACAGAGGTTATACTGTCAAGTATGTTATTTTTAGGAAAAATAAAAGGCTCTGGATCATTTATTCAATTTCATACAGGGCGAATAAGACGCAGATACATTTTATGTATTTTATTTGTATAGACAAATATAAAATTACAACAACAAATGTATCATAAATAGAATTTTTTGACATTTCAACATCTTTGGGTATATATATTTTTAACCTGTAAGGGAAGAAATAAATATAATATGGATTAGGCATAGGTGCTACTCAATATTGTGAAATTATATGATTGATTTCACTTAGATGTTGGATATGTTTCAACACTATGTACGTTTGTTCACACGGCACTGGCGTTATTGGTTAGATTCTACACCTATATAGAACAGTCCGAGAATCACTATAGTGATTTTCATTACTGTAATGGGTATTACACTCAAAGATGCTAATACCTGTTCACCTAGTCTACTGTTAAGTCCCAAACAGTCCACTGTTCATCGCAGCACTAGACGACAGGTTTTATAACACTACCTGCCGCCACCACAAAGTGTTTTATTTCATGCACTTGCTTCGCGTAATGTTTATAGAAGACTCTAGAAGATTTCCACCCAGTATATGAGCGGAGTCTATCAAAGTCCATATGCTGAAAGAAGTTCAACGAGGAAGCAACTTTTCTGGGATCGTGACCTGCAGGTGTACTGTCAGGATCCGTTTTGTGAATAAAGCAGTTGAGTTTCCCCCTCAGTTGTTTTAGGGATAAGTTTTATCCTGAGGTTTCGCCTAGGAAGAGCTGTCCCTCCTCTAAGCCTGAAGTTCTTCAAAGATAGACCTTAAGACACACTACTGGACATAGAGAGACATCTTCCTTCAGAGGGCAGATTCTCCAAAGACCTCACCTTTTGATGGGCAGCTCGTTTTTGGTGATAAAGGTAGAATCGGGAAAGAGATTCAGTTCTCCCTCTTCTGTGAACTGAATATGACCCTCGTTTCTAGATAGGGCCACTATTTCACTAACTCTAGCCCCTGAGGCTATAGCGAACAAGAATATCACTTTCTGCGTTAAATCCTTTAGGGTACAATCTTTGTTGTTCAAGTTTGAAGCATAGTGCAAGACTTTGTCCAAGGACCATGATATGGGCTTTGGAGGGGTTGCTGGTTTAAGTCTAGCGCATGCTTTCGGAATTTTATTGAAGATTTTGTTTGACAGGTCCACCTGGAAGGCGTAAAGAGGTCGTCTAGTCAAAGCTGACTTACACGTACAGTGGTACCTCTGCATACGAATTTAATCCGTTCCACAACCGACATCGGATGTAGAAAATGTTCAGATGTCGAAACAAATTCTCCAATAAGAATACATTGAAATAGGATTAATCCGTGGTTGAGCTCAAAAACCTATGATAACTCCTTAATAAATTGCTACACATAATTTCCCATGAGAATAATGCACACTAAATTAGATAATAGACATGTAAAAAAGAAGAATTATCAAAAAATGATAAATAAGAAACGGGTTTTTAGCATCACTTTACCTTAGAAACTCCAACGCAGGTGTTGTTGGTCTTGCTACGCAGAGAGGAGACGGACGGGCGGAGAGGAGGTAGAGAGGTTAACTACGATAAACGTACACTACCGTAACTTATTCTAACTTACACTAAGTGAACTTTAACATAACTTAGCTTATTTATTTTTTTATTTTTATATTTTATATTTTTTTTTACATTTTCTTTTTTTCTTTTTGATGATTAATTTTAATCACTTTCACTTTCTCCACTTAAAATTGATTGAATTTCTTTCGCTTCACTCTTTGCCATTTTCTTTGCACCACTTCCTTCCTCTTCATTACGAGTTCGCTTCGTAGTTTTTTAAAGAAACTATCGATAGATAGTTGCTTGGTACGGCTTTTCAGAATGTTTCGAAAGTGAGTTAGGCAAACATCATCAAACTGCGCAACTGCACGACAAACCTGCCATTTTTTGGGTGGTATTTGTCGATGAAGTCGACCACGTCTTGATATTTTCCTAACACCTCTTTTATTTGCGCCGAACCTAACACATGTTCTACCTCCTCGATCCCTTCCTCGTCATCACTCATGTGCTCAGACATAGCATGGAGTTCCTTGAGCTCCTCTGTGGTAAGTTCGTCGTGATGTTCGGCGACGAGTTCCGTGATGTCATCTGTGTCGACCTCCAGACCCATGGACTTGCCAAGGGAGACAATTTCCTCTACGTCTTCCGCTGCACCCACCACGGGATCAGGTTCGGGGTTAAAACCCTCGAAATCTCGGGGAGAAACTGCATCAGGCCACACCTTCTTCCAGGCAGAATTGAGGGTCCGTTGAGTTAATCCCACCCAAGCCTGATCTATGATCTTCAAGCAGTGCACGATGTTGAAGTGGCTTTTCCAAAATTCACGCAGAGTTAGGTTTGTGCTTTGCGTGACATTAAAGCACTGCTTGAATAGGTGCTTGGTGTAGAGCTTCTTGAAATTCGAGACGACTTGCTGGTCCATGGGCTGGAGGATAGAGGTGGTATTCGGTGGAAGATACAGCACCTTCATGAACTTAAATTCATCGAAGATATCATCTTCAAGTCCGGGGGGGTGAGCGGGTGCATTGTCAAGGCATAGCAGACACTTTAAAGGCAATTTCTGTTCATGAAGATACTTCTTCACAGAAGGGCCGAAAACTTGGTTAACCCATTGCACAAAGAACTGCCTAGTGACCTAGGCCTTCGAGTTGGATCGCCAGAAAACATGAAGCTGGTCCTTATCCACGTTGTGTACCTTAAAGGCCCTAGAGTTCTCGGAATGGTAAACCAGTAAGGGCTTGACTTTAAAGTCCCCGCTAGCGTTGGCACATATGGCAAGAGTCAACCGATCCTTCATTGGCTTATGCCCAGGCAATTTCTTCTCTTCGGCGGTGATGTAGGTTCGACTGGGCATCTTCTTCCAAAACAGCCCGGTTTCATCACCATTAAACACTTGCTGCTCTACGTAGCCTTCTTCCAGCACGATCCTTTCAAAGTTCTTGACAAAGTCAGCTGCAGCCTTTGTGTTCGCACTAGCAGCCTCTCCGTGGCAAACAACTGAATGAATCCCGGACCGTTTCTTAAATTTCTCAAACCAGCCACGAGATGCCTTGAAATCGTCTGAGGAAGGTTCGGTTGAACTCTCCCCAGCATCACCCCCAAAGCTCTCCTCCTTCAACTCTGTGAAGACGGCGTGCACCTTCTCGCAGATGATGGTTTCGGTGATGGTGTCGCCAACAATCTCTCTGTCCTTGATCCAGATTAGCAGAAGTCGTTCCATCTCTTCTATGATAGGGCTACGTCGTTTTGAAATAATGGTGATCCCCTTAGAAGATTTCACTGCTTTAATGGATTTCACTGCTTTAATGGCTTCCTTCTGTTTCAGGATTGTCGAGATCGTCGACATATTACGGCCATATTGTTTAGCAAGTTCAGTCACGCGGATGCCACGCTCATGTTTTTCAATAATTTCTTGCTTTACGTCTAAATAAAGCATTTCCTTCTTCCTTTTCTCACCACTACCACTACCACTTGCAAAACTAAGCCTTTTAGGACCCATACTTTACGTAAATTACCGTAAAAGGATGCACGTAAAAAATCACGATTAATACAGTACAATAATAGCAGAACGCACAGGGCACAACCGCAAGAAGCCGACGAGAACAGAGGACTGACCCAAGCCACGCTAATTGAGGGTCCCTCCGAGGTCGAAGTGCTGCCTTCTATCGGCGGAAATAAAAAACACATCCGGCGCTATGAGTACCAACTACGCGTACGGGTATTGTTTACTTCGGGTGTCGAAAAAAAAATTTGGGTGTAGAGTAGGAAAGTGTTCGAATTGTACTTCGCGTGTCGAAAAATTCGGATACAACCAGTACGACGAAAATTGCTTACTTTGTGTGTCGAAATAAAATTCGGGTGTAGAGTAAAAAATTTGCTCGAATTTTACTTCGGATGTTGGAAAATTCGGATGTAGATACGTTCGGATGTAGAGGTTCCACTGTAGTTATGTGGAAGCCAGGCCTTGTTCATGAAGGTGGATGAAGAAGGAAAGGCAGAAGTCTATCGAGATTTTTGCCAGTCTGTTTGCTTTGATAAAGGAGACCCACTTCTTCCAAGATGATTCATATTGTCTTCTGGTTGACTTTGACTTGTATTCTTCTATAAAGTCGATGTTGTCTTTTGAGATCCGGAATCTTTTCTTGGCGAGAAAATCATGAGATGTAGGTTTCGGGTTCTCAATGATGAAGCATAGACAGTCGACTTCTGAACCAGTTGGGATAGAACTGGATTCGGTAGAGGAAACAGCTTCAGCTTCAGTTCTATGAGGGAACCAATTGCTCCTGGGCCATTTGGGGGCCACTACTGCTGCTGTTCCCCTGAAGGATCTCAGCTTGTTGAGGACCTTCAGCACGAGATTTGTTGGTGGGAACAGGTAGATATGATTCCATCTGTTCCAATCGAGGGACATGGCGTCCGTTGCTTCTGCCCGAGGGTCCTCGTATGGGGCCACATATCGAAGTAGTTTCTTCTTGTCGCTCGTTGCGATGAGGTCGATCTGCAGTTCCGGGACTTTTTCCAAGATGAAGGAGAATGAGTCTGCATCCAGGGACCATTCTGTCTCTATGGGTTTTTGCCTGGATGGAGCATCCGCTGTCACATTGGGGAACCCTTGCAGGTGAACTGCTGATAAGTGCCATTTTTTCTTCCTTGCCAAGTGAAAGATGGCTAAAATCACGTGACTGACGTAGGGTGATCTCGAGCCTTGTCGGTTCAGACATTTCACTATTACTTCGCTGTCCAAGTCCAGCCTGATGTAAGCTGATCTGTGAGGGGATAGTTTCTTCAATGTTAGGAAGACTGCCATGGCTTCCAGAATGTTGATGTTATAGTGGTTTGCGGACTGTGGCCAATGGTAGCACCCGAACTGCATAGTGTCCGAATGCCGACCACAACCCGACGTTCACTACACAAAATGTAAACAACAGTGGAATACCCAAAAATCTAGGTAACAGGTCAAGAGATCGGAGCACTGGGCATCACCCCTTGATTTATACTGGGCAAGGGGACCCAGCTAGCACCTGACTTACCCCTTTGCTTCTCTTGCCTTTAGCTTGCTGATCATAAGTAAAAATATAAGAACATTATGCGAACAGGACCAATTGTTTGTACTGATAACCGGACACAGTGTGGGAAAATAAATTATAAATAACTTGGAAAGATTTTTTTAAAAAATAGCGGCTGAGAACAGGACATCATGGTGAAAGGTTCTGAAATTAAATGCTGTATTCATAAAAAAATAAGAAAAAAATATTTATTTGAAAAGGGAAAAAAACTGTTAGGAATACATTAACATTGTTTTATCAATTAAAATAATCAATTAAAGGCAAAATTAGTATTGCTTTACACTCCAGCTCCACAAATAACAAAAACTATTCACATGTGGGGGCACTCATAAGTGTTCTAATACAGTACAAGTATAAACAAAGGCCCACCTAACCATGTATCTATTTGGGCAAATACCAGTAGCTTGCCTCACAATCAAAGGGTTCATAAAACAGGGATTGCAATTCATGTGGCAAAACTAGAAGATCCCGGCAATCTCGCTTATAACTGTCTTTCCCCAGGCAGACTAGCAACATACTCAGGTGGATCATGCAGATTTATTCCTGACTATGACAGAAACATACTTCAAGCTTAACAGAGAACCCCGCAACACTGTGGTTCATAATCCGCATGAACAATCCACTGGGTTTAGGAATTGAACACACTTAGGCTATCTCTGCAAAAAACTGTTCTATGCCATTTTATGTTCACTTGGTTATGGGGCAAACATTTAAAAAAACTGTCCATCACTAAGTTCCAGTATGGAATCACATTCTGTGATCTGGTTATGTAGAGTAGCAATATCTTGAGCCCTGTTGATATATTCTTGGATACTCAAGTTTTCCAACCGTCGAAGCTCTTTTTCAACTGACTGAGAATACTGACGAAGATCCGTGCCTGATGTTAAAACTTCTCTAATGACATCATCTTCTAGTTGAGCCTTGAAACTTGAGTTTATATCTTCACTTTCTCCCGTTTCACCCATTTTGAGCAATGCATCATTTATTTCTATCAAAACAAGATAATCATGTTTTGCAATACATTGGATTCCAGGGACGGATGTACTCACTCTTTTCTATATACTGTACATACAGTACTCTGAAGAATAAACTTCCCTTACACTCCCTACTGAGTGTACAGGGCTGCTGTCAATACCTGGAAAGGAATAATAACAGATTAAGACATTTTTTGGGGGGAGGGACTTGAGCGCTACAAACCACTGTATATGAAAACTAAAATATTTTTTTTTTATAACATACAAACATTAAAGTTTTCTTAGACACAAACCCCTATATATTGCAATGTGGAAGGTCTTGAATTGGTGCGACCAATTCCCTTGTACTTTCCTTTGATGGGAATGGCCTCCCCATCCTTCCGGTGAGGCATATGTGTGGATGACCACTGAAGGTTGAGGTGGTTGTAAGGGAATTGTCCTTGTTAGGCTCTTGACCTTTGAGCACGGCCTTAAAAGTGATCGCAGTAAGGTCGGTGTCAATCTCTGTTCATCTCTACAAGCGTTTGATGTGTATCTTCTCTAGACTCCTGACACATCCTTCAGTTGTGCTTTCACCACTGGGTCTGTCACTGCTGCAAACTGGAGAGAGCCCAGTACTCTTTCCTGTCGGTGACTTGAAATCTTGTTGGATTTCAGTAGTCTCTTGACAGAACTTGCAATCTCTCTCCTCCTCTTCGGTGGGATGGAGAGGCGGTGTGACTGCAAGTTCCAATGGATTCCTAACCATTGAAACTCTTGAGCTGGAGAGAGGCGAGACTTCTTGTAGTTGATCTTGAAGCCCAGATGGTCCAGGAACTAGATCACCTTCGTGGCTGCCTGCAGACAAGCTGTCTTGGATGCTGCCCACACCAGCCAGTCATCCAGGTATGCTGCTACCTGAATGCCTTCTAAGTGTAGCTGTTGGACGACTATGTCCGCAAGTTTTGTGAATATCCTTAGGGTTACATATAGTCCAAAGGGCATGACTGTGAAGACATAATTTGTCTTCTGTAGTTTGAATCCTAGGTAGGAGGAGAGGGGGCGGCTGACTGGTAGTTGCCAATAACCATCTGCTAGGTCTATTGAGAGTGTTTACGCCTCCTTTGGTAACAGGGTATAAAGATAACCAATGGGAGCGCGGGAGGATGGTAGCAAGTTTACAGGCTGGCAGCGCGAATTTTAAAATCAGTCTTGGACACCATCGGGCTTTCGCACCGTACCTACTTTCGTTGTTCAAAACATTTTTCGTGATGCAAGTCGTAAAAATTCTTTGTCTCGTTTCATAGAATGAAAATTTTGTAAGCAGATTCTTTCATATCGAGAGGTATGACTGTAATATTATCATCCATATAAGACAGATTCTATCTAACTAGCAAGGCTCTTCCCCCAATTTTAGGGGTAGCCAACATAAATAAAAAAGGGGGTACTTTTCTTCTCTTCGGTCCTCCCAGGATGACGAGGGATTTAGCCGAGTTTGGTTGATACTGAGTACCTCAGCTCACTCTCCCCTCTTATCCACCACAAATGAAGCCTCATATGCTGAATCCCCTACTGCTGCTACCTCAGCAGTCACCAAGGCAACCGGAGGAAGCAGCAGGGCCTATCGGAACTGAGTCACAATCGCTTGCAATTCATTCCTATTTCTAGCAGGCTTTTTTACCTCTCTCACATCTATCCTCCTATCACCTAGAACTTTCTCTACTCTATCCAAATAAACCTTGGCCTTCCTCTTATACTGTAGTTCTCCCATCAACTATTACATTCATCACCTTCAGAAATAGCCATTTTCCATTCTCTTTACATGGCCAAACAACCTCAACACATTCATATCCACTCTAGCTGATAATACATTTCTTACACGCATTCTCACCCTGACTACTTTGTTTCTAACCCATACTCCTTAAACACTTCTTTCTTAATGATGGAGCAATTGCATATAACTCATCCTAAAGAGACAAAAGTAACTAAAAGGACTTATAAAAATTTGTAAATGGGTCAGCTTGGTTTAGGGAGGAGTCAAACTAAGCTTGCTTGGTATCAGGTGCTTCTCACTTGGAGTGAATGGCAGGAACGGGCATTATTATTATTATTACTTGCCAAGCTACACCCTTGGCTGGAAAAGCAGGATGCTATAAGCCCAGGGGCTCCAACATGGCCATTAAAGAGATAGGAGTAGACAGAGGAAGACATCCTTTTCTTTACCTGTTGAGAGAGAGAGAGAGAGAGAGAGAGAGAGAGAGAGAGAGAGAGAGAGAGAGAGAGAGATTGTTTCTTGTAGAGGATCTGTTCTGATGCATATGATAGCAGTCAGCTCTAATGTCAATATGTATATAGGCTAATTATAAATAGCCATAGTACCTTAGTATCTACTATTTTAGTTTATTTTTTTAGGTTTTTTAAACCAGGAGGAATTGAAAGTTGATAGTTTTGATAAAAGGGTTGAGAAAGAGAGCAAAACAGAAACATGAAAGAGAGAGAGAGAGAGAGAGAGAGAGAGAGAGAGAGAGAGAGAGCTTCTTGTAGAGGAAAAGGTTCCATTCTTGATCAGGAATTTGAATTTTGCAATAGAATCAGTATTCCTTAACCCCATTGCCAATGGTTCAGCTGCAGTACATGGTGATATTTCAAGGGAATATCAAACAGTACCAGAAACACCGTCAACAAAATCGTTAACTGAAGCCATGTGCTACATGAAGCTGATAGGAAAGTTCCTGAAATGCCCTTGCTAAATGACCTTCACATACTCCAAAGGACCACTATGGAGATACTGTATTGAATTTTCCACCATTACAAGCACAGGATTTACAGGAGCAAGAATGGCAGGAGAGGGCACGTGATCAAACACCATGTCTGTGCACGAATGTCTCCTTTGCCAAGCATGTAATAACACAAACAGATTGAGCATGTTTTTCCCCTACCTTCTCGACAGTTCCTCCAATGAACCAAGAAGTCTGCAAGGAATAAGCAAAGATAGATTAAAAAAATAGGTCATAAGTAAAACAGAGGCAGTAAATATTTAGTTAGGAGTTCCGTTTCAACTACCAAAGGGCATGGGTGACTGCTTGTACTTGATCCTGTACTCCTTGTGTGGAACAACCAGAAAATGCCTTACAAGGAAGATTCCTACTACAACTCTGCCCCCTAAAATAACAAGATCTAAAAAAAGAAAAAAAAATAGATACATTATTTTTTACTCGCTTTCAAATAGAAAATGACACTAAATAAGTTCAACTTGACGATCTCTGAATATGAAATAAAAAAATTTCTCTTGCTTCCCATATCTGTACCCTAGCCCCAAAGGGACTGCTATACTGCCAACCACCTGCCATGAACCAAGAAGCAAGTGAAAACAGTAGGTTCCCAGAAAGATTAAAATTTGTGAAATCATGGTCACTATAGCAACGCAATACCTTAACCAAAGTGGGAATGAGGAGGGAACAATTTCTATACGAAGGTGTGAAAATTGAGTAATAGATTTTAGTTCAAAAGTCAGTGCATGTCCACAAACTAATTTCTGAATAACAATTAACACAATTCTCTCGGTAAAGGAAGTCGAGGAAATCCACTCTCTGTGCTAAAGGCACTACGACCAGAGAGAGGCCTTTCTACGACACCAATCACAGATTATTACAGTAATACCTTGAGATACGAGTTTAATGCGTTCCGGAACCAAGCTCGTGGGTCAATTTGCTCGTATCTCAGATGAATTTTTCCCATGTAAAATAACTAAAAAAAAAATTATTCCATTCCCACCCTCTGAAAAAAAAATCCTAAAAACAGTATACTACAGTGGAGAAACATGTTTTTAATTGTTCTAATTAACATTCTATGCTAACAAAATAATAAATACCTATGAACTGGTTATGATGCTCAATGAAATGTAACATTATTATTTTGTTCTTACCTTCGAGACATGCGGTAGCGGCTAACGGCGGTGTGTGCGGAGGAGGAGGAGGGAGAGAGGACACGGAGGAGAGAGATTTGACGGCAACACGTTCGGTATGCAACACTTTTGTAACAATACGTAACATTTATCGACCTATCAACATTTATTTACAATGTTAACAAACCGATTCCAGTTAGTGCCAGCAATTCTCTTGCATAAAAGACCATGGTTTATATTCTTGTATGAACAAATGAATAAATAAGGGTAGGGTTAAACAGTTTTTAATGCACGTATAGTTTTGGAGTTACAGTATAAGGAAAAAATTACGTTTACTAACCAACTTGTGCTCTCCTGGAAACTGGTTCATTGTGAGTGTTTTTGAGGGCTAAACGACTTAGTCTGTCCGCATCTAAAATTTCAACCACTTTATTGAAGAGATTCAGCTGTGGCTCTGTCCAGCCAATCCTGAAAGTGATGACCATTAATTGTGAGATTTCATACTTATGCAACTATATCATCTCCGTTGCTCCTAAAAAAATACTGAAAACTAAAGGAACATCTGTGTAATTTATATAAGAAATCAAAACAATAATCACTTATCGGCTTGAATCTAGTAACTAAACCAGGAACTTTTTCCAGACTAGCTGCTCCTTATTCCTTCTCATCATATGTCCAAGTCATCTTAATCTTGGATATCTCGATGCATTTTCTAGCTAGTGTAAATCTCATGCTTCAAGAGCAATCTATCCTTTCACTATTACCATATAATTGGTGACAAATTCAAACCAATTTAACTTACATCTTGCAACTAAAGTTGTACCTACAAAATTAGAAATACTAATATAAAAAAATTATTCATATAAACCATTAAATATAATTAGTACATATTTTATAACCAAAATTATTCTAAGCATTTTTCCCTTAAAAAAATTGACAGTTTGAACTTAGTACTACCCAGGCATTGGGGAATCCTGAGTAATAGTACTGGTTTCTCTTGCATACAATATACAGTACAGTACAAGAAATGTATTACATTTAAAATTTGGGCTAACTGTACCAGACCAGAAGGAACTGGCTGGTTGTTAAAAATCATTTGTAAATAGTTAGGTGCTTCACCTTCTACAGTTATCATAGAATAATCACGATTCACCTTCTAACCTTCTAATGAAAGTACAGGTACAGAAAACACTAAAAGTATGAGTAAAAGAGAGAAACATGGTTAATCAAAAATGAGATAGTCAAATGAAGCAATAAGAATGATGATGTATAAGATTAAGTCAAATGCAAGGAATGACAATATTGGTTGTAAGAGATCAAAGAATATGCCTGCACTTGCTCAGTACCATTGGCAGGAAATTATAGTTTTTTTTTTTTTTTTTTCAAGGGAACTGAAGTTTTTGGAAACATTATTAATGAAAAAAAGATTTAGGTCATTTGTCTTGTTTATAGACAAACAAATCACTAAATTGAGTAAAGTAACATTCATAATTTTCTTCATGGAATAAGTTTTAAAAGTATTAATAGATACCATTATTTTCTCACCAATTCTAGCTTAAATTTACATTACTTTTTATATCTCTTAATAATTATAATGTAATGTGTATAATTATTTGTATATGTACATAAAAATCAAAAAATATTTATTACCATGTGTAATACCATGATTATTAAATACAACCACACTTGAATAAAGTATATATTATATTCCTTTAGATTCAGCTTTCCCAAGGACAACCTTGAGAATAGGAGTTACAGTTAAATTAAATTAAATTTAGCAGCATTTCGAGAAAACAAATTGGAACAAACTTATAACTTCATTTTGGATAGTGGAAACAAGAAAGTATTATGAAAAGACTAAAAGTAAACAAATTTGACTATAAGCAGCAGAGAGGTCTATCAAAAAGACAGACTTGAAAAAGTAAATTGCAAGTTATTCATGAGACTTGTCTTAATAATGAAATGAAAGACTGCTTACCATAAGAAGCAATTGCAAGGATTCAAAAGAAGAAAGAAAAGAACACACAGATAGCACAGCATGACCCAACTTCATAACAATAATATAATTTGCATTTGCACTTACTTTGGTATCTTTTCTTCCCAGTCTTCTTCATCATCTGCTGGTTTTGTTTCTTCTGGCTTATTTTCCATCTTTATTTGATCAAGTCGAGCAAACACAACATGCCTTTCACACTCACTCATTACTTGCTGAGCCTTGCTCAAATCATAAGGCAATGGTGGCAGAGGTGCTGGTTCACCATCAACATCACTTACTTCATCATATCTGAAAAGGGAAAAATCACAAATTTTAAGTAATATGATATTTTAATTATAAAATAAATTTTTGAATATACTTACCCGGTGAATATACAATAGCTGCAACTCTGTTGCTCGACAGACACATACAATAAAAACTCGCCAGCGATCGCTATACAGGTTGCGGGTGTGCCCACCAGCGCCAACTGTCGGCCAGATACCACTCTCGATGCAAACAAAGACTCAATTTCTTCTCATCCCACTGCGTCTCTATTGGGGAGGAAGGGAGGGTCGTTTAATTTATATATTCACCGGGTAAGTATATTGAAAAATTTATTATATAATTAAAATATCATTTTTAAATATTTAACTTAGCCGGTGAATATATAATAGCTGATTCACACCCAAGGAGGTGGGTAGAGACCAGAGTTAAATATGTTTACATCGTACAAGCTAAGAGTTTTTTATTTCATTTTGGCAGTTATCAATATAACAAAACCAAAATAAATAGGTACCTGGTAAGGAAGTCGACTTAGACAATTACTCTGCCTTGTAAGTATGTCTTCCTTACGGAGCCCAGCGATCCTCTTAGGATGCTGACATGCCCCCAGGAGCTGAAGTATCAAGGGCTGCAACCCATACAACAGGACCTCATCAAACCCCTAATCTGGGCGCTCTCAAGAAATGACTTTGACCACCCGCCAAATCAACCAGGATGCGAAAGGCTTCTTAGCCTTCCGGACAACACATAAAAACAACATTAAAACATTTCAAGAGACAGATTAAAAGGGTATGGAATTAGGGAATTGTAGTGGTTGAGCCCTCACCCACTACTGCACTCGCTGATACGAATGGTCCCAGTGTGTAGCAGTTCTCGTAAAGAGACTGGACATCTTTCAAGTAAAATGACGCGAACACTGACTTGCTTCTCCAATAGGTTGCGTCCATGATACTTTGCAGAGATCTATTTTGCTTAAAGGCCACGGAAGTTGCTACAGCTCTAACCTCGTGCGTCTTAACCTTAAGCAAAGATCGGTCTTCCTCACTCAAGTGTGAATGAGCTTCTCGTATTAACAATCTGATAAAATATGACAAAGCATTCTTTGACATAGGCAAGGATGGTTTCTTAACCGAACACCATAACGTTTCAGATTGGCCTCGTAAAGGTTTAGTACGAGCTAAGTATAACTTAAGAGCTCTAACAGGGCATAAGACTCTTTCTAGTTCATTGCCTACGATCTCCGATAAGCTAGGAATATCGAAAGATTTAGGCTAAGGACGAGAAGGTAGCTCATTTTTGGCTAGGAAACCAAGTTGCAGAGAACAAGTAGCTTTTTCTGACGAAAACCCGATGTTCTTGCTGAAGGCATGAAGCTCACTGACTCTTTTAGCCGAGGCTAAGCATACCAGGAAAAGTGTCTTAAGAGTGAGATCTTTCAGGGAGGCTGACTGTAAAGGCACAAACCTGTCTGACATGAGGAATCTTAGGACCACGTCTAAATTCCACCCAGGAGTAGCCAAACGACGCTCCTTAGAGGTCTCGAAAGACTTAAGGAGGTCTTGCAGTTCTTTATTGTTGGAAAGATCTAAGCCTCTATGCCGGAAGACCGAGGCCAACATGCTTCTGTAGCCCTTGATAGTAGGAGCTGAAAGGGATCGTACTTTTCTCAGGTAAAATAGAAAATCAGCTATTTGGGCTACAGAGGTACTGGTCAAGGATACGGAAACTGACTTGCACCAGTCTCGGAAGACTTCCCACTTCGATTGGTAGACTCTAATGGTAGACGCTCTCCTTGCTCTAGCAATCGCACTGGCTGCCTCCTTCGAAAAGCCTCTAGCTCCCGAGTCTTTCGATAGTCTGAAGGCAGTCAGACGAAGAGCGTGGAGGCTTTGGTGTACCTTCTTTACGTGTGGTTGACGTAGAAGGTCTACTCTTAGAGGAAGACTTCTGGGAACGTCTACTAGCCATCGAAGTACCTCGGTGAACCATTCTCTCGCGGGCCAGAGGGGAGCAACTAACGTCAACCTTGTCCCTTCGTGAGAGGCAAATTTCTGCAGTACCTTGTTGACAATCTTGAATGGTGGGAATGCGTAAAGATCTAGATGTGACCAATTTAGGAGGAAGGCATCTATATGTATTGCTGCTGGGTCCGGGACTGGAGAGCAATAGATTGGAAGCCTCTTGGTCAGCGAGGTTGCAAAGAGATCTATGATGGGTTGACCCCAAGTCGTCCAAAGTCTCTTGCACACATCCTTGTGGAGGGTCCATTCGGTTGGGATTACTAGACCTTTCCGACTGAGACAATCTGCTAGGACGTTCAAGTCGCCCTGGATGAACCTCGTTACTAGGGAGATGCCTCGATCTTTTGAGCAGATGAGCAGGTCCCTTGCGATCTCGTACAAAGTCAGTGAGTGGGTACCTCCCTGTTTGGAAATGTACGCCAAGGCCGTGGTGTTGTCCGAGTTTACCTCCACCACCTTGCCTTGAAGGAGATTCTCGAAGCTTATCAAGGCCAGATGAACCGCCAAAAGCTCCTTGCTGTTGATATGCATGCTCCTCTGACTCGAGTTCCACAGACCTGAGCATTCCCGACCATCCAGCGTCGCGCCCCAGCCCAAGTCCGATGCGTCCGAGAAGAGAACGTGGTTGGGTATCTGAACTGCCAGGGGAAGACCCTCTTGTAGGCTGATATGGTCCTTCCACCAAGTCAGACAAGACTTTATCTTTTCGGAAATCGGGATCGAGACCGCCTCTAGCGTCTTGTCCTTTTTCCAGTGAAAAGCCAGATGGAATTGAAGAGGACGGATGTGTAGTCTTCCTAGCGAGACAAATTGCTCCAGGGATGACAGCGTCCCTACCAGACTCATCCACAGCCTGACTGAGCAGCGTTCTTTCTTCAGCATCTTCTGGATGGAGAGCAGGGCTTGATCTATTCTGGGGGCCGACGGAAAAGCCCGAAAAACTTGACTGTGAATCTCCATCCCTAAATACAGAATAGTTTGGGATGGGACCAGCTGTGACTTTTCCAAATTGACTAGGAGTCCCAATTCCTTGGTCAGATCTAGAGTCCAATTGAGATCCTTCAGACAGCGATGACTGGAAGAGGCTCTGAGAAGCCAGTCGTCCAAGTACAGGGAGGCTCTGATCTCCGATAGCTCGAAACTGGTACCCCACATTCCTGTAAACAAACCTCAGAAACGGTTGGGAATCCGGGTGTATAGGAATGTGGAAGTTTGCCTCCTGAAGGTCGAGAGGGACCATCCAGTCGCCTTCCATAAATGCTGTCAAGACAGCCTGGTAGACTTCATCGTGAAGTTTGTCTTGACAATGAATACATTTAGCGCACTCGCCTCTTACGTACTCCTGCAGTGAACATGGCTGCCAAATCATGGAGCCATCCCTGAGGGACTTGTCCCTGCAGAGAACGTGGCTGTCAGATCATTGGAGCCATCCCTGAAAGCCTTGTTTATGCATGATATAATTGTACAGCAAAACTTCAAAGGCTCGAAAACAGCTGTGAAGTTGACCTGTAAAATCTTGGAGCGTCTCCTGGCCAGGCGCCAGGGAGAGTCTACGAGATTTGAGAAGTCTATCTGGGCAGAGGCAGGAACTCCCAAGCCGATAACTTCTCTCGTGTCATATCAGACTCTCGCTCTATAAGCCAGTCTAAAAGAAGGGAAAGCAAAGGCTGTATCCCCCAAACTCCTCCTGGTGATAAACCAGTCGCCTAGCAAACGTAAAGCTCTCTAGGAGAGCGAGAGAGCACTAGCTTATAAAACAACGGCTTCGAAGTAGCTAGGCCTAGTGTAAGCTCTGACGTTTAGGCGAACGAGGAGCAGCAGTTACAAAAAGATCCGGACAAAGATCTTTAAAAATCAGCATGATTTATTTAAAGTCCATAGAGGGCTAAGCAGCTTTAGGCTCCTCTCCGTCTGACAGAGTCCTCAAGGGAATATCAGTAGGAGGGGGAACAGCAACTTCCTCATCTAAAGGAACCTTGTCCGATAATAGCTGAGTCTCAAGCAAGGGAGAGACCTACCGTGGTGGCAATGCTTTACAAGCAGAGTCCCCACGCACTGGTGCATTAGTAGCTGACCAGGACGCAACGTCATGTAACTGCTTGACAGTCTGTGAACTGTCAACAACAACAGGTGCGAGAGACCAGGACGCAACGTCATGTAACTGCTAGACAGTCTGTGCACTGTCAACAACAACAGGTGCGTGAGGACGCACGGCGTCCACTCGAGACTGCTTTGACCGCCTAGACTGAGCAGTCAAAACAACTCTAGAATGCGGAGGTTGACGCACAGCGTCAAAACAAGTCAACTCCGATTGTTAGCGAACATCCTGAACGTCAGCAGGAGCATCAGCAAGTGGTTTAACGTCCAAATGTGGGTGAAAATCCACACGAGACCGCATCGAGTGTGGTTCTAAACAACCTGACTGACGTGACTTAGCTACGCCAACGTCAACAGGACGCACAAAGGAACGTTAGGTTGGCTGAAAGCCAGGATCTCGATGAGATAAACGGCTAGGCTTAACGGACTAATCGGCAGAATAGTCTTCCATAAGGGAGGCAAGCTTATTCTGCATGTCTTGCCGTACAACCCATTTAGGATCAACGGAAAAGGTTGCGGTAAGAGACGAGGGTAACGTCTGTAACCGCAAAACCTTGCCAACAAAAAGACTCTCGGAGTCTGTGTTACGCTTTTGTTAGGCGGCGAGCAGTTTTCCGATGACTGCATAGGGTCAGAGCTGTCCTAATGGCTACAACCAGGACGCTGGACCTGTCCTGAAAGGACTGACTTTCGCTTAAGGGCCTCGAAACCTTGTTTCAGGTTTCTTATGCGAAAAGCCTTCGGATGACGAGGAGAAAATTGTCTCTCTCGCCTTATGGTAGGGGAGATCTTGGTAAGATACACCCGATACCATAGAGGGAACGTCTGTTCGCTGATCAAGGCCTCTCGAACCCATAAGTCGTACGACATTACTTCTCCCCTGGGCTTGGGAGCTTGCAAGAGGTCCCGGACTAGGTGAACGACAGGCACGAACAGACGAACCCTCGGTCGCAACACTGTAACACTTTGCGCAATATCACTTTATCACTACGATTTTCTGTTTTGCACTTATTTCACTGAAATCGAAACTTTTACTGATTTCTACCTGAAGCACGCAATTCTACCCTCATCAAAAGGTAGTAATAGCGAAATCAGTCGTATAATGCAAGCACATTAATACCAGCAAAAAACAGTAAACATCTTTTAAGATAAAAAAATTCAGTGGCTGGGGAAGAGACTAAACACTAGTTCATTCAAAACTACATTTTCAATCTCTCACCGTACATTGCCTGGGGACGAGAATAAAACTAACAACGTTTTATCCTTACCTCCCCGTACAGAGACTAGGGACGAGAGTAACTCGAGAACAACGTTACCCGCTTGAACGGAACGTTTTCTCTCCTCTTTCTCCCTCCATCCCTATCTCTCTCTCTCTCTCTCTCTTGATTTCGCACCTAAGAGAAGAGCCCAATTACGTTTCGTCAAAAAAACATGTTATTTGACCCAAGGAAAAAACTGAAAGGTTTTTCAATTAAAAAATTCCTTTAAAATGTTATTTTCATTAGTAAAATAAATTTTTGAATATACTTACCCGATGATCATGTAGCTGTCAACTCCGTTGCCCGACAGAAATCTACGGTCGGGATACGCCAGCGATCGCTATCCAGGTGGGGGTGTACTCAACAGCGCCATCTGTGGTCAGGTACTCAAGTACTTCTTGTCAACAAGAACTCAATTTTCTCCTCGGTCCACTGGTTCTCTATGGGGAGGAAGGGCGGGTTCTTTAATTCATGATCATCGGGTAAGTATATTCAAAAATTTATTTTACTAATGAAAATAACATTTTTCAATATTAAACTTACCCGATGATCATGTAGCTGATTCACACCCAGGGTGGTGGGTGGAGACCAGCATACATGTTAACAAAGAAGCTAAGTATCCCGTATTTCATTTTATTAGTTATTCAAAATAACAAACATAAAATAAATAAGTACCTGGTAAGGAAGTCGACTTGAACCATTACTCTGCCTTTATTAAGTACGTCTTCCTTACTGAGCGTAGCGGTCCTCTTAGGATGCTGAACGACTCTTAGGTGCTGAAGTATAAAGGGCTGCAACCCATACTAAAGGACCTCATCACAACCTCTAACCTAGGCGCTTCTCAAGAAAGAATTGACCACCCGCCAAATCAACCAGGATGCGGAAGGCTTCTTAGCCGACCGTACAACCCAAAAACAACAATAAAAAGTATTCAAGAGAAAGGTTAAAAAGGTTATGGGATTATGGGAATGTAGTGGCTGAGCCCTCACCTACTACTGCACTCGCTGCTACGAATGGTCCCAGGGTGTAGCAGTTCTCGTAAAGAGACTGGACATCTTTGAGATAGAATGATGCGAACACTGACTTGCTTCTCCAATAGGTTGCATCCATAACACTCTGCAGAGAACGGTTCTGTTTGAAGGCCACTGAAGTAGCCACAGCTCTCACTTCATGTGTCCTTACCTTCAGCAAAGCAAGGTCTTCTTCCTTCAGATGAGAATGTGCTTCTCTAATCAGAAGCCTGATGTAGTAAGAAACTGCGTTCTTAGACATTGGTAGAGAAGGCTTCTTGATAGCACACCATAAGGCTTCTGATTGTCCTCGTAAAGGTTTTGACCTTCTTAGATAGTACCTAAGAGCTCTAACTGGGCAAAGTACTCTCTCCAGTTCGTTCTCCACCAAGTTGGACAGGCTTGGGATCTCGAACGACTTAGGCCAAGGACGTGAAGGAAGCTCGTTTTTAGCCAAAAAACCGAGCTGCAAGGAACATGTAGCCGTTTCAGATGTGAAACCTATGTTCCTGCTGAAGGCGTGGATCTCACTTACTCTTTTAGCTGTTGCTAAGCACACGAGGAAAAGAGTTTTTAATGTGAGGTCCTTAAAAGAGGCTGATTGGAGCGGTTCAAATCTTGATGACATAAGGAACCTTAGGACCACGTCTAGATTCCAGCCTGGAGTGGACAACCGACGTTCCTTTGAGGTCTCAAAAGACCTAAGGAGGTCCTGTAGATCTTTGTTGGTGGAAAGATCCAAGCCTCTGTGGCGGAAAACCGCTGCCAACATACTTCTGTAACCCTTGATCGTAGGAGCTGATAGGGATCTTACGTTCCTTAGATGTAACAGGAAGTCAGCAATCTGGGTTACAGTGGTACTGGTTGAGGAAACTGCATTGGCCTTGCACCAGCTTCGGAAGACTTCCCATTTAGACTGATAGACTCTGAGAGTGGATGTCCTCCTTGCTCTGGCAATCGCTCTGGCTGCCACCTTCGAAAAGCCTCTAGCTCTTGAGAGTCTTTCGATAGTCTGAAGGCAGTCAGACGAAGAGCGTGGAGGTTTGGGTGTACCTTCTTTACGTGAGGTTGACGCAGAAGGTCCACTCTTAGAGGAAGAGTCCTAGGAACGTCGACCAGCCATTGCAGTACCTCTGTGAACCATTCTCTCGCGGGCCAGAGGGGAGCAACCAACGTCAGCCGTGTCCCTTTGTGAGAGGCGAACTTCTGAAGTACCCTGTTGACAATCTTGAACGGCGGGAATGCATACAGGTTGAGATGGGACCAATCCAGCAGAAAGGCATCCACGTGAACTGCTGCTGGGTCTGGAATCGGAGAACAATACAACGGGAGCCTCTTGGTCATCGAGGTAGCGAACAGATCTATGGTTGGCTGACCCCACAGGGCCCAAAGTCTGCTGCAAACATTCTTGTGAAGGGTCCACTCTGTGGGGATGACCTGACCCTTCCGGCTGAGGCGATCTGCCATGACATTCATATCGCCCTGAATGAACCTCGTTACCAGCGTGAGCTTTCGATCTTTTGACCAAATGAGGAGGTCCCTTGCGATCTCGAACAACTTCCTCGAATGAGTCCCTCCCTGCTTGGAGATGTAAGCCAAGGCTGTGGTGTTGTCGGAGTTCACCTCCACCACCTTGTTTAGCTGGAGGGACTTGAAGTTTATCAAGGCCAGATGAACTGCCAACAACTCCTTGCAATTGATGTGAAGTGTCCTTTGCTCCTGATTCCATGTTCCCGAGCATTCCTGTCCGTCCAATGTCGCACCCCAGCCCGTGTCTGATGCGTCCGAGAAGAGGCGGTGGTCGGGGGTCTGAACAGCCAAAGGTAGACCTTCCTTGAGAAGAATGCTGTTCTTCCACCACGTTAGAGTAGACCTCATCTCTTCGGAAACAGGAACTGAGACCGTCTCTAGCGTCATGTCCTTTATCCAGTGAGCAGCCAGATGATACTGAAGGGGGCGGAAGTGGAGTCTCCCTAACTCGATGAACAGGGCCAGCGATGAAAGTGTCCCTGTTAGACTCATCCACTGCCTGACTGAGCATCGGTTCCTTCTCAGCATGCTCTGGATGCATTCTAGGGCTTGGTTGATCCTTGGGGCCGACGGAAAAGCCCGAAAAGCTCGACTCTGAATCTCCATACCCAGGTAGACAATGGTCTGGGATGGGACGAGCTGGGACTTCTCTAAATTGACTAACAGACCCAGTTCCTTGGTCAGATCCATAGTCCATCTGAGATTCTCCAGACAGCGACGACTTGTGGGAGCTCTTAAAAGCCAGTCGTCTAAATAGAGGGAGGCTCTGATGTCTGCCAAGTGAAGGAATTTCGCAATATTCCTCATCAGTCTGGTAAACACAAGAGGTGCCGTGCTTAGGCCAAAGCACAGGGCTTGGAACTGGTACACAACCTTTCCAAAGACGAATCTTAGGAAAGGTTGGGAGTCTGGATGGATGAGGACGTGAAAGTATGCGTCTTTCAGGTCTAACGAGACCATCCAGTCCTCCTGCCTGACCGCTGCTAGGACCGACTTCGTCGTCTCCATCGTGAACATCTGCTTGGTGACAAAAGCATTGAGAGCACTGACGTCCAGCACCGGTCTCCAACCTCCTGTCTTCTTGGCTACCAGGAAGAGACGGTTGTAAAAGCCCGGGGATTGATGATCCCGGACTATGACCACTGCTTCCTTTTGTAGCAAGAGCGACACCTCTTGTTGCAACGCTAGCCTCTTGTCCTTCTCCTTGTAGTTGGGAGAGAGGTTGATGGGAGATGTAGCTAGAGGGGGATTGAGGCAGAACGGAATTCTGTATCCCTCCCTTAGCCACTTCACAGACTGAGCGTCTGCACCTCTGCTCTCCCAAGCTTGCCAGAAGGTCTTGAGTCTGGCTCCTACTGCTGTCTGGAGAGGAAGGCAGTCAAAACTTGCCTTTTGCGGACTTGGAACCCTTCTTGGACTTGCCACGGTGACTGTCTGCACGGGTACCTCCTCTGCTGGAGGTTCTGCCACGAAAGGGCGGGATGAACCTAGAAGCAGGTGTATCAACTGCTAAAGGGCGGAAGGGTCTAGGCACGGAAGGTAAGGTTTTAGCCTTACGTGCAGAAGAAGCCACCAGATCATGAGTATCCTTCTGGATAAGTGAGGCAGCCATCCCCTTAATCAACTCCTCCGGAAACAGACACTTGGAGAGAGGAGCAAACAACAACTCTGACTTCTGGCAAGGAGTGATACCAGCAGATATGAAGGAGCAAAGATGTTCTCTCTTCTTGAGGACTCCTGATACATATGAAGCCGCAAGTTCACCAGACCCATCCCGAATTGCCTTGTCCATGCTAGACATGATCAGCATGGCCGAGTCCTTATCTGAAGGGGAAGTCTTCCTGCTTAAGGCTCCCAAACACCAATCGAGGAAGTTGAATATCTCGAAGGCACGAAAGACTCCCTTCAACAGATGATCTAGATCTGAAAAGGACCAGCAGATCTTCGAACGTCTCATAGCCAACCTGCGGGGAGAGTCAACCAGACTTGAGAAGTCGGCCTGGGCAGAGGCAGGAACCTCCAAGCCAGGTTCCTCTCCCGTGGCATACCAGACGCTCGACTTAGAAGCAAGCTTGGGAGGAGGAAACACAAAAGAGGTCCTTCCCAGTTGCTTCTTGGAATGCAACCAGTCCCCCATAACCCTCAAAGCTCTCCTAGATGATCTGGCGAGAACAAGCTTGGTGAAGGCAGGCGCAGCAGACTGCATGCCCAGAGCAAACTCGGAGGGAGGAGAACGAGGGGTTGCAGACACAAAATGTTCAGGATACAAGTCCCTGAACAAGGCAAGGACTTTGCGAAAGTCTAAGGAGGGTGGCGAAGACTTGTGTCCTTCAACATCAGAGTGAGGTTCATCCAGATGAGCAGCTTCATCATCCGATACATCATCATCCGAAAGTTGAGTTGTGAGTGGCAAAGGCAGAGCAGCAAGCTGAACGGCTGAATCCTGCAGAACGGGTGCATGCGTACCTGCGGATCCATCATCATGCCTCTGCTGGACAGTCTGCGAGCTGGCAACAACAAAAGCAGAGGGCTGGTGTGTGGGAGGGGCTGCAGTGGGCTGAGGAGCATGCGGTATGGTATGCAGAGCATGCTGTAAGGTATGCGGCTCATGCTGCATGGTATGCGGAGCATGCTGTAAGGTCTGCAGAGCATGCTGCATGGGCTGAGGAGAATGCCGCATAGTGCTGGAACCCGGCAACTCCTGATGCGGCAGCTCACGCATGTTAGCAGATGGTGCAGCAAGAACATGCGTCTGGCAGGGAGGACTGCGCATCGGTGGAGGAGCTCTCACAGGTGGGGTGTGGGAACAGGCAGCCGCAGTATCTGCTGAGTGCACAACCTCTGCGGGTTGTAGGTTAACAGGAGAGGTGTTAACCTTCTCGGCATGATACTCCTGCATGAATGCCGCAAGCTGAGACTGCATAGTCTGCAGCATGGACCACTTAGGGTCTACTGTGGTTGGAGCAACAACAGACGGAGCAGTAGCCTGTTGAGGGACCACTCTACCTCTCTTGGGAGGTGTGCAGTCATCAGATGACTGTGGCGAGTCCGAACTGACCCAGTGGCTACACCTGGGCCGTTGGACTAGCTCGGAAGGGACCTTACGTTTGAGCGGTCGTGAGACCTTGGTCCACCGTTTCCTCCTGGAAACTTCTTCCACAGACGAGGAATGTAAGGGCTCATTCGTCTGTATGTGGATGGGACGATCCTTAACAGATACGTCCGCAACCACTGAGGATACATCCGTGCGCCGATCAAGGCCTGCCGAACCCTTTGGTCCTTCGACATTGCTTCTCCCCTGGGCTTGGGAGCTTGCAAGAGGTCCCGGACTGGGAGGACGACTGGCACGCACAGATGTACCCTCATGCGCAACACTGACATTGACACTATGCACATCACTAGCACTAACACTTCCCACTGCACTCTTCGCTTTCAGCTCTCTGACATCTGCCAAGAGCTGATTGCGGTCACTAACCAACGACTCCACCTTATCACCGAGAGCCTGAATGGCACGCAACATATCAGCCATTGCAGGCTGAGCACTCGTAGCAGGTTCGGGAGTCACCACCACAGGGGAAGGAAAAGGTTGAGGGGCATGGGGAGAGGAAAAATCCACAGAGCGAGAAGAACTCCTCCTATCTCTCTCCTTCTCTAACCTACGTGCATATCTAAGGAATTCGTTAAAATCGAATTCCGAAAGCCCAGCACATTCCCCACATCGATCTTCCAATTGACAGGATTTACCCCTACAATTGGAACATACGGTGTGAGGATCTATAGAGGCCTTCGGAAGACGCCTAGTACAAGTCCTAACACTACACTGCCTGTATTTAGGAACTTGGGAATGGTCAGACATCTTGAATTTAGAAGTAGTCAAGGGGGAATTCCAAAATTAAGCAAAGTTCGTTACCAATAAATCAAATTAATTCCAAAAGCTTGCTAAGCTAAGGATAAAGCTTCCTGAACAGCGAAGGCTAAACTTTAGAGCAAATACATCACCAAATCGTGAACAAAAGACTCCAAAATCAACAGCGTATCCAAGTAGGTCTTGCCGGCGGCACGACAGAGGAAAAATTGAGTTCTTGTTGACAAGAAGTACTTGAGTACCTGACCACAGATGGCGCTGTTGAGTACACCCCCACCTGGATAGCGATCGCTGGCGTATCCCGACCGTAGATTTCTGTCGGGCAACGGAGTTGACAGCTACATGATCATCGGGTAAGTTTAATATTGAAAAATAGAATTTAAAACATTTAAGCTTTGAAAGAAGAATGAACAAAACGTCAGAATTGATTTACTCTTTCTGCAAAGTGAAACCGTGATACTCTCTCTCTCTATCGTAACGATAGAGCGCAAACTGCATAGCATAAATAAACTAAACGTTAGTTCATCTTTGAAAACAGTACGAAGACTATTCAAAGAAAATCTTTCATAAAATATCTATTAAAAAATATTCATTTAAAAAGTTTTAAATCATTAGCTCTTTAAAAGCTATTTACGATTGAAAGGGCTCAACGTTGTTTAACTTCGGTTTCCAAGTTAGGACCGCCTACTCTCAGGAAAGGTCGCATATAAACAAATCATTAAAATTTATTTTTATGTTTATTATAAATGGAAAGTTAATCAAAGAGGCCTAATAAAGGCGGTGAGATATAAAATATATAGAGGAAAATCTATAATTAATTTATAACTTGATAAGATAATTGCTAAAAGCCTAAACCCACTTCCGTCTAAGGGAAGGGTCGGCCATTTAAAAGTCAAAGAAAGTCCATACTCTCTTTGTCAACAAAAATTAAATCTATCCAAAAACGAGTTCAAGATTTAAGATGAAGATAAAACACCTGCACTGCGAAAGCTCAAACCAAAATGAAAGTACTTCACCAAATATGTTGAGAAAACTCCAGGTTCTACAGCGAATAAAAGTACGTCTTGTCGACACGTCGACAGAGAAGAAATTGAGTCTTTGTTTACATCGAGAGTGGTATCTGGCCGACAGTTGGCGCTGGTGGGCACACCCGCAACCTGTATAGCGATCGCTGGCGAGTTTTTATTGTATGTGTCTGTCGAGCAACAGAGTTGCAGCTATTATATATTCACCGGCTAAGTTAAATATTTAAAATTGTATTTTTCCTAACAGTACTTACCTCGAACTACTTTCTTAGGAGTATCTGGGATCTCCTCCCATCCGACCAGAATTTTGTGTAGTTTACCCTATTTTTATACCAGAGTATGATTTTTTTTTAACAAAAACCAGTAATTCATAATTATTCTGAATTTCTTTCTAGGTTAGAACTCTTAACAGTTAAGTCCCTGCTTCTGCTAAATGAAGAACCATGTAACAGAGGTCATCTTAATAGGTATCACAAGTAGTAAACCACCTATGTACAAGACAAAAGTTTTAATTTGCTAAAGCTTCAATTATGTACACAGATCAGCTAATCAGTCACAAGAAAACAAAGCTTCTACTCAGCAACCAAATAGATGAGGGATGAATAAGACATCCCCCTTGTATCTAATTTCTCTTATGTAAAATCAAGGAAAAGTACAGTGCATCAAAAACATTCTATACTGAATCCAAAAGAAGCCCTTCCTGCATCTGTTGGAAACTTTATAGTGTAACTCCATTAAGTTAATAAGGTTGAGGTAACTATATCTTTGCTTATTGCCAACTGAGTTTTTAATGTTTCTTAGCAAACTGTCTTTTAATCCGCTTTCAATTTGTTGTTGAGAAATTCCTTGATTCTGCTCATAACATTTGTATGACAGGTCTTTACGTTAGTGCTATTTCAAGGATCATGTTGTCAATCTTATACACATATGAGTTGGTGCACTAATTTTTTGTAAGATTATAACCTTTCTAACTAATTTAATAAAAGTGGTAGATGTAGATGGGTACTATAGTGAGTAAACATAGGCAAGTGTTATAAACTTGATACTAAAAATTTTCTAACAAGGAAAAGTTAAAAAAATACAGTAATAAGTCAAATGTGAAACTCACTTGAATCAATTAAAATTCAATGTAAAAACAAATAATTATCAATGTCTCAAATAAATTAAATCACAAGTATTCAAGGTAATTTGTACTTTTCCAAACTATGCAAACCCGAGTCTTTTTAACTTTTTAACTGGAGTATATCTTTAGTGAGCAGGAACGACCATTGAATTTTTAACAATGTAGGTATGGTAGCTAGCAGGAGGTAGGTGGGTATGCCCCAATGTATCAAGTCACTTTTGACCCTTGGCCCAAGGACTGAGCTGGGAGGTAAATGCAGAAAGAGTAACTTAAAAGGAATTTTTAAACAAACACAAATGTTAAAAGTAATTTGTATTTTTCATAGCAATACAAACCTGTCCTTAATTAGAGAGATTGTTTAAGTGCAAGCTAGAATTGCTCACTAAAAGTTGGATAATGAGCAATTCTCCAACTTGATAGGGAGTGGGGTGAAAAGCCCTGCCCCCTTTCCAGTCAGTGTTCACTTTCGTTTTGATATTTCGGCTCAGGACTTAGAAGGATGGTTTAAAGAAGGAAGTTCTATTAAAGGACTTAGGTTTGTATTGCTATGAAAAATATAAATCACTTTAAAAATAGGTCATTTGTTCCTATCAGTATACAAATCTTTGCCTTTAATCATGGAGAGAGACTTCTTTGTGGGCTGGATGTCCCCTAAAATCAAACTGGAATCAATTTCTTTCCTGGAAGTGATCAATGTTCGAGCTCCAAGGAATCAAAGCAAGGACCACTGCCACCTCCTATCTTTCTGTCATATGGGTAGTATATCCCACAGAAGGGATGCAAGTAAGTTACATATCAAGTATTATAATTAATTAATTGAATTGTTATAAGACCCAATATCCTCCTCCTTGTTACATGAGGATGGAGAATTACTTACTGTACTTGGAATTGAAGATGGTGTTCTGAATGTAACTTGGCAGCATCTGGTCCGAGCAGCTTGAAACATTTCAACCGCTTTGTCCCCGAGGGGGGAGGACAGAAGAATAAAGGAAAATGGCCACTTATAACATCTTTAATTCCAGACTTACATCTACAAATTACCAGAGATGAGATGCATCCTTGTTCAGTGTGAGAGCTGAGCTGGTTACACAACTTGAGCAGCCACCACAGGTCTAAGCATGTAGGTGTCAAAGGACTTGTGGGTGCACTTATGCAAGTAAAAGGCTATGAAGGTGGTTTGTCTATTCAAAACACCAGCCTTCACCACAGACAGATTCCTCCTAAAAATGAGGGTGGGGCTAATTCCCCGGACCAAGTGAGCTCAAGTCCTGACTGGCAACTAGACTGCCTCATATATCATCTCGCTAAGTAAGAAAGATATTGTGTTCCTTGAGACTTCTTTCTTGGGTCTGCCAGTGCTAACGAAAATTTTACGACATTCAAGGGTGAGGTATCAGGTACTTTACAGATAGCACAGCAGTGACCTCACGGACCACAAGAACACCTCCTCTTAATCCTCACCCAATGCCTCCCAATGAGAGGGGACGGAGAGGGAATCGAAACTAGGATCTTGTGCCGCCGGGTTCTGGAACTTGTCACTAAGTCCAGCACAAAACTAAAGGAGACTATCTTTACACCACTCAGCGTGGGTGACTGCATAAAAGAGATCATGCAACTCATCGGTTTCGGTAAGAATTTCATCGTGACAAAGAGGAAAAGACAATTTCAACATCATGCTAACATAAAGAAGAAAATTAGCTCTAATAAGAGTTCAGAGGTGGGTAATATCAAAGATATCTGTGGACTTAGTGAAGGAGAGAGAGAGAGTGTTGTGGATGAAGGAGTGACCATAAGCCTAAAGAAGCAAGATATTGAGCAAAGGGATCTTCATTTATGATTAAATTATGATAAATAACATTGTTTAGGTTCATTATCATTAAAAAAGGAACATAAAATTCATAATAATCATGATTTATTACCATTGTCTTTGTAAAAATACAAAGAAAAATTTTGAACACCCGTATCTCAAAACTATACTTATTGATCATCAAATTCTTTCTTCTCCCTTAGTTTTAAAGATATGCCACAGAGGAAAAGACAATTTCAACATCTTGCTAACACAAGGAAAAAAAATTTGCTCTAATAAGAGTTCAGAAGTGGGTAATGTTGGCGATATTAGCAGAGTTTGTGAAGGAGAGATACAATGAAGGAGCGACCGTCTCATCTAAAGAAGCATATTGAACAAAGGGATCTTCATTTCTGATTAAATTATAATAAATAACTTATTTTTGGTTTATTAATATCCAAAAGGGAACATAAAATTCATAATAATCATGATTTATTGATATTGTCTTTGTAAAGATGCAAAGAAAAACTTTGAATGCACGTATCTAAATCTATACTTATTGACCTTCAAATTCTATCTTCTCCCTTAGTTTTAAGGATATAGCATTGGAATTTGGTATATAACTTAGAAGGACATTATAAAACAATAAAATATAGCCATTTTTTCCATTTTTTATTCATATTTTTTCTTAGTTTTTTCCCCTGATATATAGGGTTTATTTTTTCACCATAATGAAAAAAAAATTCACATCAAGCAAAAAATTACTTTTAGGAGAAAAAAGGGATTTTGACGAAGGAAAAATCTATTTCTGGGCGAGGAACTTGTGTCGTCCAATGAAATGCTCCTCTAGCACCATTTCTAAGGCATAGTTATTGCTGAATATACCAGAGAAAAAAAGATGCATGGAAAGCCAGGAATAAACCTAGTTCGCACACACTACTATTTTATTGGAGGTCTACATCAGGTCTATATAGGGTAGTAATCCCAGGTCTTAATATTAAGTATCAAGGGAGGAAATAGAATTTGAAAAACACTCACTATCAGGATAAATCGCCTAGCGTCGCAAAACCAAAGTCAGAGGCAAAAATCCTATGCAGTTTGGAGATGTCCTAAGTCACCTTATTAAGTGATATGAATGACAAAGTCCTGTCTTTAAAAAACGGTATTAGCCGGCAGCCCCCCAAAGGCACAAACGGGGTACACGTAAAAGCCTTCAGAACCAAGGTAACATCCCACTAAGGGGGCCTGAGGTCCATAGGTGGACAAGACTTTGAATCTTCTAATGAGCATAGATAACTCCCAAGAAGAAGAAAGATCTAAGCCCTTCAATCGTAAGACAATACTAGAGGCTGAGAGCTAGTCTTTGACAGGCATGACTGAAAGACACTTCTTCTAGCAAAGGAAGACGAGGAAATCCGTGATATGTGTTAGATTTACTCCAGCCAGAGAAATATCCCTTCTACAACACCAATTGCAGAAGACAGCCGATATAACTTGGTAAACAGCTGTAGGGGAGCTCCTGAAATACCCAGACATCTTCTGTGCAGTGCCTTGCAAAAAGTCTTCTCTCAGAGGAGATGCTGGATAGTTTCCATCCATTAAGTGCTAACGACTCCACAGCATGATGCTATGGTACCTCTGCTAGTGTGGCTGACAGAGAAGTATGGGCCACTGGAGTAGTTCTCTCTGGACTTTGACTTAAAGCGCAAGCAGATCGGACTACCACACTCCATGGGGCCATCTGGAAATCACCAGGGTTATTCTAAGTCTTGAGAAAATCAAGTCTGTTGATTACTGGCCGGATCAGGCTGAACAGCAGAAAGGTATACACATCCAAGTGATCCCATGGGTGTTGGAAGGCATCTTTGAACAATGCCTATGGTTCTGGAACGGGGGAGGAAAGCACAGGGAGTTTCCCGTTTGTCCCCAAAGAGCCACACACGTCAAGAAGCCTTTCTGATCCCAGGGGATGCACAGACCATTATGCTGCTACAACCTGGTTCAAGCAACTGAGTGTGTCTGCTAACCCATTCCTCTTGCCCAGAATGTACTTGCTGACAACTCCATGGTGTGAAATGCCATCCAATTGTACATTCGGTTGGTTAGCTAGTAAAGGGGGCGCAAGACCGTGCCTTTTTGTTTGTTAACATAGGTTACAGATGTACAGATTACTTTCCTCTTGTATCAACACCCCTGAGACAACCAGATTGCTCATGTGTGCACCTCACCCAACGTTTGATGTGTCTAAGACCAGAAACAAGTCCGGAAGTAGCGAGTCGAATGGAACTCCCTTGGTGAGATTTACCTCGTTGTGCTACTAAGTCAGATCGTCCCAAACTCAGGAAGGAACAGGGGATCCCTGTCCACCAACCAGCAATCCTTCAGACACCATTAAAGAGTTCACTGGTGGAGGCAAATGTGAGGAATGAGCTTCTCCAATGAAGAAAGAAGATTTTGAAGACATTGCCAGTGCTGAGCAGGGATTTAAGCCTTGGACAGAAAGGATTGCAGCCTCCCTGATGCGATCATCTGTAAGACAGACTTTCTCTGCTGCCATGTCTAGTAGCATGCCCAGGTATGAGATTTGATTTCTCCCAGTTTATCACAATCCCCAGATCATGGCAAAACGCAAAAATCCGATTTCAATCCTGAAGCAACTGCCTCTTTGAAGAGGCCAGGATCAACCAAAAGTCAAAATCCGTCAAAAGACGTATCCCTCGTGAGTGGGTCTAAGCGGAACACTTGGCACACCATACCACAGAGGAAGAAGAGCAGGTAGTTTTGAGAGGTCTGATGAACAGGCACTTAAAAGTATGTATCCCTCAGGCCTATCAAAAGCATGAAGTCTCCCTCTCTGAATGAATACAGCACAGACTGTACTATCCCATTCCTGAACTTTGTATGGCAAACAAACTTGTTCAGTGGAGAGAGGTCAATGACGTCTCCAGCCACCAGTTAACTTTTCCACCAGGAAGTGATGACTGTAAAAGCCCGGAAATACTTCTTCAACAATGGTTCCACCTTTGCTAGCAAGGCCAGGGCTTTCTTGGATGTTGGATGCTCCAACAGAGGGGTAATGCTGGCATCAGCATCTCCCTCCCCTCTTCCCACTGCCACTCTTCCTAAATGGAGAGACTTGGTTGATCAAAAATACTGTGCATGCACAGGCTCTTTTCGAAGAGGCTGAAGGGGACACAGGACCCTTCATTGACCCTAGCTTGACTGAAACCGAAGCTTTGGTCTCTGTCCCTTTTGAAGTGCCTGGGGCCTTGAAAAAGACAGCACGGTGGATCAAAGAATATTGCGAAGCAGTCCTCTATGAATACAGCGCCACTGGTAAATGACCATCCAGCAGAAGTGGCGGCACACCAGACCGACAAATTCCTCAACGCCGACGCCACCTCTGAGGTAACTTGTCTTGAGAAGTGAGAAACCAATGCATCTCGCTTCTTCAAGACCCAGTTAGCCCGTAGGTTTACTGACTAAGGACCAAGGAAGGAGACTGCCTTCCCGTCCGACAGTACAAAACTCTTGTACTTCTTCAAAACCTACGGAGTTAATAACTTTGTTGGCTTTGCGAATTACATAACTGCCCTTGGCCACTGATCAAGCCATGAAATAGAGTGGATAGCGGCCAAGGCCAAAGCCTTCATAGCCACAGACTCAGATGCCGAGAATGACATGACTTAATTTTAGTCTCTCCAACGAAAACCAGAGCACAGTAACAAGTCAATCTGCAGAGGTGCAGTCATCGCATTCTCTTGTGTGTATAACCTCCGCTGCCTGGAGAGGGGTGGTGGCAAGATCTTGCTCGACCTGCTGGCATGCAGTGAAGTCTCAGTCACGTAGATGTGATTATCCACTAGGTCAGAGACCAAGTATACCAGAGCACCAGCCACCTGTTGAGACACTATCACTTGAGAGATATTGGATCTTTTGACTGGTCAGACAGTACTACAGTGTACATTATCTCTCTCTCTGGTTACGGCTTATTTTTCCTTTGCCAACACACCGAATAGTCTGGCCTATTCTTACCACATTCTACTCTTTCCTTATACACCTGACAACACTGAGATTACCAAACAATTCTTCTTCGCTCAAGGGGTTAACGACTGCTAGGTAACTGTTTAGTGGCTACCGGTACTTTCTATTTTTTTGGCTATGGTAAGCAGCTCTTCTAGGAGTGTACTATAAAATCAAACCATTGTTCTTTGGTCTTGGTTAGAGTTCTCTTGCTTGAAGGTACACTTTGGCACACTATTCTATCTTATTTCTCTTCCTCTTGTTTTTTTTTTTAGAATTGTTTATAGTTTATATATGAAAGATCTAATTCAATGTTGTTACTGTTTTTAAAATATCTTATTTTGATTGTTCACTATTTTTCTTGCAGTTTATTTCCTTGTTTCCTTCCCTCACTGAGCTAGTTTTCCTTGTTGGAGCCCTTATGCTTACAGCACCTTGCTTTTCCAACCAGGGTTGTAGCTTAGCTTTATAATAATAATAATAATAATAACAATAATAATAATAATAATAATAATAACAATAATAATAATAATAATCAGACTAGGGCTTCAAGCCTGGTAGGACACCCTAGTGTTGATCCATGACAAAAGTCCTTGCAGTGGTAACTATTATACCAGGCTTACACTCCAAATGAAGGACCCTGAAGGAATCAGTTAGCTCATGAGATCATTTACTCCCTCCGGATGGAGAAGAACGACTCTACAAGGACAAGGACGCTCTCCTATTCAAAGCAAAAATTGGGACGGGTGCGAAGTCTTACCTTCACCAGGTCTTAATTGAAAACCATCATATGAGACTCCCAATTGTTTGATAAACTCTGGAGGTACAGGTCAAAGGATAATAACTAATAATCCCTCCAAATGAGGAAGAGCACCTCCTTAAGGGCCTGGGCATGCCTCCTATGTCATGATACAGTAGGTATGATGAAGGTAGGAGCAATGCTCAGTACCAACTAGCCTACAGACTCACCTGACCAAACCCTAAGGCAGTGGTTTCTAATCTTTTCTAATTCTAGCACCATTCCTTGAAAGGCATGTATCTTCCAGCCCTCCACCCCTCTTTCCTTAATTAATGTAATTTACTGGCATAGTCAGCAAATGTTAATAATATCACTATCTATCTATCTATACTTCTATACACTTACCTTCACTAATAAAATGCTTGCATTTTTACTCTAAGCAAAGTTCCTCAAATCTCAAAGAGGATGTGATGAAACTGTGACTCATTTCTTTTTCTATTGCTATGCGAGAAGGGTATTTTGTTTAAAAAAGCTATAAAACTGAAACTTGATTCATAAAACCATAATATTGAAAAATGTAATAAAACATCAATGGCCTTTAATGACAAGAAAGATTGTTACTCTAACTTGTAGCCAAAATGTATGCCAACATTCTCCATCAAACAAATTTTTCAATGAACTCTCACATGAAAAATCGATAAATTGCACCTGTTCAGATGTAGAAAGTTTACTTGTAAACTTATAACTAAATGGGTTCTTCATCAATCTGTATCCACGTACAGGACATTTTGACATCGGTATACAATTAATTTCAATCTTGTGTTTTAAAATATTTATAAGAAATTCTTGTAAATTTGGAATGACAATAATGTTATTTTCTACATTCATTTTCCATAACTCAATTTTCTTCACAAATGCACTTATTTTTACTTTGCATGAAAATATTCATGTGAGGCCCAGCATAGATTGATTCTGATGGTCAAGTTTTTAAAAAATGTCAACTTTGTGAGCAAGTTTTTGGATGAATAGTCGTTAAGTGAACAAATCACTATCTCTGACTTCATTTTCACAAAGGAATGTAGCAATTTCACTTCTAATTTCATCACATTCTCCTAAGTACTTTTCCATAGAGAAGCCAGCATGATTCACAATAATATTGGAGAGCAGTGTGTTCTGAACCAAAATCTTAAAAAAAAAAAATTGTAAAATGTCTTCCTATTTATGGACTGCTTATTATGTAATTTACAGACCAGACAAAATCTTTGAGCAAAATACCTAATTCTTCATTCATACTTTTAACAAATGGGAAACACTGCACTATATGAATGATTTCTTTCTGGTAATCGGTACAATTTTCATATTTGCAAATTTTTTCTTTTATAATTGTTTGATTCCTTAATATAGAATTTGAAATTGTTTATATATTTAGACAATTACATTTCATATTCATACCTGAAAAATTTCATCAAAATTCAGAAAATCTGAATTTCAGTAGTTAGTTTTCAGATACAATTATCCTCGTCATGGCCCCGAGGGGGGTGAGCCCCACACGTTGGAAAAAACTGCCAAAAGGCGATGGTCAACGGATAAGATTTGGCAATCATTCCCAAAGGAGAAAAGTGCACACTAGAATTCCCAAGAAGCTTTTGTCAGATGTCTCTTGTGTGACTAGAGTACAGTACTAATACTTCTGGAAAATGTTTCTGAAAAAGGGATAGAGTAAACTTGCCCTTCTCTCCATCTATTCCTTGCTACTGTATCATGAGTGGTTCAGAGTTACCAACTAATCAGGAACCAATGAGCTACTCTCGGTTTCCTGATATAAGTACAAGGATACTCCCAACCAAACAGCATACTAAGGTATTTGTCGTTTGCCTGGGCAGAGTGATCCAAGGGGTAGCCTTGTTTTGTCCTGGCAAGACTCCAAAGAAGCATTCCAGGTGACCCAAGCTTAACACTCAAGTTAGCAACTGAGGAATGAAAGAGGTGCTTTAGAATAAAGGAAGGCTCGCATCCACTGCAAGTCCTTCAAGTTACCAATAGTATGAAGTTTCCCTCTCTAGAGGCTGATTATGGAGTTCAAGTTGCAACTGAAAACAGCCTAAAACCTACAGGTTCGGACAAGAGGAGAAAGAACTTGTACTCCATCCTTACAACAACTCATCATGAGCCAATGGGAGAGGAGACTGGAAATCACACTAGAGTTTCCGTGCAAAAACCAGGATCATTCCACCTCTTTTGCATGTCTAGAGATCTAACCTGGAAGATAGACCTAGACTTAACATGGAGGGGGAATAAAGAGATAAAACATGTGCAGGGAACGCCTTCTTCTTCCTTTAACCCCCTTCCTGGATTGAGTTTGGGAAGAGGCAGGTTTTCCATTCAATGGCCACTCCAGCTCCCAATGAAGACATCATCCTATTTAGAGGACAAGGGCTTGTATACTCATAGGAAGGAACAGATTGTACAAATTAAGATTTATGACCTAAAGCCATGAGATGAGACAAACACACTGAGTTTGGGAAGAGGCATGTTATCAATTCAATGGACACTCCAGCTCCCAATGAAGACAACTAACACACACACACACATACACACACTCTTTTTTAATGGATATAAAATATTGCCTACTAACCCAGGATTGCTTCGTGTATGCCGAGGGGTTTTTGACACAAACAACATCTTTCGGGGTCTAGCTTGAGATAATTCAGGTCTCCAGTTCCAAGGTCTGGCATAGGGATGGTCTAACATCACTATATCAGACTCACTTTCCTGAAAAAAAAAGCATTTCATAATTATTTAATGTTATTTTTATTAACACAGAATTCTAAAATCTTTCAACTGTTTTAAGGAAACATGGCAAAAAAAATTAAGATACTTTTAACCAGCACCCATGGGAATTTGCTGTTGCCAGATGATAAAAAATGTTTTTATCATCTGGCAACAGCTTGAATACAAACATTTGTCCTTTACATAGGATAGAATATCAGCTAAGCTAGAAAATATCACAAATTTGAAGTAAATTGTATTTTTCCTAACAAAACTTACCTCAAACTACTTTCTTAGGAGTATCTGGGATCTCCTCCCAACCGACCAGAATTTTGTGTAGTTTACCCTACTCCCGTTTTCTATGCGGGGTAACCTCTGGCGGAGTGATAAGCGCCCAGAGACGACCCGGGGTCAGAGAGCATGCTTGCTCAGGCCTCGATCTCCAGTAAGTTTTTGACAGATAGGTTTCTACTAAGTCCTGTAAGGCACTTGGGGTAGGATAGGCGGGCCATAACCCGAAAGTAGTTCGTGGTAAGTACTGTTAGGAAAAATACAAATGACTTAAAATTTGTGATTTGTTCCAACACAGAGTACTTACCTCAAACTACTGTACTTTCTTAGGAGACTTATACCTTAGGAGGTGGGAGTGTCCCACAGGACCCAGAGACCGTGATGAGGAGAGAAAAGGGGAACCTAGATAGGAGGCTAGGTTCTGCTGACCCCCCAAGAGAAAACACGAGAAATAGGGAAAACTACCCAAAAAACTATCTTAGTATCTAAGTAACTCACCTCTGTAAAAATCCTTGGAGAAGTATTCATTCACTGACGATGTATCCCATGGCAGTTAAAGGATTTTAGGGTCATTTCAGGGAAGGTAATAGGGGAAAAGAGGGGATAAGGAAAGAACCTGTGTCTCTTGGACTTACTGCCCGTGGTTTTTCCTGGGGCTACACCTTGAAATCTTTTGAAGCGCGGAAATGACGGGACCGAGAGAGAATCCGTCCAGGGATCTCCTCGAACACTCCTTCAAGTAGTGAGCTGTGAAGGTTGACTGACTAGCCCATGTACCTTCCCTCAGGATTTGGCCGACTGCCATGTTCTTCTCAAAGGCCAACGAAGTACTAAGCCCTCTCATGTCGTGGGGTCTAGGCTTCCCCGGGAGAGGAACCCCTGCACTACTGTAGGCTCTCATGGTCACCTGCCGTAGCCAGAAGGAGATCGTATTCTTGGAGATTGACTTCTTTACTAATCCTGAGGAGACGAACAGACTCTTGATTTCGGGTCGAAGTCTGGCTGCCCTTTCTAAGTACTTCAGTACCGCTCTCACAGGGCACAGAAGCAAGTCCCTCGGGTTGTCCGAACGAGGGATTGCTGGCACCGAGAATCCTTCAAACTTGGGGTCCCAGACTACTGGATTCTGGGTCTTGGCCATGAAGGATGGTACGAACCTGAAGGTAGCTTCACGCCAACCCTTCGAGTGTGACACCTCATACGACAGTCCATGAATCTCCCCTACCCGTTTTGCTAATGCCATCGCTAACAGAAAAACTGTCTTGAGGGTGAGCTCTCTGTCCAAGATGATCTTTAGGGGTTCGAAGGGAAGTTCTGACAGCATCTTCAGGACTCTAGCCATGTCCCACTGGGGCGCCCTAATGGCCTGAGGGGGACACGATTGCTTGAAGCTCTAGATGAGCATCAAGATGTGTCTGGAGGTACCCAGGTCAATGCCCTTTAGGAGGAAGACTTGTCCCAGGGCAGCCCAGACTCCTTTAATGGCTGGGATGGACATGTTCACCCTATCCCTGAGATAGACTAAGAAGTCAGCTATCTCCGGGATGGAGACCTGCAATGGCTTGATGTTCTTCGAGATGCACCACTTCGTGAAGGTAGCCCATTTTGCCTGGTATACTGCGGCTGACGAACGTCTCAGGTACCCTGACATCCTTGTTGCTGTCGTCGCCGAATACCCTTCCTTCCTCTGGAGACACTCGATAACCTCCACGCGTGAAGGCAGAGGGACCGAGGGTTTTCGTGGAACCTTTGAAAGTGTGGTTGCCAGAGAAGGTCTGGTCTGTCCGGAAGGTGCCAAGGTGGAAGGCGCGCCAGTTCCTTTAGATCCGCGAACCACTCTCTCTCCGGCCACCAGGACGCTACCAAAGTCATCCACAGGTTGTCCGCTTGCCTCACCCTGTTGAGGACATGCCTGAGCATTCCGAAGGGAGGGAAGGCGTAAACGTCGAGGTTGTCCCAAGGGTGTTGGAAGGCGTCCTCGAACGCCGCCCCTGGATCTGGCACAGGAGAACAAAACACGGGGAGCTGTGTGTTCAGTCTCGTGGCAAAGAGGTCTATCGCTGGTGAGCCCCACTTCTGAATAAGAGTCTTGGCCACTTCCGGGTGCAAGGACCACTTGGACCCTACCACTTGACCCATTCTGCTGAGGCCGTCGGCCAGGACGTTTCTCTTCCCTGGGATGAATCTGGCCGAGATCTTGATCTGCTCCCTTTCTGCCCATTCCAGAAACTCCAACGTGAGGTCGCACAGCTCCTTTGATTTTATTCATCCTTACTTCTTTATGTAGGCCACCACCGTGGCGTTGTCGCACATCAGTGCCACGGTGTTTCCCCGGAGCCGATGAACGAACTCTAGGCATGCTCTTCGCACTGCCATCATTTCTAGTACGTTTATGTGCAGGTTCTTCTCTTCGGCTAACCATCTTCCTCTTGCTATGCTGTCGAGGAGATGAGCACCCCAACCCTCCTTGGATGCGTCCGTGAACAGGAGCATCTCCGGAGGGTCTGCTGCGAAGGGCATCCCCTTGAGGGTGTTCGATCTGTCGTGCCACCACTCTAGGACTTCCTTCGTCTCCGGGGACATCGGGACCACCTCTGGTTCCAGGTCTCCTTCAGGTTCCATTGTACTCCCCTGAGTTTGAGTCTCCCCTATGGGACTAGCTTCTCTAATGACACGAGGTGGCCTATCAGTCTCTGTCAGTCCTTGGCTCTCCTGGGCTGGCGCGACAGGAAGGGCCGTAGGATCTGGTCCAAGTTGTCCAGTCTCTCCGCGGAAGGGAAGGCTGTCACCAACCGGGAGTCCAAGACTATCTCGAGGTGGGTCATCCTGGTGGAGGGTGTCAGTTGGGACTTCTCCAGGTTGATGATGATACCCAGGACGTTGCAGAACTGCAGGAGCTTCGCACCTTGCTCCCTCAGTACTTCCCCGAGGCTGAAAGCAACAACTAGTCGTCCAGGTACCGAATCAGGCGGATGCCCTGTTCGTGTGCCCAGGCTGAGACTGTTAAGAAGACCCTCGTGAAGACCTCAGGGGCTGTGGACAGACCGAAGCAGAGGGTCTTGAACTGCAACGTTTGGGTACCCCATTTTACCCTTAGGTACTTCCTACTGGAGAGGTGAACAGGGATCTGGAAATATGCGTCCTTGAGGTCTATGGACATCATGAAGTCTCCCTCCCTCAAGGCCGCTAGGACCGACTTCGGAGTGTCCATCTAGAAGTCGGTCTTGCACATGAACCTGTTGAGAGCTGAGAGGTCTATGACTGGTCTCCAGCCCCCTGTCGCTTTCTCCATCAGGAAGAGTCTGCTGTAAAACCCTGGACCCCGGTTCTTGACTGGTTCTATTGCCCCTTTCGCCAGTATCACAGAGACCTCTTCTTATAGTGCCGTCCTTCTCAAGGGGTCTTTCGGTGCCAACCATTCCGCCTGAAGATCTGGTATCAGAGGTGGGGGGTCCGCCAGGAAGGGCAACCTGTATCCTTCTTTCAGAACTGTTACAGTCCATGGATCCGATCCGTGGGCTTGGGCTCGCCATGCTTGCCAAGAATGTTTGAGGCATCCCCCAACCTGAAGCTTCGGCAGGAGTAGAGGGCCTCTCTCCCTATCTCCTTCGAGAGGCACGGCCTGAACGACCTCTTCTGGCGGCCTAATAGGAAGGCCTGAAGGCTGACTGCGCAGCCGGCGTTCCTCTACGTGAGGGCAGTGAAGGTTGCTGCCAGGACGTAGTAGGGGCGTCTCTCCTGGGCTGGCTAGGTGAGGCGCGAGAAGGGAGAGAGAGGTCGGAGGGTCTCCTTCTATGGGCAGGTCTTCTCGCTGGAGGTGGTCTGGGTTCTCCCGCATCCTTTAGCTTCCTAACCCTCTCTACCGTCTCCT
This sequence comes from Palaemon carinicauda, assembly GCF_036898095.1. Taxonomy (NCBI): domain Eukaryota; kingdom Metazoa; phylum Arthropoda; class Malacostraca; order Decapoda; family Palaemonidae; genus Palaemon; species Palaemon carinicauda. Next base: position 157,215,306 of record NC_090732.1, read on the forward strand.
CCACCGCCTTCAGGGGGGAACACTGAGTCGTCCCACAGTGGCAGGCTCCTCAGGGACCTCGCTTCTCTGTCAGAGAGCCTCCTGACGAGCTTGTTGAGCACAGTGTCCCTCTTCCGCAGTATCCAATTGGCGACTTGTGCGATGGATTGGTAGGAGAGGAACTTTAGGGCCTTACCTCCCGAGCTAATCAGCTCCTTCAGCAAGGCCTGATTCTCCAGGATTGCGAGGTCGTGCGAGGATTGGAACCCCACCAGCGTGGAGGCCCACCAATCCAGCCACGATGACACATGCACCAGGTCCTTGGCCAGCTCCTCCATCATGGACGTTTCCGCAGGGGAGAAACAAACCGGGGCAGTGGTAGCCCTCTCCTCCGCCGCTCCTTGTCCCAGGATGGCGACTGCTGACTCCACCGTACAGGGACCCGCGCGGTGTCCTTCAGGAAGGTAGAACCGGCTCTGTGTCTTCAGGCCCTGGAGAAGTTTGGAGGCGCTCTGGCTCTTGGGAGCCTCCGCGTGGTTGGCTACAATCTTGTCAACGTGCGCCATACCCAGCCTAACATCCCTAGCCAAAGGGAGGGATAGCGAGGGCCTCTGTTGCACAGGTGCTTCCACCAGCCTGCTGAGGCTTGAGAGCCAGACTTCGTCAGTAGAGGGCTGAGGTTCGTACAGCCTGTGGTGACGCCTAATGAGGCCTATCACCTTCCTGTAGGCCGAAACTTCCGCTGCCGAACCTTCTACACCGTCCTCTACATTCTCCGTCGGGCGCTCCAGTGCTCGTGACGGAGGACCTCCGACGGGGGGAGCCGCACGGGGAGGAGGCATCTTCCCGGAGTGGTCCAGTCTCTGCGGGTCAGGGTGTAGGACGGGCATCGCCGCAGGGATGGAGGCCTCCGTCCTAAAGTTTTCTCTTTTCCCGGTGGACCAGGGGTCTGCGGGCTTGCCCGTCGAGGGAAGGAGTCTCTCTCCTTCCGAACGATTTGTCGTAGATTTTGAGGCCGGGACGCGGCTGCCAGACCGAAGGGGCGACTCTCTCCGCTGGGCGGATGGAGTCGGAACATTCGCGGACTTATGCCTGTCCCTTGGGGCCTGAAGAGACGACTCCCTCCGTCGATCATATCTGCTGCTGGAGACAAATCCTACTGGTGAGCGGGGCCTAGGGGGCCATCCCGAGGTGCTTGGGACTGCTGAAGCCCCCAGGAGTTGGCTACGGGGATGGCGACCCGCAATCATTCTTCCTCCGGCGAGTCGCTTCTCCTATACTTCCTCCTGGGGGATCTCAAGCGCCTACCCATGTGGCGGGATCTGGAACGGGAACGTGAGCGAGACCGTCTCCTGCGGGACCTATCTCGCCGTCTCCTATAGTCCCTCAGGGCTCCATCTTCCGATGAGTAGGAGTAGCCCTCAACCGAGAAGCTCAAAGACCTGTAGGACCTCACTGAAGGGCCTGAGTCACGCCACGTTGCTGGTGGGTCCACATGGTGTCCGGTCGGCGATGAAGGCTCCAGGAAGATGGACGGGAACATAGCTGAAGGTGCTGGAGGGGAGCGGGGGAGCTCCTCGCTGGGGAACCAGGTCTCAAACTCCTCTTCCATCCTCAGGGGAGATCTGAAGGGCGTCTTCGGAGGCGTCCATGCAAGGGGGTCTGACGGCGGCGAGTCTTCCTTCTCGGCGGCAACCTCGGCTGCTGACGCACCTGAAAAACCTGCCCAAGAGGCGGGAGAAGAGGCTGCAGCAGTTTTACCCCCCCCATAGGATCGTCTGATGAGACGGGCCCTGCTTTCACCAAGGCTCCGTCCCCCAAACACACTCCCGTCCCTCCCTCAGACAAAATCCCACTGTCAGGTAAATCAGATTCCTAGGGAAGGGCCACAGGCCTCTTCCCCGCAACAGACTTACCTCGACCCCTACACTGGGTAGGGGAAGGCGGCAGAGAGACACTGTCCGAAGAAACGCCGGGCGAAGCGAAAGGCGAAGAGACGCTCGGTTTCCTAGGTGAACGTCTAGAGGTCTTCTTCTTCTTGGTGCTGTAGCGCACCCACTGCACCTCGTTCCAGGACTCGCACTCCGGACACGTGACTGTAGGGGAACACACTGCCCCTACACGAAGAACACAAGGAGTGCGGGTTAACTTCAGGCTTAGAGAGGAAGGCACCACACGATTTACCAGCCATAGGCCCAGGGCAACGACGGGGATGCTCCATAACGCACTAGTAAGACACCGCGAGACACAGGAACACAGAGGGAAAAAGATAAGGAAGAGCAAAAGGAGACCACGTGGGAACCGCGTGAGACACAAAGGGGGTCAGGGACACAAAGGGTCGCACTGGGTAAGAGAGAGCGTCGGGATGTTATCTGCGACGAGACCAGAAACTTACTGGAGATCGAGACCTGAGCAAGCATGTTCTCTGACCCCGGGTCATCTCTGGGCGCATATCACTCTGCCAGAGGTTACCCCGCATAGAAAACGGGAGTAGGGTAAACTACACAAAATTCTGGTCGGTTGGGAGGAGATCCCAGATACTCCTAAGAAAGTAGTTTGAGGTAAGTACTCCGTGTTGGAAAAAAACGACAGTTAAACTTATATAATGAGGTGTAAACAGGTGGCCAGTAGTTACTGGCAGGAACCTTGCTCACTGAGCACTCACACTTTGAATTCAGCCGTCAGTTAGAACAGATGTTCTTCCACTGGCAAGAGTTTCATGACTTATTACTCTTTTTTGTTGTCTTCCCAGTGTGTTAGCGATTGTTTGCTGTGGGGATCCCTGCAGATATGCTGACTTACCCTGGTGTGTCAGAACAACGTTGCGGCATCGTTGTGAGTGCTAAGGATAAGGATCCCCACCTATAAAGGACTAGCTGGAGAGAGAGAGAGAGAGAGAGAGAGAGAGAGAGAGAGAGAGAGAGAGAGAGAGAGAGAGAGAGAGAGAGAGAGAGAGAGAGCTATAAATGTATTACTTGAATATTATGGTAGCATGTAACATATCGGTGCTTACGTAATACTACATTAACTATACATAGTAGATGTTTTGAATAAGTTAAGAAATAGGATATTAAACAATACTCTTTGTTATTGACTCGCATGTGCATCATCAGATCTGATCACAGCACCCAAAAGACTTTGATCGTTGATATAAATCCAAAATTTAAAACAAAAGTACGTAACAGTTTTATTAAAGCAGAATTAACTATTAAAATAATCGTAATTTCCTGAAATGCAATAATGAGAGAGAGAGAGAGAGAGAGAGAGAGAGAGAGAGAGAGAGAGAGAGAGAGAGAGAGAGAGAGAGAGAGAGAGAGAGAGAGAGAGAGAGAGAAAGAGAGAGAGAGAGAGAGAGAGAGAGAGAGAGAGAGAGAGAGAGAGAGAGAGAGAGAGAGAGAATCAGTTTTGACCAGTATTCAAGGGCACTTTTTTTTTTGTTTCTTTAAAAGAAACCATTATTACTGAGATATTGATGTTTTCAGTTTATAAAATACAGTAAGCTGTATTTCTGTTTAAGTAAGTATAAAAATAAAACAATTTGTGAGTTTCAGCAATGATTATAGCTACAAATTCGTCAATGCGATTATGTAACCATACCGTTCTACCACCTTCTTGGCAAAATGTGTACACCTACACAATCCTAAAGGAATGTTTTTACTGTAAAGATTAAATTATTTCTTATTTTTATTTTTCTTAAAAACACAACTACAGTATATGATTATACTGAGTACATTACATGTTTTTAAGTCAATCCTTCCAAAATCCTATGTAAGTAAAAAAAAAAAAACTCATGCCATTATTAAAGTGCAATAGCTGTTTTTTTTTCTTTTTTGGTTGTTTTGGCCGTTATACATTTATACAATGATTATACAGTTACGTTAATGTTAGCAACGATACTTTTATTATCTTTTAAATTTCCTATCCAATTGACATTGAAAATGAAATAAATATAATTACCGTAGATAATAGCTTACTGCACAAGAGACGACACAGTTGTGTCATGCTTCAAGAAAACGCTTAGGCTACGAGTCGTCTCAACGAAAACACCAAGCACTTACTGTAAGTACAGTTAAGCTGTACTGTAGTGATATTACTTATATATTACAGTAATATACACTACAGTATCAGCAATTAACAATAAGAGGATTGACGACGACCTTAGTAAATACTGTACAGTATTTACTTTAGCACAATACTGTACTATAGCCTTACTGTGTCCAGTAGATAGTGTACATGTGTGCAAATGTACTGTACACTGTGCATATGATTATAAACTATTGTAGAAACCAGATTAAAATTATATTACGCAGTATTTACTGTGTTCATCATCAGCTCAGGCACCCGCTCCAGGCAAGGGACAGTGACTTTTTAGGTTAGGAGTTAGGTCACTCTAGTGCAGCATTTATTCACGAAAATCCCGGTTTTTCGGCTGTGTCTGTACCCTAACTACCGCAAAGAACAAGGGCCAACTGTACGATCATAAGATCAGCAAGTTGGCGAAAGGCGATCCTGGGATCATCGAGATGGAGAAGAGCCAACAGGAAAAGGTCGGGGAGCAGATGATTAACAAGCTGGGATCGGCGAGCAGTAGTTTGGCGAGGCCAGCGGCTAAGTAAACAGCAGCCTGACGATGCAGGCGATTGCTGAGCAGGAGATCAGCGAGCAGTAGGTTGACGAACAGTCGAACGATGATCTGGCGAAGGAATGTGCCCTTTGGAAGGGCGAACATCCCCAGAAGAGGATAGCAAATGATTCCTTGATGGGGAGAGTCACAAACCGGGGGTTCGTTGACGAGCAGGCAAGTCCATAGAAACAGGAGAAGGTCGGGAACCAGTAGAGAAAGGATGAGAAGGCTCCTCCAAAAAGGAGAGCTGCGGAGACAAAGGTAAAGAGCCAAAGAGGCATCTCTTCACCAAAGGTGAAAAAACACCTCTAAAGCAAAGCGTGCGGACGAGCACGGCTGGTCCTATGACCACGGGTGACGATCCCCTTCAGGGGCAGGAGGTTCAGTGGCCTCTCTCGGCTGAACGAGAGAGGGGAACAATCGCCTGGACTTTGCTCCAACTCCAAAGGATGGTCAGCATTGGGGAAGCAAAGGACAAAGCAGAAACAGTGTCTACTGGCAGGCAGCAGACGAGTCCTCTGACACCAAGACATCGAACAGGGTCAAAGGGTCAACATCCGACGCTGATGAACACTGCAATCTCAGTGCCTGGATGAAGCAGCTGCAGCAGAGCCTCCTTGGAGGGAGGGCCGGGCAAGCCAGGAAACGGCCAAACCTGTACAAATGAAGAGAGATAAGGATTCCCTCGGGGGATAGGAGACCCCAGGGCTGCTTCGCCAGGGGAAGCCACACAGTCTCTCGAGGACCGAGATTGTCCAGGGGTTAATTGGTCTGCGCTACTACTTGATAGTTTAACGGAGAGAACTGTTCAAGTTGAAGCTTCAGAGGAAGGTAGGAAAGCAGAAGACGAAGCTTTGGGTTTCTTCTTCGAAGGAAAAGAATCCCTCTTCGTCTTTTTTTTCACCGACATCCAAACCTTTCCACTGGGAGGCAGGCCAAAACTGGAATTCAACACACTTGTTACTTATGTCACATTGCCTCCTGCAAGCCGGGCATAGATAGTGAGGATCAGTATCCTGCGCAGACATAAAGATACCGCAGGTGCAGCCCTCAGGATCAGGTACGCATAGCCGGCAGGAAGCAAGAGACGCACGAACACACACTGAAAGAAAAAGACAAAAAGCTATGATTAATGGCAGTCCAAAGTATAGGTGAGGAGGAAGATAGGCAACAACCAATCTCCATCCAAGCCAAAAGCAAAGTGAAGCCCAGTCACAGGTGTGCGAGTGAGAAAGGTAGCTACAGTAGGGTCCCGAATTAAGCGTGTTCGAATTACACGATTCCCCTTTTCCACGATCGCTATTTTTCAAAAATAAATTTTCTGTATCCACGAGGCTGTTCAAAGTTCGCGAGTCAAGCACTACAAAATGTATCAAATCTATAGTCTTTTTAAGTATATTGGTAGCCCTAAATACGGTGATTTATAATAAATGTTACAAAACAATATTAACATTACATTTCATTAACATAATTTCATGATGAATAGCCTATTTAAGGATAAAATTCCACATCAACAATGAAATCAACTGTTAACTGTGCGAGTCCAACTGACAAAATGTAAACAGAAATGTGGTTACGTTCTCGGCAATCTTTATCTTTCTCCAACCTTACGATAATTGTAATGGTAGTGTTAATGATGGTATATTAAAGCATTATTTTTGTTTAGTACAGTATATTTAAAGGCCTTATTTTTCCCTCTGGGCGTTCAAGGTTTTCACGAGTAGACTGGGTTCGTTTATCGGCAGTGAATAGCCTAAACTTCGGTAACGAGTCGTCAATATTTTGTCATATTTTAAACAGTAGGCTATACATTTGATTTGCAAACATTGGTTTTGTAGAGTAGACGGTAAAATAAAATCTAGAGAGAGAGAGAGAGAGAGAGAGAGAGAGAGAGAGAGAGAGAGAGAGAGAGAGAGAGAGAGATTTGATGGCAGAAATCTCTCTCTCTCTCTCTCTCTCTCTCTCTAGATTTTATTTTACCGTCTACTCTACAAAACCAATGTTTGCAAATCAAATGTATACTGTTTAAAATATGACAAAATATTGACGACTCGTTACCGAAGTTTAGGCTATTCACTGCCGATAAACGATAACAAACCCTTTAATGCAAACTAACTGTATCCTTTGATAGTCCTCTATATTTATCACGAATTCCTTCTATACCTCCTCAGACACTCTTATTTCAAATATCTAAATTATTCTTATCACAACTAACACCATCTAGTCATTTTCATTCCATTATATCTATTATTCCTCTGAATCTTATTCCCTTTCCTTATTCTGTTTATTCGATGGGATTCGTTTTTTTCCCTTTACCGTCTTTCAGAATCTATTTTTAGCCACTGGCAACCAAATCCCCCCTTCCCCCGTCTCCTACCGTCTCCCCTGCGAGTCCACCCAGCCTATTTCATCACTCCCCCCCACCTTCATCCTCCCCTGTTCTAGGTCTGTAACCTTCTGCGTCATAATATCTCTCTCTCTCTCTCTCTCTCTCTCTCTCTCTCTCTCTCTCTCTCTCTCTCTCTCTCTCTCTCTCTCTCTCTCTCTCTCTCTCTCTCTCTCGTTATACAATACTTACAAATAGATGAAGAAACCAAAATCGGTTTTCTTGAAGTGTCAATTAAATACAAAACGAAAAAATTATACCGTGTATACATCCATTTCAATCATAGCTTAAAATACGGTAACCGATTTCGTCAGCAAACCACTATTTTTTAGGAAACACCATTCTATTCCAGAAAATTTTTACTCTTTAAATGTCAATTGCGCTATAATAAAACATGTACTTATGTTGTTAAATTTCGGGTGTGTTTTAAAAATCGAGTATTGCTAACTTATTTTTGTTTTACTTTTGGCTGTGATCACATCAGCTGATGTCTAGCTTCCGCGCGAATACAATAACAAAGAATTGTTTACACCATTTCTTAACTTATTCAAACCATCTATACAGTTAATATTACATAAACACCAATGTGTTATAACCTATCATATTTATTGTTTAGTACTTTAAAACCATCTCTCTCTCTCTCTCTCTCTCTCTCTCTCTCTCTCTCATCGAACGTTATAGCGGTAACCTAATTGTTCGGTGACTTTAAAAATAGGCCTAGTACTTTCTTCTTTACCTTTTTTGCATATGGATCCATAATTGAGGTGGGTACAAGTTGACTTATAACTGAAGTTAGGAAAAGTATTTTGGATATGGAAAGGACAATTATCTTTCGTAACAGTTTAGAATTATCGTAAGTTATCACTCTGTCATTAGCGGCAGTTTGCTATTGTGGATTAAACGCATAAGGAAAAAAAAAATTCCAGCTTTGCTACGAATTTAGGAATTTATATGGATACGGTAAGTAAAATATTTGTAATAACATAATGTTTACTAAATGTTTGTAATATCATTAGTTATGACTTAGATCATGTGTGTTTAATGCATTCGTTTGTTTATTATGATCGAAGATGGAGCGTAAACAAATGGAAGGTTTCCGTTTCAGGCGGCATCATAAAGAAAAACATTTCATAAATGGCATTCATTTAATTTATTTGAAAGTTCTAATAAAAAATAATTAGAACATTGGTAATAACAAATTCAACATATAATCTATACTTGGTAAAATTGCTGTCAATTCAAAAACACAGATGTATAAATGCGTCTGTTTCTTCGTTGTGATCAGAGATAAACGTAAACAAAACATTGGTTGTCGTTTTCTATTCTGCTTTTTAGCGTGTTTAGGAAACGCATGATATAAAATCGCCTTTATTTTGATAATTCTGGATTTTCAATCATACAACAAGCTAGTCTATAGAGTGATGGTTTTGCTATTCACCAGTTGTATTATACAATAGATATGACAAACATTAAAATTTGTCTGTATTTTGGGTTGTGTTGTAACGGGAAATATATGGTGTTTACACCTATCCTGGTTATAATTTTAACCATTTTTCAAGTTATTAGAACTTTAAAGTATATTAAATGTTTTATTTATTTACAAAAACAATTTATTATAAAGAAATACAGTATAGTACAAAGAAAGTATTGGAAATGGGTAGTAAACACATTTGAATAGGCAAATTGCTGGTTGCCATGGCCACAATGGAATTATTTCTGTTAGTTGTGTGTTTCGAAATTCGCGATTTTCCATTTACACGAGGTCATTAATCGACCAAATTCTCGCATAATTCGGGACCCTACTGTAGCTACACCCACTAACCCCCCTAACTAGCGGGATGGGTAGTTAACCCTCACTAAATTCTAATGGCTCTTCATTTAAACTTCACCGAAAGTAATACCCCTATAAATAGCGTAGGTTTGTATTCCAGTTATGGGACAAATCAGAAATAGAAAAGGATACCCCCGGGGGAAGAGGCAGGGCAGCTTCTCTAGGGGAAGCAACACTGTCCCTCAAACCCCCAAGGTTGACCTGTTGTTAATTGGTCTACACTCCTGTTCAACCACACTCCTGTTCAACCATTCTCCAGAACAGACAGATTAATCAGGAGATTTGGGAAGAGATCGTGGAGTCAAGGACAAAGTCCGAGGTTTCTTTGATTTCGAAGATCCCGAAGGCGAAGAATCTCTCTTGGACTTCTTGCGTTGGCAACCAAATCTCTCCCACTGAGAGGAAAGACCATTCCCGGTATTTATAGCAGGTGTTATCCTAGTCACAATACCGTCCTCAGCAGGCCAGACACAACAAATGGGGGTCGGTCTCTACAGACAAAATGAATATCTCGCAGGTGCATCCTTCAGGCCCCAGACAAGTCCGTACGATGGACGGCAAAGAGAAACAAGCACACCTATGAGGAAAAAAAAAAAAAAAAAAGTTTAAATTTGCAAGTCAAAAAATTGTTGGAGGCAAAGAGCAGTAACGTGTGTTTTCAGACAAGCCAAAAGCAAAAAATTACGAGACGACACTAGTGTGTGAGTGAGTGGGGTAGTGGACTAACCCACTACTTCCCAGCTAACTACCAGGCGGGTATTTATATACCTCGCTTTAATGTCTTATGGCTAGTCTTCCACCTTCACCAAAAATATAATCCTTATAAACAGCGAAAGGGTTTGTATTTAGTGTCGGAATAAACATGGAATTAGAAGAACACAGGTGGAAAAGTATATTTATTACGTTCCACATTATTGCAATAGAGAAGCAAGGTACCAACTGAAGACAAGAAGATTAAACTATAAAACATACCATTAATCAATTGACAAAGTAAATTTATATCAAACAAATAAAAAGATGAAATTAATTACTATTTCCTGACATTCTCAACAGTTAACAATACTACTATACGATGCAATTGACTGCAAAACTTTAAAATGATAATACTTCACACACCTGCCCACTTGCCAGTCTAAGCATTGATGTAAACCTGGCATGAGGGTCCCCACTTCCTTTAGTCTTAATATCAACATTTTCTCCAACACCAAACACCATTCCACCAGCTCGGGGAGATCCAGGCCTTGAAGTAGAAGCTGGTCGACGAAAAGGTACTGGGTTCATGGTTGATGTTCCTATGCCAATTTGGCTCTGTAATTTGAGTTATAGTCTTTAATACTAGAAAAGTTCTTCATGTGTCAACTCTATTCTAATTAAAGAGAAAATACAGAACTGCACCAACTTGATGTCAATATTTATATACATGAATTACAATTTATTTAAGAGTACACTTTCTAATGTCAACATCTGATTTTATTTAAATATTCTACTACATCACATATTTTTTAATGTAATTTGTATATCTTATAACTCTATAAACCTGAGTCCCGATTATGACTGTAGCAAAGCTGGAACAGACATTAAAATACAAACCATGGTCCCTTGATAGAAGACTCATCCTTAGGAGAGATGAAGTCTTTATGAACCCCAATCTGGCTGGTTTAGCTTTCCTAGGAAATGTCAAAGCAGCTGGTCTTGTAAAAGAGCAAAGGTGATAACTTCTGCCAACTTCCAAACAATCTAGCATGGAGACATCACTGGCATAACATTAGGACCATACCAAGTGTAAATGATAATCAGGCACAGGAGAACCTAAATTCTTATATACGATAGGATGTTCGAATATACTGTATACACATTACAAATTGATTTCCATACATTCTATCCATCCTTCTCCTCTGAGAGGATGTGGGAGATATTTCTTAACAAATCTCATCCGAAAAGAAAAGTTGCTTAATTATGAAGCTTACCTGCGTCCAACATCCAGTCCACATCATAACGGCCACGATTCCTACACCACCAAGAGTGGGGAAGAAAGTAGAGCAGAAAGTTAATCATTCTACTTTTTATTTTAGGTTTGTGAAAAAACTGCTTTCTTAAACGAGATGCTTATTGTCGCTGAGGGAACTAGGCTGGATGCACAACCTGTTGAGCAGTCACCAAAGGATTAAGGGTAAAAATATCCGAAAACTTGTCGGTATAATCCTGTGGGTGGTGGGACATGAAGGTTGTCAGGTGTTTCCAGACTTCAGCCTTAGGATCAGTGCCACTGACAGGTTCATCCTGAAAGCTAAAGTGGAGCTGATACTCCTTACTTTGTGAGCCCTTGCCTAATCCACACATCAGTTGATAGAAAGACATGTCTGATGGTCTCATGGAGCCAGAGCGAGAGTGTTCTTGGACTCTTTCTCTTGCTTCTGCCTCTTGTTCTCAGGCCTAAAGTGCCAAGTTATCTTAGGGTAGGGCCATAGAGACCTCAGTGGACAGAGAAGCAAGTCATCCTGATTACCTCTAGATGCCTCCTGAGAAGAGGTGGACAAAGTCTTAGACCTGGTATCGTGAACTGGGGTTCTTGGTCTTGGTCACGAACTCAGGAACAAAAGTAAAGGAGACCTCCATCCACTTTTTGGAATGACTTGTGACATACAAGATGCCATGAAGTTTGACAACTTGCTTTACCAATACCTATGTTAGCAAGAAAACTGTCTTAGTGTTAGATCTCTGTCTGACATCCATCTCAAAGGCCCATTGGGGGTAAGCATACGAGATTTGAAAACTTAGTACGCCTCCCACTCGAGAGGCCCGAGGTCCCATGGTGGGCAACACTTTTTGAAGCTTATAATGTGCATAGACAATTTTTATGAAGACAAAAAGCCTAAGACCTTTAGTCTAAAGACCTGGCTCAAGGATGAACAATAGCCTTCACTGCAAAAACTGAGAGGAGCTTCTCTAGGTTAAGGAATATTGAAAAATCAGCTATACACTACAGAGGCCCTAACAGGATAAATATCCCTACTACGATACCAATTGCAGAATACGGCCCACTTCCCCCTCTGTGATTCGGGCAGAATGGAGGAAAAGCACAAGCATCCAGGTTGTCCGAAGGGTGTTGAAAGGCATCCTCAAGTCATGCCATAAGGTCTGGAATGGGGGAGCACGATACCGTGAGCTTCCTGTTCCGTCGTGTGGCAAACAAGTCAATCACTGGTGAAAAAGAGCAAGATGCCTTTCCACCTCAAAAAGATGTAGGGCATCAATAACC
>NC_090732.1:157232384-157389884 GCF_036898095.1 Palaemon carinicauda
AAAGGTTCGATACGCCAGTCCCTGATGAACCCGAACCTATTGTGGTGGATGAAATCATGTCTCTTGGAAAGTCCATGGGGCTGGAGGTAGATGAGGCAAACATGAACGACCTTGTCAAGGAGCATCAGGAAGAACTCACGACACAAGAGTTGATCGAGCTCCAGGAGATGCAACATTTGGAGGTGTTGCAGGAACTCGGTAGTGAGGAGGAGGTGGAAGAGAAGGGCCACCTTTGTACGAAGGAAATAAGAGATATGTTAGTGAAGTGCCAAGAGTTTTCTGATTTTGTGGAAAAGAGGCACCCGGACAAGTTGGCGTGTGGTCGTGCGTTAGCCTTTTGTGACGACACTTCTTTATGTTATTTTTGTAACATTTTGAAGGGGATACAAAAGTAAACATCCCTAAATAGGTTCATTTTAAAAAGACCGGCAAAAAGTGAAGGTGAAAGCGAGTTAAAAAGAGCCAAGCCAAAAGAAGTAAAAAAAAATGAAAATGAAAACAAAATTAAAAATTAAGTTTAGTGTAATGTAAGGTTAACATTTATTTTTAAATGTGTATACAGAAGGCTAATTTCATTTAAGTTTAATTTAAAGTTTAAGTTATGTTACGTAGTGTTACAAAAGTGTAGCGTACCGAACGTGTTGCCATCAAGTCTCTCCTCCTCTTTCTCTCTCCCTCCTTCTCCGCACACACCGCCGTTAGCCGCTACCGTCTGTCTCGAAGGTAAGAACTCCATAATAATGTCACATTTTATTGCATATCATAACCAGTACATAGGTATTTATTTTGTGAGCGTAGGTTGCGCAGTAGAACAATTAAAAAAATGTTTTTCCACTGTAATATATTGTTTTAAGGTGTTTTTGGCAGAGGGGGGGGGGAACGGATTAATTTATTTTTAGTTATTTTATATGGGAGAAATTGATCCAAGATACAAGCTAATTGACAAACGAGCTGGAGTCCGAGAACATATTAGCTCATATCCTAAGGTACTACTGTCTGTGTGTATGTATGTATAATATATATATATATATATATATATATATATATATATATATATATATATATATATATATATATATATATATAAATGTATACATGCACACATGAAATTTCTTTCGTGTTGCTGTCCAAACTTGATGAGTAAAATTTCCCTTATATACATATATATATATATATATATATATATATATATATATATATATATATATATATATATATATATATATATATATATATATATATATATCTATATATATATATCTATATATATATATATATATATATATATATATATATATATATATATATACATATATATATATATATATATATATATATATATATATATATATATACATACATATGTATATCTATATACTACATATATATATATATATATATATATATATATATATATATATATATATATATATATATAGATATACATACATATATATATATATATATATATATATATATATATATATATATATATATATATATATATATATATAGTGTATACTGTATGTATATTAATACATATACATATATATACATATATATATATATATATATATATATATATATATATATATATATATATATATATATATATATATATATATATATATATATATATATATTATATATATATATATATATATATATATATATATATATATATATATATATATATATATATATATATATATATATATATATATATATATATATATATACATTATATATATATATATATATATATATATATATATATATATATATATATATATATATATATATATATATACATACATATATATGCATAAACACACACACACACATACTATATATATATATATATATATATATATATATATATATATATATATATATATATATATATATATATATATATATATATATATATATATATATATAATATATATATATATATTAATTTTACTCAGAGTTTGGACAGCAACATGAAAGAAATTTTATAAAATTAAGAGAAGGTCGAAGTAATATTCAGAGTAAGAAAAAGATGAGAGAGAGAACTTTATATTCGAATTGCGGGAGCAATCTCCCCAAGTTCGAGAGCCCTCTTGCCCGTCACCAAGCTTCAGCACGAGAATGACATGCCGTGCTGAAGCTCAATGACTTCATCAAGGCATTCTCTTATTAAGAGGGCACAGTACCTTAAATTGATATTTCCTGTTGACTAGGCTTAATCTTAGGTACTTCCTTGAAGACGGATGGATTGGGATATGGAAGTACGCTTCCTTTGGGTCCAGCGTGCACAAAAAGTCCCGTGGTCTTACCGCTTGTCTGACCATGGTATCTCTTCAACATGAAGGCAGGTCTCCATACTAAGCAGAGTTTGTTCAACAAATTCGCTCAGAGCTAAGAGGTTGATGACTGGCCTCCAGATGCCTTTTTCACAAGAAAGAGTCAACAGAAGAAGCCTGGGGAGTCGTTGAAGATAACTTGGAGAGTGCCCTTTTCTAACATGGTCTGGACTTCAGCCCAAAAGGGCTAGCCCCTTTGATGATCCCATCGCAAAAGTGTCTATCGATACTGGATCACTGATCAGGGGAGGGAGAAACAACATGAACAAGAAGCGATACCCTGAACAAGTCACAGAGACTGTCCAGGGATCGGACACGAATTGCTTCCACCTGTTCCAGCAACTTTGTAGGCATTCCCCTACTGGTGGACAAGCCTATCCGAGAGTTTGCGGCCGTGGATATTTTCCTCCCCTGCCTTTCTTGTCTTTGGTCGGAAAGGGTTTCTTAGACATGGTTTTCTTCTCTGTCGTCTTACTTGTCAAGCTCTTGGCTGGAGTCGGCAGCTAAGGAGCTAGTGATTTGTAGGGCCAGGATGTTAAGGCCCTATGGAGGAGAAAGTCCTAATGAGACTTTCTCCACCTCTACAGCCTGCTCTACATTCCTTGGCTCAAACAACGAGGACCCTTCGAGAGAGGAATTCCTGAGCCTAGCAATTTCGGCGCTAGGGCCTTGCTGATGGAGCCTCTTAGATACTAGGTCTCGACGCTTAAGGATGGTATTGGCCCACAAGTTCGAGACTTAGTGGGCGAGGAACTCGATTGTACGAGTACCCGAGCAGAGGAAGGTTTCCATAGCCTTCCTGGTATTTTCCTTGGAAAAATCCTCAGTCCGTACCAGGATTCCCAAGGACCCCCACCAAAGATCTAGCCACGAAGTAGCCTGCATAGCATACTTTGCAACTTTCTGTTGATTGAGGATATCTGTTGCCGAGAACATGTTCTGATGGCTGGAGAGTCTCTCTAGACTCTCTTGGTCAACTCTTCCAGAGAATGGTGGAGTGGAAGAACTGGTCAAGACTCATCCAAGACCTCGTAGTACCTCCTCTGCTGAACAATGAGGTGGGAGGAGCTTGGCAGAGGAGCCTGAACGAAGGGAGGAGGAGAAATCTGAGAGTTGTAGGGTGATCTTAGCCCAGGCACTCTTCAGCCCCTGAGACCAGGGCAAAGTTACACTGGACTTTGAGGGCTTCCGAGTGCCAAAGACATGGTCTAGGTCGTGTCTTTTCCCTCCTGAGGGGTGGGGGGTATTTCTGGGTCGGCTAACCCACTGAGAACCTTCATTAGAGTCAGAACTTGCCAAAATGCATGCTCTGACTATTTCTGTTCCCCCTCTAAGGTGGGACTGGCAGCAAAGTCTCCTTCATCCATACCTGAAAGCTCGTTTCGGGATGGATCATAGACATCCCTATGGTGACTGACAGTTCCTGTGGGTCTGGAAGTCCTCGTGGAGGACTTTGTTAGTGTCTTAGAGTACTTCAACTTCTTGCGGGAAGGAAGGTCTATCCTTCCTGTTTTCTACCGGAGGTGGAATGCTCTCTATGAGAAGAGAGTCTTCCTCCAAAGGTGGAAGGGAGGAGACTGACACCTGATCCTTGAGAGGATCCCTCAACTGCGGAGGCGGTGCACCAGGAGAGCGTCTGGTAGGAGTATCAGGGAAGTTTGGCCTTGATGAAGAAGGCCGCACAGGGGTCAGTTTCACTCAAGAGGATGCGAGGCTATCTGAGACTCCTCTCTTTCTCTTCAGGGGCGAAGCAGCCAAGGTCCTTTACGGGACTCTGCTAGTGCCGAAAGATGCTGCCGGCCTTCGAAGAGCGAGCTGAGAAGGCAGGAACGAAAGCTTGCACAACCACCCTGACAATGGCACAGAACCAAGGTTTTTTACTGACACTGGCACTCTGTCTGAAAGATCCCTTGAAGGGAAGGGGACTGCAGGTTCCTTTTGAGGAGTCTCTTCTGGAGCTATCTGAGACCATGGGTCCGCCTTTGGTGCTGTAATGGTCGAGATCTTGAACTTCCCAGGAGCGCCGTTTCCCTCTTTCCCCGGTGGTCACGCTGTAATGTATTTGCGGGGAGGGAAATGGGGCTATGGAGACCTGTGGGAAACGACTCTGCCCTTCCTCAGTGAGAGGACCGATGGTCTGGAGGGCAAACAACTACCTTTTCATTCCTATTCCATCTTGAGAGCAACTACCTTATCCTCCGGAAGTTAGCACGATTTCCTTGAAGTCAGAGGAGAATGGAGTATATCCAGTTCTACCTGTTTCTGTCAGGGTAAGGTCACATTCCCATTGCGCCGGCGAACAATGCCTACACTGCACTTGAAGATGGGAGCTTGATGAAGTAAGCGCGTTTGCGCATTAGCAAACTCTAATGAGCTGGAGAAGGTTGCCGAACTGCCGAACATTGGCAAGTTGGAGCAGGCCAACGCATCAGCGATCGATGATGTGCAGGTGACGCTAGGCGATGAAAGAGATCTGCCCGGTAGTCTGTTGGCGCGCGCACGTTGACAGCCAGGAGACTGATGCCATGGAGAAAGTTGGTAAGTGCCATGGTAAGTGCCAACAGCAGAAACCTCAGGGGAACACCTTGAGGTTTGACAAGGGGTAGCAGGCACACAACCAGGAGAATGATGGCCTGCAGCAGCGCGCTGTCTATGCGAATGGTGCTTTGCAGGAGCTTGGCGCGCTGGAAAACGACACTTTGGTCAGCGATGGTCGGAGAGCACGTGACGAGATCCTCCTGACGAGATGGAGAAGAGCGCACAGGTGAATGACGCGTTGGCGATTGGTGTGAGCGAGGTTTACGCGTGGCAAGTTGACGAGTGGCAGGTTGAGGCGTGGCAGGTTGGCATGCGGGGGATTGACTCGTAGTCAATCGACATGCATGTAGATAGTGAGATGAAGAAGACAGGACAGGACACAGGCGGTCAGGTGAACTGTGAGTCGTAGGACAATAAGTCGAAGACCAGCGCGTAGGATGCTAAGCTGGTGAGGGGATGCGTCTTTCAGAAGGATGAACATTCTCCGAAGGTAATTGTCCAATCCTCAGGCGGAGCACGATCCTTAGGTGGAGAGTCCAGAACCGAAGTCCCTGGACTAGCAGCAGCATTGTCGGAAGAAGGTCCAGAGGCAGGCGAAGGTAGAGAGCCAGAAGACAAAGAACAAGGATCACCTGCGGAGGATGGCTGCGATGACGAGGCTGAAGAGCCAAAGAGGAGTCTCTTCACCAACGGTGAAAGAGCACTTCTTGATTCTAAGAGGAGAGTGAGCACGTCGGCAACAACCCACAAGGTGACGCCCTCTAGGGCCCAGTGGATCAGCAAGAGGACTTTCAGCAGCAGTTCTCCGAAGAGAAGTTTCTATGAGTGAACTCCCCCAAGGAGGAGAAACACTCGCAGGAGATGCGCTTAGGACTTTGCTTCCCCCTCAATGGATGTTTGGCCAGAGGGGGTGTCAAAAACAAATTTGAAAACAAACCTACCAAACTACTTACCACGTTTTGCAGGACACAATCACAAGTTACCACACTTCTCTAATCAAACTGAAAAGATAACCAGCCAAGATTGAGGAAGTAGTAAGAGTATGTCCATAATACTTAAAGCCAAAATTAAATGAGTGTGTCAACCTGACTGACCGCTGGGTGGGAATCACCTGCCACTAGCCAGTAGTTGTAACTACCTCGTTAAATTTTTGCCTTCTGTTCTAGCTTCAGTAAAGTCATAGCCTACTTCATTAAAGGATGATGGTTTGTATTCATGTAAGAACAAAGAAAGTGCAGAGTTCTCTTTCATTAAGGGAGTGAGCAGTAACCAAAGATCAGCAACCTATCAACCAATAGTTACCTAGTAAACAAGATTTGATCAACATTTTCCAACTTGACCAGGTAGATAACTTGTATAATAGACAATTGGTTGTATCCTCTTAAGATCAAATATTAAAGTAAAGTTGTCTGTCAATTCAGCAACACCTTAAACAGCCAGTTATCTACCAAACAAAATAGCTTTTACATTATTACCTTTATGGGAGCACTGCTAGTGAGGCTTGAGGACACAAGAGAACTTGTTGTCAATAAGGTTTTCATTAAAACATCTTTCTCTGGTTTCTCTCCCATGATGAAATTGAGTCTTTACACCTGAAAAGCATAAACGTAGCAAATGAACTGTACATTGTCTCATGTTTACTAATAAGGATATGATATATACTAAATATCCGCAGTTCTACAATCAGGAATAAAAAAGTTAGTTACTGAAAAAACCTATATTCTAAATTGTGTATTCACAGGTATAAACAATTTCTTTTAAGCTTCCTTTAAACTTAACAGACAAGAGATGTGAAAGATGTCACAAATAAAAAAGGACCGGCAATTTATATTTTTTCTAACTATACAAATCTGAGTTTTTTATGTAGAGATATGTTTTCAGTGCAAGCTGGAAGTGCTGTTAAAATTTTTAAAAAGGTTAGTTATCAACAGTTGGAAGTGAGGGTGAGGAGCCCCACCCCCTTACATGTCAAAGTCTCTTCACTTATGACCTTTTCCATTCTCCTTTACTTAGGAGATTCATCCTTAGGTGAGAGGAAGTCCTTTTCCAACTGGTTAGAAACTTAACTCGAGAACTCGAATCTCCTGCATCTTGGATGTTCAGAGGCAGATTATAGATGCGCCTCAAAGGCAGCCTACTGTACTTTTCTCCAGGCCTTCAGGAGAAGACTCATCAGCACGCTCCTCCAGACACCCCTCTTCCAGTGCCTCATCCGGTAGCTTCACCTGCAGAGGATTCATCTTTTACACTAGAAGCTCTTTCTCCAACGAGCCTCACCAGATATGTGTCTCTGGATGGATGCAGGCATTTCTAGACACATGCCTGGGAAGAGTCGTGTTTCTTAGGCATGCGGTTCCTACACTACTGGGCTTTATGTTCTCCTACTCTTCTAGCATGGCTTCTAGATGTGTCACTAGCGTGCAGGTCTCCAGGCGCGTCTTCTATAGACACGTCCAGATGTGCTCCTACCAACGCTCTGACCCAGACTGACCGTGTGTTCTGGTACGTCGTTTTCCATGTAAGCAAGCGATCTGCTGCCTGGCATAAAGGTTCATAAAGAGGGGCTTTCAGGGACTGAAGGACCCGAACAGCGTTCCCAGGAGGAGGTTGAGATCTGACAGGGAACAAGTTATCCCAAACTTTGTATAAGTAAAGGCATCCATCGGAGAGAATCCCCTTTCACGACATCAGTCATAAAGGACCGAACACTTTGCCTAGAAGACCAACGCTGAAGTGTCTGAGGTGCCTAGACATCTTTTCCGCAACTCGTTGTGAAAGGCATCTCTGAGAGAGGAGGTGTAGGACCATCCCAGGCGTGGAGTCGAAGCAAAGCTACGGCTTTGAAAAGTGTTAGCATATGACTGCTTGGAATATCATGTCGTGACGAAGATCCCTCGGAAATCCGTCGGGAGCTGCAGAAGGTCCGGGAACCATCCTGCGTGATACCATAGCAAAGCTGTTGGAGTTATCGATAAGATCTTGCTTATCCTTACTTGGCTAAGGACTTTCTCACCAGACCGTATGGGGGAAAAAGCATATACCTCTAAGCTGCCCAACCAATCTTGGAATACATCTTGTTCCAGGGCCTGGTGTTCCGGGACTGGGGAACAGTCGAGCGGGAGCCTGAAGTTCAGGGCCGTTGCAAGCATGACCACAGTCGGGGACTTCACAAAGTTAAGACTTTGATGAATACAAGATGATTCAAAGACACTAGGAGCCCACTATCTGAGTGGTCCTGTTCGGATTACCTGCAAGCACATTCCTGTACCAGGAATGATGCGAGCGGATGGAGCACTTAGCTCTCCTCTGTCCATCTGAGGCTTCCTACTGCTAGATGGTTTTCTAAGAGAGGTGAATGCTGGTACCTTTTTGAATCGGGCCAACAGACGAGGATGGAATGGTGCAGCATATGCCGCCCCCTCTTTTGATGCATTAAAGAGAGCATCAGATCCAAAGGGAAGACGAAAAGATAGGCCTCTTTGCAGAAGCTCTCATCTGCCACCCACTATCCGCGGTTCATCCGGCGGTGGGGGGGAGGTTGCATAACAATAAACACATCTCAAGGTGATGTCGAAATGTGTAACTATTTGCACGTTCTTGTAATGAAGGGGAGGAGCCTGTCCTCCCTCCAACTAACACTAATCTGGTGTGGTTGGCCGAATAAGACTGCTACCAAACGGTACACCAGTTAATCAGTACAGCTTATGTTATAAGTGCGAATCTCCAAAGAGATCACCTTCTGGACAGGAGACTCGACAGTAATTACCGAACGCATCCAACCAACCACAAGAACAGATTGAGATGCATCTTCAATCTATTGTTGGATGGGTAATAAGCATAAGTCTACTACGTAGTAGTAACACCGAACTGTGAGCATGACAAGCATACATGCGTAGCTTTTTAAGTCGTATCCGGAACTCAGATGGAGAACGTTGAAAACGTTCGTAACTGAGACTCCTCCTTCTTAGGACGAAAACGTTCATACTTATCAGTCTCCGATCGGTAAACTAGCATTTGTATTGAATGTTCCCTACTAGGGAACAAATATGCTTATAAGAAATTTCCGGTCAGAGTCATTGCAGGAGACTAAGACTTCCGATCGGGAGAAAGGAAAAAGTGCCTATAAGAAGGCAGAATGTAAATGCCATATGTCTGGTTACAGGAAAGTAGCCAAGTAATGTACTGAATACCCTGTTTTCAGTAATGGATATAGCTATACAACTTAATACAACGGAGTTCTAATTGCAAGATGTATACAGTGAACCCTCGCTACTTCGCGGTTCGACCATCGCGGATTCACCACTTCGCGGAATTTTTTCATAACCCATGTATATACATATATCGCGGATTTTCCGGAAATATCGAAAATACCGCGATGTGACGGATGGTGCGAGATTGGAGAAAGTAAGGAAAATTGAATCATGATTGATTTTCAATATAAATGAAACTTTGAGGAGCAACAAAGATATCATTTGTTAGAGAGATAGAGAGAGGTAAGGAATGGGAGGTAGTGAAAAGTAGCCCACAGAGAGAGAGAGAGGTAGAGGTAGAGAGAGAGAGAGAGAGAGAGAGAGAGAGAGAGAGAGAGAGATGGAGGGGGGTTTAAATGTAATAAACAAAAAAATTTGATAGGTTATAACACATTGGTGCTTATGTAATATCAACTGTATACTGTAGACAGTTTGAATAAGTTAAGAAATGGTATAAACGATACTTTGTTAGTGTATTCGTACACACTCAAGAGCGGCAGCTAGATGACAGCTGATCTAATCACAGCCAAAAGTAAAACAAAAAGAAGTCAACAATACTCGATTTTTAAAACACACCCGAAATTTAAAAACAAAAGTACACGCTTTCTTAATGTGCAATTAGCTATTTAAAGAGTGGCAATTTTCTAGAATAAAATGGTATTTCCCAAAAAATAGTGGTTTGCTGATGAAATCAGATGCCGTATTTTTAGCTATGATTGAAATGGATGTAGACTCGGCCTAATTTTTTCGTTTCGTATTTAATTGACACTAAGAAAACTAATTTTAGTTTCTTCATCTAAATGTAAGTATTGTATAACACGGAGAGAGAGAGAGAGAGAGAGAGAGAGAGAGAGAGAGAGAGAGAGAGAGAGAGAGAGAGAGAGAGAGAGAGAGAGAGAGAGATGAATCAGCTGTTGTAATCAAATGGCGTGTTTTTGTTTCGTGAGAATTTCATCGCCACTACTATAACAACAACATACTTTACAGTATTATACAGACTACTGTAATATGATAAAGTAAAATATTTGTAATCTATTTTAAATGAAATGGGGCTAATTTTTTTTTTAAATTTACATTTATGTATGTAAAACAACTCTCTCTCTCTCTCTCTCTCTCTCTCTCTCTCTCTCTCTCTCTCTCTCTCTCTCTCTCTCTCTCTCTCTCTCTCTCTCACGTAGATTGTTTTCCTGCTTTGCTACATATGTATGATTTTATATAGATACGGTAAATAATATTTGTAATAACATATTTTATAAAAGCTTTTACTGTAATATCATTATTTATCACTTTCATCATGCACGTTAAATTCCTTAGTTTGTTTACTGAGCGTACTTTATGACGCCGTCGTTTCAGGCGGTGTCATAAAGAAAAACATTTCATTTGGAAGTCCTAAGAAAAATTAAGTAAAACATTAGTAATAACCAAATCAACATACTGTACTGAATAATCAATATAATCAATGCAAAAACTAACCTATACACAGATGTGTAAATGCGTTTGTTTCTTCATTATAATCAGAGATAAACGTAAACAAAACATTGGTTGCCATTTTTTATTGTGCTATTTGGCGTGTTTAGGAAACGCATGATATAAAGTCGCCTTTAATATTTGTGCCTGTTTTAGTTTAGGGTACGTTAGTACATGCATTAAGTGTTCTGTACATTAAAGGGTAGTTTGTTAACAGTACTACGTACAAGGGAAGGTTTTAAAAGTCTGAATATACATGTTAAATAAATAGGTAAATATGGTGTCACTACTTCGCGGATTTTCATCTATCGCGGCCGGGTCTGGAACCTATCTACCGCGATAAACGAGGGTTCACTGTATAGCCCTTATTGGCAGAAAGCTCGCTTGCACGCATATGTACTTGCCCATCTGTGCTAGTGCATGCGTAATCTCTGCATCCAGGAAACGTTTGCAATGAATCCGGTTGCGGGAATAATTTATAAGCGACGAATCGCAACATTATTGCCCAAGGATTTTTTATCGTTGACAAGCTGTAATAATTCTTTTAAGGAGAGCACACATGTTCTCAAAAAAAATATAGTTATAAAAGCAATCCTTTCTCCTTTGGTTTGCCCCTCCTCTTTATGGGAGGAGCTAGCCAGCATTCATACACAGACAAAGATGTCTGGTTCCCCATGGGCGGGGTTGAAACGTTCGTAAACGTAATGAAAAGCTGCCCATGCTGTTCCTATTGTTGTAAAACGTAAGCTAACACTGCTCCTTTGGGACTAATTGCTTGAGACAATAACCCTGTAAGGGTAAAAAGAGTCAGAACCCTATCGCGTAAAATGGCAAGTCGTTGTACCCGAGGTACAATGACGGGAGCGGCTGACTCAAACGGTAGAGCCTGAGTTTATGACAATCTTACGGTTTTGTCTTGGATAGAGCGCATGCTCTGGGAAGGCTTACAGCCTTTATGAAGTTTTAACAACACCCGTTGAAGTTCTGTAAAACTTCTCAGGAACAAGTGTCTCCTGAAGAGTGTCAAGTCTCATATGTGAAGGTTTGCTTCAAGAAGACCAGACATAGATTGCCATCGACCGCTTACCCGAAGGTATTGCCATCAAACGCTTTCTTGCTAGCTAGAAGAGAGGTTGTCTGAGTAAATCCACCATCCATTCCAGTATCTCTATGAACCATCCTCTCGAGGGCCACTAGAGTCACCTGGTCCCTTCGTGTGAAACTAACTTTTGTATCACCTTGTAAAGGACATTGAACGGTGGAAAAACGTACACTTCCAGATTGGACCAGACTAACAGGAAAGCGTCTATGTGAACTGCTTCAAGATCTGGCACTGGAGAGCAGTAAGATTCTAATCTCTCTATCTGCGAAGTCGCGAATAGGTCTATACAAGGACGACACCAAAGTCACCACAGATTCTTGCCGACTTCTCGATGGAGTGTCCATTCTCCAGCTGAGACTGTCTGCCATACATTCTTCTCCCCTTGAATGAACCTTGTAGAAGGATTACATTCTTCTCCTTTGCCCAGATGAGAAGACTCCTCGCAGTCCCGTAAAGGGACCTCGAATGGGTTCCACCTTGCTTGGCAATGAAAGGCAAATCTGTGGTGTTATCGGCATTGACCTGCACCACTTTGTTCCAAACTGACCCCTCAAAGCTTTTTGAGGGCCAACTGGACTGTCAACAGTTCCTTTGTAAGATGAGGAAGCTCTTTTGATCCTGTCCATAGTCCCGAAGCTTCCAACTGTCCAGTGTTGCTCCCACTCCGAGTCCGAGGCGTTGAGGCACAACACAAGGTATGAGTTCCTCTATTCAAAGAGGTAACCTTCTGGAAGTTGGACCGGATCGTTCAACCACTGAAGGCAACTTCTTATGGCATCCGAAAAGGGATGCATACCGACTCTAGATCCTCTCCTTTTCTTCCAAAGTGTAAATTCAGAGGGTGGCAAACGTGGAGCAACAGGCACAAAATAATCTGGAAACTCATCATTAAAAACTTTCATGATTTTCTAAATCAACTGAAGGACGAAAGGACTTAGGATCTTCTCCTTCTGATAACTATCTAAAATAATTCAACAGGAGAACAATGATCGTCAATGTCTTCCTCTGACAAAGATCTAATCATAAGTAGTGACGTATTTATCAGGATACATCTCTTTAAGGTCCTGACTTCTGGCGTCAAGGGAACCCAGATCACCGCCTCTGTCGCCGCGTTGTTCTAAGGCCAGACGCTCGATAAAGGCATCCTTGATCTCGACATTCGTTTCCTATCGCCGATCGACATTCCTTCTCCCAGGGGTAGGGGAGCTTAGAAGAGGTCTCAGGCTAGGGTAATGACGGGTCCGAGCAGACGCATCCTCCACTGTGCTGAATAAATTCACTGCACTAATTTAGCACTGAAACTTGCACTTTTAAACTCTTACACAAAAGACCATAACTAGTCCTACCCGTTGTGAGAGATCTTACTCTTCTGCCAAAAATCGTCTCTAGTTCTTGCTCTATAAATTGTAACAAAATATTTTTTATACAATATTAAACTGATATTTTCATTGTAAAATGGTATTTTAATTATAAAACAAATTTTTGAATATACTTACCCGGTGAATATATAATAGCTGCTGCTCCAGCGGCTCGACAGAAAAACACACAAAAACTCGCGAGCGATCGCTATGAAGGTTGCGGGTGTGCCCACCAGCGCCAACTATCGGCCAGATACCGCATATGCATGTAAACAAGCCTCAATTCTTCTCGTCCCGCTGCATCTCTATTGGGGAGGAAGGGAGGGCCTTTAATTTATATATTCACCGGGTAAGTATATTCAAAAATTTATTTTATGATTAAAATATCATTTTTAAATATTTAACTTAGCCGGTGAATATATAATAGCTGATTCACACCCAAGGTGGTGGGTAGAGACCAGAGTTAATTAAGTTTACAGCGTATATGCTTAGAGTTTTTGACAGTTATAATATAACAAAACCCAAATATATAGGTACCTGGTAAGGAAGTTGACTTAGACGATTACTCTGCCTTGTAAGTCTGTCTTCCTCACGAAGCCCAGCAATCCTCTTAGGATGCTGAAAGACTCCCAGGAGCTGAAGTATCAAGGGCTGCAACCCATACAAACAGGACCTCATCAAACCCCTAATCTGGGCGCTCTCAAGAAATGACTTTGACCACCCGCCAAATCAACCAGGATGCGAAAGGCTTCTTAGCTTTCCGTACAACCCAAAAAAACAATATTAAAAACATTTCAAGAGACAGATTAAAAAGGATATTGGAATTAGGGTAATGTAGTGGTAGAACCCTCACCCACTACTGCACTCGCTGCAACGAATGGACCCAGTGTGTAGCAGTCCTCATAAAGAGTCTGGACATCTTTTAAGTAAAATGACGCGAACACTGACTTGCTTCTCCAAAAAGTCGCGTCCATAATACTTTGCAGAGATCTATTTTGCTTGAAGGCCACGGAGGTTGCTATAGCTCTAACTTCGAGCGTCTTAACCTTAAGCAAACATCGGTCTTTCTCATTCAAGTGAGAATGAGCTTCTCGTATTTAAAATCTGATAAAATATGACAAAGCATTCTTTGACATAGACAATGATGGTTTCTTAACTGAGCACCATAATGCCTCAGATTTACCTCGTAATGACTTAGTACGAGCTAAATAGAACTTAAGAGCTCTAACAGGACATAATACTCTTTCCAGTTCGTTGCCCACGATCTCTGATAAGCAAGGAATATCAAAAGATTTAGGCCAAGGACGAGAAGGCAGTTCATTTTTGGCCAGGAAACCAAGTTGAAGTGAACAAGTGGCTTTTTCTGTAGAAAAGCCGATGTTCTTACTGAAGGCATGAAGTTCACTGACCCTTTTAGCCGAAGCCAAGCACACTAGGAAAAGTGTCTTGAGGGTGAGATCCTTCAGGGAGGCTGAATGTAATGGCTCAAACCTGTCTGACATGAGGAACCTTAGGACCACGTCTAAGTTCCATCCAGGAGTTGCCAAACGACGTTCCTTAGAGGTCTCGAAAGACTTAAGGAGATCTTGGAGATCTTTATTGTTAAAAAGATCTAAGCCTCTATGTCGAAAGACCGAAGCCAACATGCTCCTGTAGCCCTTAATCGTGGGAGCTGAGAGGGAGCGAACCTTTCTAAGATGTAAAAGAAAATCTGCGATTTGGGCTACAGAGGTACTGGACGAGGACACAGATGCTGACTTGCACCAGTCTCGAAAGACTTCCCACTTCGACTGGTAGACTCTAATGGTAGAAGCTCTCCTCGCTCTTGCAATCGCACTGGCTGCCTCCTTCGAAAAGCCTCAAGCTCTTGAGAGTCTTTCGATAGTCTGAAGGCAGTCAGACGAAGAGCGGGGAGGCTTTGATGGACATTCTTTACGTGGGGCTGACGTAACAGATCTACCCTTAGAGGAAGACTTCTTGGAAAGTCTACCAGCCATCGAAGTACCTCGGTGAACCACTCTCTCGCGGGCCAGAGGGGAGCAACCAACGTCAACCTTGTCCCTTCGTGCGAGGCGAACTTCTGCAGTACCTTGTTGACAATCTTGAATGGTGGGAATGCATATAAGTCCAGATGAGACCAATCTAGGAGAAAAGCGTCTATGTGTATTGCTGCTGGGTCTGGGACTGGAGAGCAATAGATTGGAAGTCTCTTGGTCATCGAGGTGGCAAAGAGGTCTATGATGGGTTGACCCCAAGTCGCCCAAAGACTCTTGCACACGTCCTTGTGGAGGGTCCATTCCGTAGGAATTACCTGACCCCTCCGACTGAGACAGTCTGCTACGACGTTCAAGTCGCCCTGGATAAACCTCGTTAAAAGGGAGATTCCTCGATCTCTTGACCAAATGAGCAGGTCCCTTGCGATCTCGTACAGCGTGAGGGAGTGGGTGCCTCCTTGCTTGGAGATGTACGCCAAGGCTGTGGTATTGTCGGAGTTGATCTCTACCACTTTGTTTCGAAGGAGACTTTCGAATTTCATCAAGGCCAAGTGGACTGCCAAAAGCTCCTTGCCGTTGATGTGCATGCTCCTCTGACTTGAGGTCCACAGACCTGAGCATTCCCGACCGTCCAGGGTCGCACCCCAACCCAAATCCGACGCGTCTGAGAATAGTACGTGGTTTGGGTTCTGAACTGCTAGGGAAAGTCCCTCTCTCAGACTGATATTGTCGTTCCACCATTTCAGGCATGCCTTTACTGGTTCGGAGACCGGGATTGAGACCGTCTCTAACGTCTTGTCCTTGTTCCAGTGAAAGGCTAGATGGAACTGGAGAGGCCCAAGGTGTAGTCTTCCTAGCGAGACAAACTGCTCCAGGGATGATAAGAGTTCCTACTAGACTCATCCAACTCCTGACTGAGCACCGTTCTCTCTTCAACATTAGTTGTTCTTTGAGCAGGGCTTGATCTATTCGGGTGACAGACGGAAAAGCCCGAAAAACTGGACTGCGAATCTCCATCCCTAAATACAGTATAGTTTGGGATGGAATCAGCTGGGACTTTTCTAGGTTGACCAAAAGTCCCAATTCCTTGGTCAGATCCAATGTCCAATGAAGATCCTGCAGACAGCGATGACTGGACGAAGCCCTGAGAAACCAGTCGTCCAAGTACAGGGAGGCTCGGATTCCCGATAAATGGAGGAATTTTGCCACATTCCTCATAAGCCTCGTAAACACGAGAGGAGCAGGACTTAGGCCAAAGCACAGGGCCCGAAACTGGTATACCACATTCCTGAAAACAAACCTCAGAATCTGGGTGTATAGGAATGTGGAAGTACGCATCTCGTAGGTCGAGAGAGACCATCCAGTCTCCCTTTCTGACCGCTGCTAAGACTGACTTCGTGGTCTCCATAGTGAACTTTGTTTTCGTAACAAAAACGTTGAGCGCACTGACATCTAGCACCGGTCTCCAACCTCCTGTCTTCTTTGGGACTAGGAAGAGACGGTTGTAAAACCCCGGTGATTGAAGGTCCGAGACTTTCACCACCGCTCCCTTCTCTAGCAACAGACACACTTCTAGGTTTAGGGCTTGTCTCTTTGACTCCTCTCGGTACCTGGGAGAGAGGTCGATGGGAGTTGTCGCTAGAGGAGGTTTGCGTACAAACGGTGAAAGACTCCCAGGGATTTTGTACCCCTCTCTGAGCAACCGAACAGACTGTTGGTCTGCGCCCCTCTTCTCCCAGGCCTGCCAGAAGTTCTTCAATCTGGCTCCTACCGCTGTCTGAGGCTGTGGGCAGTCAGACTCTGCCACGTGAGGACTTGGCTCCTCTCTTCTTTCCTCTCTTTCCCTCGGCACGAGTACTTCCCCTGCTGGGAGCTCTTCCACGAAAGGGCGGGATAAATCTGGATGCCGGAGTGTCGATCCTGGGTCTTACAGCAAAGGATGTAGAAGGAGTCCCCTTGTGAGCAGAGGACGCCATCAAGTCATGGGTGTCCTTCTGCACAAGCGAAGAAGCTATGTCCTTAACCAATTGTTGCGGAAACAAAAACTTTGATAAGGGAGCAAAGAGCAGTTCTGATCTCTGACAGGGAGTAACTCCTGCCGAAAGAAAAGAGCAAAGGGACTCTCGCTTCTTTAAGACTCCCGACGTAAAAGAAGAGGCGAGCTCATTGGAACCATCGCGGATGGCTTTATCCATACATGACATTATCAGTAAGGAAACATCTCTATCAGCCGACGAGGTTTTCCTACTTAAAGCTCCTAATGACCAGTCAAGGAAGTTGAAAACTTCAAAGGCCCTGTATACGCCTGTCAGCAGATGGTCAAGGTCCGAGGAGGACCAACTAATCTTCGAGCGTCTCATGGCTAGGCGGCGGGGAGAGTCTACGAGGCTTGAGAAGTCACCCTGGGCAGAGGCAGGGACTCCCAAGCTGAGAACTTCTCCCGTGGCATACCAGACGCTCGATCTAGACGAGAGCTTTGACGGAGGGAAGGCAAAGGCCATCTTCCCCAAACTCCTCCTGGTATCCAACCAGTCGCCTAAAAGTCGTAAAGCTCTCTTGGAAGAGCGAGAGAGCACTAGCTTAGTAAAGGCTGGCATGTTAGCAGGTAAGCCTAGAGCAAACTCAGACGGTGGCGAACGAGGAGCAACGGTAACAAAGTGATCGGGAAAAAGCTCCTTGAAAATTAACATGACTTTCTTAAAGTCCATTGAAGGAGGAACCGTTCTAGGTTCGTCTACATCCGAAGGATGATCATCATGATGAGGGTCAGCAACGTCCTCATCTGAAGGATCTTCATCCGACAACTGCTGAGTAACAAGCAAAGGGGTTGGCAATGCTTGACACGCAGAGTCCACAAGCACTGGTGCATTAGTAGCAGTCCAGGACGCTACGTCATGTAACTGCTTAACAGCCTGACTGTCAACAACAACAGGAGAGGGAGGACGCTCGACGTCAACTCGAGACTGTTTTGACTGCCTAGTCTGAGCAGTCAAAACAACTCTAGACTGCGGTGGTTGACGCTCAGCGTCAAAACAAGTCAACTCCGCTGGTTGGCGAACGTCCTGAACGTCAACAAGAGCATTAGGAAGTGGCTGAACGTCCAAATGCGGCTGAAAGTCAACACGTGACTGCATCGAGTGAGGCTCTTCAAAGCGCAATTGACGTGACTTAGCAACGCCAACGTCAACAGGACGAGCAAAGGCTCGTTTTGGCGGCTGAAGGCCAGGATCTCGATTAGCTAAGCGACGAGGATCATCGTGAACCTTTTCAGCAGAATAGTCTTCCACAAGGGAGGCGAGCTTGGTCTGCATGGCTTGCAGTACAACCCATTTAGGATCAACGGGAAAGGGTGCGGTAAAAGACGGGGTTAACGTCTGAGACTGCACAACCTTGCCTACACCAAGACTCTCTGACCCTGTGTAACGTTGCTGCTTAGGCGGCGAGCAGTCTTCCGATGACTGTAAGGGGTCAGAGCTGTCCCAATGGCTACAACCAGACGCTGGACCTGTCCTGAAGGGACCGACTTTCGCTTCAAGGGCCTTGAAACCTTACTCCACGGTTTCTTATGCGAAAAGCCTTCGGATGACGAGGAGAAAATGGTCTCTCTCGTCTTATGGTAGGGGCGGTCTTGATGAGACACGCCTGTTACCATAGAGGGAACGTCTGTTCGCTGATCAAGGCCTCTCGAACCCATAAGTCGTACAACATTACTTCTCCCCTGGGCTTGGGAGCTTGCAAGAGGTCTCGGACTAGGCGAACGACAGGCACGAACAGACGAACCCTCGGTCGCAACACTGAAAACACTTTGCGCACTAATCACTTTCCCACGATTTTCCGCTGTGACACTCTGACACTTTAGCTCTTTAACGTCCGCCATGAGTTGATTACGATCTGTAGCTAATGACTCAACTCTTTCACCCAAGGCATGAATGGCACGTAACATGTCCTCCCGTATTGATGGTTCCTGAGTGCCAGTAGGGGGTTCAGGCACAACCACTACAGGGGAAGGATTAGGTTCAGGGGCATGGGGAGAGGAAAAATCTACTGATCTAGAGGAACTCCTCCTCACCCTATCTCTCTCTAGCTTACGAGAATATTTGTCATATTCGAGCCAATCGAATTCCGAAAGGCCCACGCATTCCTCACACCGATCTCCTAATTGACAGGTTTTACCCCGACAATTAGAACACACAGTATGTGGGTCGAGAGATGCCTTTGAAAGACGCCTATTGCAATCCCTAGCATTACACTTACGAAATCTAGGAACTTGAGAAGCGTCCGCCATTTTGAATTAGTCAAAGAAAGTCCAAAAAACAATCCAAGTCATCAACTGTGTGTGTGTGTGTAGATTGCCATGCATATAGCATGACACGGGCTCGATCATCAACAATTAAATCTGTCCAAAAAAGAGTTCAAGAGTTTAAGTTGAGGAAAAACACCTGCACTGCGAAAGCTCAAACCAAAATGAAGTACTTCACCAAGTCTGTTGAGAAAACTCCAGGTTATACAGCGAGTAATGATACGTCTTGTCGTTAAGGCCGACAGAGAAGAATTGAGGCTTGTTTACATGCATATGCGGTATCTGGCCGATAGTTGGCGCTGGTGGGCACACCCGCAACCTTCATAGCGATCGCTCGCGAGTTTTTGTGTGTTTTTCTGTCGAGCCGCTGGAGCAGCAGCTATTATATATTCACCGGCTAAGTTAAATATTTAAAAACCACATTTAACAGACACAAGAACATCACCTAACCAAATGTTTCCTACCTAACTTTACCTAACCTAAGGATCTCCACCTAACCTAACCTAGGAGCCGTATCCTTAGACGGTAATTTTGTATTGTATTACAGGGTGAGATTTCGAACAGAAAATATATGTTTTCCTATAGTAAATAATGTGATTTAACCGAATTTGATGTTCATTTCAATCGGAAACAAACAGATCAACCAATTCGGCAAACTTTAACTTGCACGGTGTCACTTCTCTTACGAATGTACTGCGAACGATAACATTAGCAACGTTACCAATAATGCACAGTGTTACCAACCTTGACGCATGGTACACAGTTACCAACGGCACGCTGACATTACTAACGATAGCAACGATAGATATTTCCATACGTATTTTAAATAATTTCTCCATATAAGTTTTACCCAATATATAAAAAGTACAAAAAGGGCACAGAACCTAACAAACCCACCTAACCTAGCCTAGTAGTATGACAGGTCACAAATTAACATTTGATCTACATTGGACGTTGGCAGCACTGGTTACAGTATTTTTTCATGACAATCTTTGCAACGGCGCCTCCAAAGTTTATCCAGATATACTGTTTTGTATTTTCCTCCGGTTAATATAATTTCAAGAATGTAATGAATAGAGAAGAAAAGGCTTGTTTTACGTTTATATATCGATTCCCCAGTATGTTTTCCCAACCCAAATCCCCGAGTTCCCACTGGGGGTCCCCCATTATCGGAGGATATAGATGTATATATATTTCTAAAACTATTCATTTGCAACGGGAACGAGTGTCATTTTTGAAGAGAGCGTAATTTTTTCTATAAGAAAAAGTAGTTGTTTTCATAGGTTACATCGCCCTGTAATACACTACAATGAAACCCCTTAGACTGCCGTACTCTTATGTTACCATGTCCCATTTTCTGTTCGAAATGAGAATCTGTAATACAGTACAACTTAACCGGTTAGTGACCTGGGAAGGGGGTCCGGGGGCTTGCCCCCTATTAGGGGATGTAACCTGGGAACTACTAGGTTAGGTTGGGTGGGTTTGTTAGGTCCTGTACCCTTTAACAAATTTCAAGAGTTAAATAATCATGTTTGGCCTATTTTCAGCCACTTACATGATCCATATGTTTTTCTAACTGGTTATCTTGTGCTTATTTTGCATTTCTAACCATTATCATTGCTGTAAATCACTCGTTTCTAACATTTCCCCATCTAAAAAAAACCCGGGGGTAGTTTGTAGCGCTCCGGCCACCCCCCCATATATTGTTTATTATCGCTCCCACTGTTATCTTGTATAGAATAAGATCGTTTGGAAATGGTCTAAGGATCTTAAATATGTGCTTAAACGCACACTTTTATGTTTTTTGCCGAAAACCCTAAATTACCTGAAAATTTATATGTGGCTCGAGTTCTTACTCCGGCCACGAATCTTCTCGCTCCCGTAGTTAAAAAAAACTAGCTGTAGTTGGCGTTACGTTAGCGATAGCACCGCTGTAGTGGCAAATTACCGAACTAATCGCGGCCGCGGTACTTTTGAAACGACCCAATGAGACCCCACTTGACCTGCAGATTAGCCTAAGGGCATTTTTTTGCCCAATCAGAATTCAAGAATTCAAAAATCTTGATCATACCATACCTCACACGAAGCACGCTCGTTCTTTCTAGTGCAGACACCATGTCGTCCGGTGCTACATCTCGTGTTTCTGAAGATATAATTAAGTTCGACCAAATTAACGACCCTACTTTTTTTCAAGTGTTCAGTTTCATGGCCACTAACAATTTCAGTGATTATTTGTATTTCAAAGGCCTGTTAGGTGATTTTCCCGGTGTGTGTTCTAGTTGCAATATCGGCGAAGTCACTAAGAAGTACGACGGCAAATCAAGAAACGGTGAAAACACGTACTTTTGGCGGTGTAATTATCACAAGTGCCGGGAAAAGATTAGTTTGAAACGAGACAGTTTTTTGAAAACTCTCAGTTGTCGTGCCAGGATATTTTTATCCTCATCTGTGGTTTTGTTTATAAATTTTCCCAATACACCATTCGCCGGTCCATCCCGCCCATCGAAAGTCAGAAAGAAGATCGCCAGCGCGCCTCCCGAAGATTCGGAATTCAGCGATTACGAATATTTATCATGTAAGTACACATGGATTTCAGTATTTAAGTATGAAGTTCATGTTATTGTTGTGTAAGATGGGGGGGGGGTCCGGGGGGGCGCAGCCCCCCCGGGTAAGGACACGACTTTTAGCATAGGTTAGGTGAGTTTTTTAAGTTAGCTTCTCCCGTCGTACTCGTAGGTAAGGACACGGCTTTTAGCATAGGTTAGGTGGGTTTTTTAAGTAAGCTTCTCCCGTCGTACTCGTAGGCAAGGAAACTGTTGTGTAAGGGGGGGGTCCGGGGGGGCTTTGCCCCCCCAGGTAAGGATACGGCTTTTAGCATAGGTTAGGTGGGTTTTTTAAGTTAGCTTCTCCTGCCAAAATCGTTTTTAGAACGACGGCCACAGTTCAGGATATTCCCGTTTTCTACGAACTCGATTTTAGAACAGCGGCCACAGTCCACCCCACTTTATAATATTCCCATGGAGCCTTTGTAGATCAGCGGCCAGGTCCTCCCGCGGACATAGAAAACGGGAATTTCTTCCCGTTTTCTAACCCTTCGTAAGACGTGGCCGTTGTTCTACAACAGAATGTTCTGCCAAAACTCTAGAATAGAACACTGCCTAACCTGAATGTGCCCACCTAACCTTACCTACAACTCGTGTCTCTCCTTAACGGGGGGGCTAACGCCCCCCTGCGACCCCCCGTACATAGCCGTATAATTATTCTTAAACACCTAAACGGGGGGGCTAACGCCCCCCTGCGACCCCCCTTACACTTGCCTATTCTTAATCGGCCGACATCATGCATACATGTGGCCGCGATCACACAAACCAGAAACGGAGAGGGTTGTACTTACATTATTTCCTGTTCAGCTTGCGGGTTTATTCGTAACCTCTACAACGGCGCCCCACACTTATTCCGCACACACGTCGCGACAGAAGTTGTACCAATCAACTAGTGTGTGAGAGGCAAACTTTTTGTACATAGGGAGAATCTGGTTCTGAGAAAAACCATAAATAAAACTTGCTAATATAACGAACACATCTTCGTACGGTAGCTTTGATCGTGAAAAAAAGCTACCGTGGTTAGGGGCGATCTTCTTTCGGCAATAACTATATGAACAACGCCAAAAAAACTTAGATTTTCCACTATTCGCCGATTTTCCATCATACTTGTAGCGCATTTCACCGATATGACATTTTGCACAAATGCCGGAAAAGTCGCCTAAAAGTCCCATTTTATATAAATATTTTGAAAACTCAGCACTTGTTGTAAAGTTCATAATCCTCAACATACTAGGATTGACTGAATTGAAAAAAGATTCACAAGTATCTACACACTGGTTAGTTGCCATCGCGCCACGTTGGTAAAGAATGAGCATTTCCGACCCTCGATGGGTGCTCCCGTTTCCGTATTTGAATTTTAGAAAAAAGGAGTTATGATTGGGTGAAAAAGTTAATCCCCAGGTCAAGTGGGGTCCCATTGGGTCGTTTCAAATTGCCGCGGCCGATTAATAATTCAGAATTCCGCCGCTATGGCGCTGTTGATTCGATCAGAACGTTTCCGTATTTGAATTTTAGAAAAAATGAGTTATGATTGGGTGAAAAAGTTAATCCCCAGGTCAAGTGGGGTCCCATTGGGTCGTTTCAAATTGCCGCGGCCGATTAATAATTCAGAATTCCGCCGCTATGGCGCTGTTGATTCGATCAGAACGTCATCTATAGGGAATTCTAGGAACTATGGGAGCGAGAAACTGCGTGGCAAGGTACAGAGCTCGTTCGACTTATAAATTTCACGTCGAATTAGATGGTTTTCAAAATCTTTGTATATCGGTATAGTAAGTACTTACCCTGGATATTTATAACATTCTGAACAGT
Source organism: Palaemon carinicauda (assembly GCF_036898095.1). NCBI lineage: Eukaryota > Metazoa > Arthropoda > Malacostraca > Decapoda > Palaemonidae > Palaemon > Palaemon carinicauda. The sequence goes on from NC_090732.1 coordinate 157,256,157, forward strand.
TAATATTCTATACAAGTTTCCGATAAAGTTGAAAATAAGGCGGCCGCTATCATACATGCAGTTGTCCGCCATCCTACACACATCCCTATTCCCATTTTCTATGATTGAAAACGGACCTGGCCGTCACCCTACAAAGGCTCCAAACCCGGTTTCCCCCTGGGGTCTTCCATAATTGTCTTTACATAAGGGGGCCCAAAAACTCATGAACGGGTGGTTTGCTCCAATAATCATGGTCTGAAATACGTAAAACACAAGATAGCGAGGTAGGGAAAATATATGGTCCATGTATATGGCTAGAAATTAAAGTATCATATATTTACCCAAGTAATAATAAAATGGTTGTTGACCAACTATAACTCAATAACTATGGATTTCCGCAATGAATCATTATCAAATTCGTTCTAAACGTCCCAAATTTCATTACAAACTCGACATATTTTCAACAAACCGTTTAATGCACCATTCAACTTTTTTTTTTCTTTTTACAGATTAGGCTACTATGGCAGACCTTGCCAGGAATATGCTTAGTGCAATTGAAAGTTTTTGGAAATATTTCAAACTTGCAGTAGTATTACCCATCAACATAATACTAACCTTTATTTACAGGTCTCGTATTCATCACAGAGCTCAATCGCAATTCACCTTAATGCACAATGAGGACGGTAAACAAGCCCACATTAGGGTACATCATTTAACAAAACAAAGCTGATTAACAAAACTGACGATGAGCCCATAAATGTTGTTAAAGTACGACACGAAATGTTGTCTTGTCAGACGGAGCCTATGCGTATACGTCATCAGGCTATTATTATTATTACTATCCAAGCTACAACCCTAGTTGGAAAAGCAAGATGCTATAAGCCCAGGGGCTCCAACAGGGAAAAATAGCCTAGTGAGGAAAGGAAATAAGGAAATAAATAAATGAAGAGAACAAATTAACAATAAATCATTCTAAAATAAGAAACAACGTCAAAACAGACATGTCATATAATAAACTATCAACAACATCAAAAACAAATATGTCATAAATAAACTATAAAAAGACTACGTCCGCCTGGTCAACAAAAAAGCATTTGCTCCAACTTTGAACTTTTGAAGTTCTACTGATTCAACCACCCGATTAGGAAGATCATTCCACAACTTGGTCACAGCTGGAATAAAACTTCTAGAGTACTGCGTAGTATTGAGCCTCGTGATGGAGAAGGCCTGGCTATTAGAATGTGCGTGGAAAATAAAGATAGTGTTACCTTCAATGCGACTTCCGATTCCGAATGCTGTCCTAAAGAAATTAAGTCCCATTTGTTGATATTCTGGATCTTATGTGAACAATTGGTTAGTCTTTTATGAAACGTTAAATACTCTGAACGAACAAGGTAAAACGACAGTGGAAGCCCTGTTAAGAGAGTGGGGTTCCCCTGCTGTATGGGGCCGGAAAAGCAGCCAGCAAAGTAAAGTAAACTAAGGAACCAAAGAACTGTCAAACAACCTACTATTGTATCTCTTGACTGTTAACTTGTTTCTCAAACATTTATTAATATTATTATCATTATTATTATTGTTTAATAATGTTTAAGGAATGGGCTATTAGTAATAACATCTATTAGTAACAAAAGTTCGCCGGAGACAACTGTCCGTAGCGCCAAATGGTTGAAGTGTCTATGGCAGCTTACTCCAAGGTCTATGGATATAAGCAAGGTCCTTTAATGGACCTTGGATATAAGCTAACTCTTGGTGGTAAATTGATGCTGGCGAACTGTGGGCGGCTCTTCTAGAAGAGGAACGCTCCAAAATCAAACCATTGCCCTCTAGTCTCTGTATCATGGTCGTCCACTGTCTTGGATTAGAGTACCTTTGCTTGATTGCACACTCGGAAACGCTGTTCTATGTTATTTTTCTATCTTTTTTTTAAGTTTTATAGTTTATATATGAAAGATCTAGTTTAGTGTTGTTACTATTCTTAAAATGTTTTACTTTCATTGTTTATTACTTCTCTTGTAATTTGCTTATTTCCTTTTCCTCTCCTCACTGGGCTATTTTTCCTTGTTGGACCCTTGGGCTTATAACATCTTGTTTTTCCAACTAGGGTTATGGCTTAGCTTATAATAATAACAACAACAACAAAAATAATAATAATAATAATAATAATAATAATAATAATAATAATAATAATAATAGGCCTATACAGTCGTGACCATTCTACATCCCCATCATCATAATAATAAAAAAGTTATTAATATTCATTCTATATCAATAATAAGAAGAATTACATATCAATTGCCAATATATATATATATATATATATATATATATATATATATATATATATATATATATATATATATATATATACATATATATATATATATATATATATATATATATATATATATATATATATATATATATATATATATATATATATATATATATATATATATATATATATATATATATAATCATCAGCCATTGCTCGTCCCCTATAGGGCAAAGGCCTCAACCATATCCCTTAACTCCTGCATGTTTATGGTATTTCCATGCCAGACTATACCTGCAAATTTTCTTAGATCGTCAGTTCATCGTCTTTTCTTCCTTTCCCTACTTCTTTTGCAATATCTATGAACTCAGACTGTTATTCTTAATGTCCTTCTATTATCTGTCATTCTCATATGCCCTGCTCATGTCTATTTCTTTTTCATACATGTGTTTAAAATATCCTCTACGTTAGTTTGCTCTCGTATCCTTGTTACGATCATTATCCTTTCCATAAATCTTTGAGTTATAACTAGCTTATGTTTTAAGTCTTTTGTAAGGTTTTAAGTTTCTGATGCATAAGTTATTACTGCTAGGACCATCTGATGATATATCTTTTTTTTTCTTTAGAGAAAGTGGCATTTTACATTTCGTAACCTCATTTTGTTTACCAAAAGCTCTCCATACTATGCTTATCATTCTTTTAGTGCTGGCCTCATGTCCTTGGGAAATATAAGTACGCATATTCATTTGATATTTCTAGAGGTTCTTCCATAACCCTTGTTTCATGTCTCTCAGAATTTTCATTGATCATTATCTTAGTTTTACTCACATTCATTTTCTGTCCCAAATTTCTTCGTTTTCTATTCAAATCTCTCTATCCTCTTTTGCAATTCCGCCCATAATTCACTAAATAGAACTATGTCATCTGCAAAAGAGTTGTACAGTAATGTTAATTCCTACATTTTCTCAATCTCAATTCTTAAAAAATTCTTCTGAACACGCTATGCATAATTTATGAGAGATGCAATCTCCCTATCTAACACCTTTCTCCATCAGAATTTACACTATCTTTATGTAGATTTATGGTGGTTGTACTTTCCGTATAGATATCTTCATGAGTTCTAACATAAGATTCTTCTATTCCTTGTCTTTAAAAGGTTTCCATAACTGCTGAAGTTTTTGACAGAATTAAAAGCTCTCTCATAGTCTAAAAAGGTCATACATGTTGGTTTGTCACACTGCTGATTTCTATATTAACTGTTTAACTACATGGATATGGTCAGTCGTTGAAAACACACTTCTTGAGCTTGTCTGCGTCTTTCTATTCGGCCTAATATGATCTTTGTAAATATTTTACATTTTACTGAGAGTAAACTGTCATTGGGCAGTAATTTTCTTTTTCCAGATCTTTTGTGTCTCCATTTTGTGAATTAGCGTTATGATCAAGTTTTTCTAAGCTGCAGGTATAGATCATTCTTGCGGATATTTTGCATGAAGTTCGGGTTTTATTCTTATGCAATCTCCTCTCTCTCTCTCTCTCTCTCTCTCTCTCTCTCTCTCTCTCTCTCTCTCTCTCTCTCTCTCTCTCTCTCTCTCTCTCTCTCTCTCTCTTATAGATATATACAGTATATATATATATATATATATATATATATATATATATATATATATATATATATATATATATATATATATATCTGTGTGTGCGCGTGTGTGTATGTGCGTGTTTGTATGTATGTATTATGTCCAATATTCTAATGCAATCGATAAAGACATTAATTTCGATTTAATACTGCAGTAAATTTCAGCCGCCCCTCTCTCTCCCCTGGTATTTGTATGTATCAACGTCAGATGTAGATATATGTATCATTCGGGTTTTTAATGATTATTCATGTTTTTTTTTTCTTCTTTTTTTTTTTTTGGTGTGCATATTCTTGTTGCTTTCTTGTTGTTTACTTTGCTGAATTCATTTCGATATGACCATTTTAAGGAGATTAAACCATGTGTTGGAAGACTTGACAGGTCACAATAAAATTTTCGAGAGAGAAAGATCAATTCTCAGAAAACTCTGATATGGCTGTTATAGGAAAAACCCCTATTTATTGAAAATGGAAATTTAAATGGGATTACAATCTAATTTGGTTGTTACTCGATATCATTTCTAATACTGAAATGTGACATGATTAAAAAATGTACGTGGCATGAAAACTCGTTATTCTATAGATGTTCATTAAGTTTACTGGTTCTAGATCAGTGGTTCCCAAACTGAGGAGCGCGCCCCACTAGGGGGGCGTGAGGACGATACAAGGGGGGCGTGAAGTCATCTGCTCGAAATTACTTGTTTAATAGAATAAAATCATTAAAAGAATAAATATCTGTCATTACATACATGCATCCATCTTACTAAATTTGACAAGAAATTGTGCCTTAGTCTTATAAGTATTTCCAAATATTATATGCCATGTTTTCAAATTATCTATTCTTAAAATTGCAACTCAATTTTGCCAATTTGCTAATGTTCAAACTTTTTTTCGCTCACTTTGAACCAAATGTTTCGTTTTTAGTTACTGGAATGTACTATTATTTGTTTGAGTGGCTTTCATTATTAAAATATAATACAAACAGGAATCTGTTTTCCTGTACAATGCTAGGAAATAAATGTAAGAATAGTTTCATATAAAAAAAAAAAAAGGAGGAGTGGGGGCGTACGGGTCTACTGGAAGCAAAAAGGGGGCGTCAGGCAAGATAGTTTGGGAACCACTGTTCTAGATGTAATATATGTTGCAAACAAAGCTGAGATTTTAATTGGCAAGGTAAATCGTTTCTATAAAATAATAGTACATTAGTTAGAATGCAAACGAAAAAAAAAAAGAAAATCTTCAAAGAAATAGAAACCAGAATTTCTTTGGAGAAATATCTTATATGAAGAAATTAAAAAGTTTTCATGATATAAAGCTTTGAATTTACGAAAACCTTGAAGCTTTAATACAAATAAAACAATAATCAACATCTTCCGTTCAATAGTTGCTATAAGAAGAATGTAGTAAGAGGTCTGGAAGACTGAAATCATCCTTCTCTCTCTCTCTCTCTCTCTCTCTCTCTCTCTCTCTCTCTCTCTCTCTCTCTCTCTCTCTCTCTCTCTCTCTCTCTCGAGTGAAAAACATTTATTATATATGAGCTGGAAATAAAGAGATTGTGTTTCTGATATGACTCAAGATGGATAAAGTGGAGAGACTAACTACAATTCGACAAGTCAAGAATTACTGTTGGTTAATAATTGAACGGAAGGATGCAGGCGCTCCAATAATTATAGATATAACTCAAGAGGTGATCAGTTGATATACTACCGCTGGAGTTATGGGGTCTTTGACTGGCCAGACAGTATTACATTGGGTCCTTCTCTCTGGTTACGGTTCACTTTCCTTTTTCTTACACATACACCGAATAGTCTGGCCTATTCTTTTCTTATTCTCCTCTGTCCTCATACACCTGACAACACTGAAATTACTAAACAATTCTACTTCATCCAAGGGGTTACTGCACTGAAATTGTTCAGTGGCCACTTCCCTCTTGTTCAAGGTAGAAGAAACTTTAGCTATGGTAAGCAGCTCTTCTAGGAGAAGAATACTCCAAAATCAAACCATTGGGTAGTGCCATAGCCTCTGTACCATGGTCTTACACTGCCTTGGGTTAGAGTTCTCTTGCTCGAGGGTACACTCTGGAACGCTGTTCTGCTTTGTTTCTCTTCCTCTCGTTTTGTTCAAGTTTTTATAGTTTCTATAGGAGATATGTATTTTAATGTTGTTACTCTTCTTAAAATTTTTATTTTTCCTTATTTCCTTTCCTCACTGGGCTATTTTCCCTGTTGGAGCCCCCTGGCTTATAGCATCCTGCTTTTCCAACTACGGTTGAAGCTTAGCAAGTAATAATAATAATAATAATAATAATAATAATAATAATAATAATAATAATAATAATGATAATAATAATAATAATAATAATAATAATAATAATAATAATAATAATAATAATAATAATAATAATAATAATAATGTATTAAAAGTAATTGTAGAGATTATGCTACTGCTGAAATGTTTTATTTATATCATCGGGATGCTTTTTTTTGCATAATGCGTATTCACCTTATAAATGCATTTATAAAGAGAAAAGGGTTTTAAGATACACGAAAAATCGCTATAAAATAACTTAAAATTGCGTCAGCTTCCGGGGGCTACTTTTCTGACAATCCCTTTTTGAACTTGTTGGATCCGCTTGAAAAGCCCTTTGAAAGCAAGGAATAGATAAATCTTGTACTAGAACACTTAAAGATATCTATACAGCAATGCTAAAAATACATAAGAATAAGGAGAAAATTACAAGCATTTAGATCAGGTGACCCCATGTCACTTGAATTATTCACTGCGTACCAAGAAGTTTTTAAGAATTCAGATTGGGAAAATAAAGAAATTAGCATTAACGGGGAATGCTTTAACAACTGAAGATTTGCAGATGACATAGTTTTATTTTTTGAATCATGGGGGGCATTGCAAAATATGATAGAAGATTTGAATAGAGAAATCAGAAATGTAGGACTTGAAATGAATATGAAAAAAAAAAACTGAAAATAATGGTCAACTAAAATGCAGAGACGAAAAATGATGATTAAGGACGAACTTGTAGAGATTGTTAATGAATATTTATACTTGGGACCGGCATTGAGAGTCTTCTCAGATCACGAGGCTGAAATTAAAAGGATAGGCATGGGATGGAAAGCATTTTTGGTAAACAAAATGAGATTGTGAAAATTAAAATACTACCTTCTCTATTATGAAAATATTCAATATATATATATATATATATATATATATATATATATATATATATATATATATATATATATATATATATATATATATATATATATGTGTGTGTGTGTGTGTGTGTGTGTGTGTGTGTGTGTGTGTGTGTGTGCATCTCGAAATCATGAAAGCTGACATATGATGGGTATAAAATGTCTTATAGCCCTGGGAGAAAAATGAAAATACATGATTGGAGTTATTATTTTCGTCCATCAAGCAGGGTTTACATGGTCGAACAGTTTGTTGAGCGTGGCTCAACAGACAAGTGTTTGTAGTGATGTTCGAGCGTCTGAGTGGGGTATTTGGTTGTCGAACACGTTTTTAAAACAGTTCAAAGAAAGTGAAATCTAGCCTGACTTTTGTGGAAGGGCCTTCATAGTCCACAAACTGTTTGCATATGTGAACGTGCGCCAAACATTGAACCTCAGTTGTACTTGAAACCAAGGAGGGAATAGTTCAATCTAGGACTGAATTATGGAGGACATCATTGGAAAGAGGAACGAGAGGGAGGTATTATTGCAATTCATACAAACCTACAGGGATCATCCAGCCTTATGCAAAATTGAAATTAAGGAATATTCTAATAAAATAGCCAAAAACAAGGGGATATCAGCTCTTCAGGGCATATTGAAAAATCTTGATCCGGACTGTGGAGATATGGCCTTTCTCATAAATGTATCTTCATACGTAATGAACGGGGTGACACGCCTCAGTAAATCAATGTATATTTCTTCATCCATCCACAAATAAATACGCCAGTCATCTGGTTCTAATTTCAAATAAAAAAGCAAGTTGGTGTGTGAAAGTTGATCTCCATTTAGCAACCAGTCCTTCATCCACTTTAATTCTTAGTGCCACCACTAAGCCAATGGCAATCAAATCGATCTGGTTGAGATGCATAATGAAGGCTGTGGTAACTTTGCTTTGCAAAAAAACGTGAGTCACACTGAGCCTGACAAGTAGGTTCGACAACCGGGTTCAACGAACCGTTTGACTGTCTGACACCTCTTCGAACCACTGGACAAGCAGGCTACACAACTGGGTTTGACAAACCATTTGACCGTGTAAACCCGCCTTTAGGGATATCAACAGACTCAACATTGTTGAGTCTTTTTTCTGAAGCAAAAGATAGAAAAGTAGATTATCGGCAAAAAGTGGTGGGGTGGATATAGCCCCAAGCCCATGCTCCTACGCTCCGGGATAATTCCATGTTCAGAAGAAATATGATGGAAAATAGAGGCAAAAATCCTTGGTAAAATTAAATAGAACCATTTAATTTTTGAATAGGTGGTATAGGAGGGCACAATAGCTTGGACAGTGAGTAGATGCTAACACTTTAATTCTAGATCACTTCCATAGAGGGTGCCCTGCTGTCAAGTTGGATCAGCTGCTTTGAAGTTCCTGATATCACCACAAACTGTTGACCTGCTTTCCTGTCTGAGCTGTAGCCTCCCTGGCCCACCTGATGGAAAAGTCACGCTGCAGAATGACCTCGTACAACCTTTCAGCCAACAGCATGGTGGTGAGGATCTATCACTCGCTGAAGGCCACCCAGGTGGTCCACTTCACAGAAGTAAATCAGTCGCAACTGCCCAGGATCTTGCTGGCCCTTCGAACCATCCCCAAAGCTAATGGAAAAGTATCCCATGAAGAGAAAGTCTGTTGTGAGGCATTAACTATACCAGGAGAATTTTTTCCACAGACACAGCGGAAACAGACATGCCCATCCCAAGACTAAGCGAAATCACAGGGAAGTTCATGCCTTGCCTGAGAACCTTCTCCAACAGAACCAAGCAATTCAAGGGGGCCAGCCAGCTAACACGTTTTTTTAAGGACGGAACTTTGACATTCTCACCGCATAGGATTTTTACCTCTGACCATCGGTTTTGCGACGCCAGGGTGATCTATCCTGAAAATTAGTGTTTTTCAAATTCTATCTCCTCCCTTGATACTTAAAGTTAAAACCTGGAATTACTACCCTATATAGACCTGATGTAGACCTCCAATCAAATAGAGAGTTTTTATCTAGAAGTCAATTTTTTGCTAGATGTGAATTTTTTTCATTATGGTAAAAACTAAACCCTGTAAATCGGGGGAAAAAGTAAGAAAACAATATGAAAATAAAATTAATAAAAAGGACTATTTTCTTGTTTTATAATGTCTTTCTAACTTATATACCAAATTTCAATGCTATATCTTTAAGACCCTCCCTAGTGTAGCACCTTCTACGAATTTCACCTACCTACCTTGTGGTCTGCTCAAGGTAAGGGGCCGCGTTATGTCGTGCAGCAGATCTAGCACGGTAATATAATCATCATCATTGGCAGATTTCGGTGTAAATAAACTAGTTCGTACCGGTCAGCCTTTCTGTTTAAATCCTGACCACCACGCAGAATTTATAGTATTAGAATTATCAAATTATTAACCAAAGATATTTACAACCCTTGAAAATATGAAGCATCCAAGCTGAAAACGAACAATAAGCTTAACATCTTTGGCTTTTTTCATGCAGGAGGGAATGGGAATCGCGAAGTAAAAGAAAATATGTAGCAACACAGGGAATTAGAAAAATCTAATGATCTTGTGCACATTAGATTACAAATAACGAACTCTTGTATAGAATAAATGTAATAATAGTTATTTTTAGCTTTTACACAAAAGATTTCGTTATTCTAGAAAACTAGACAATAGAGTGCCTCATAAAGTAAACCTGATGAAATCCGATAAAATAACATATAAGATAAATATCACGAGGCTATAGTATAGTGCCGTATATTTATCAGAAATTTGAAAGTCTAATTAATTTCTATTTTATTCGGTTTATCTGTCGAACTTGTTATCAAGATGCCGTAGGCAAATTCTGTTACTTTACCTACTTTGACGGCTGCTTTGCCTGTCCCATACAGCAAGGGAACTCCACTCTCCACAGGACCTCCTCTGTTCTTTTATCTTGTTCGTTCAGAGTATTCAACATCTCATATCACATATTGCTCATTTACTGATGAATCGTCACTGTTAAACAACTCACAGAAAAAGAAAGTCTTCGTTTTCTTCTTGAAAGCCTTAATGTCTTCAATCATTCGTATGTCTCATGGGAGCTTATTGTATAGTCATGGGGTCGCACATTTGAAGGCCCTGAAGCCTATAGTAAACACGTATCTAGGTTCCAATAGGTTGAAACCATCTATAACTATTCTCGTGTCAACACGGTTTGTTGGCCGTGCAATATGTAGCAATTCTTCCTAAGTATTTTGGACGACCTGTTCTGATAACTTGGTGGGTTATTGTAAATATTTTCAATCGAATTCTCCCTTTAATTAGTATAGGGATTCTCTTTTCTCTAGGTAGGACACCTTTTATCAGTCTTGCTCCTCTTTTTATTATGTTTTGTAATTTCTTAAGTTGTACTTTTAGTAAATTGTAATAGATGGAGTTGCAGTAGTCAATCCTGGTAATAACATAGTTTATCACAAGTTTCTTTACAGAATTTTCATTCAGGTACTGTTTATATATATATATATATATATATATATATATATATATATATATATATATATATATATATATATATATATATATATATATATATATATATATATATGTGTGTGTGTGTGTGTGTGTGTGTGTGTGTGTGTGTGTGTGTGTGTGTATATATATATATATATATATATATATATATATATATATATATATATATATGTGTGTGTGTGTGTATATATATATATATATATATATATATATATATATATATATATATATATATATATATATATATATATATATATATATATATATATATATGAAAGCAATGTTTCTGAGATGATAATCAGCAGTTTTTACTACGTTGTTTATTTGGGCATTGGGAGACAAGTTACAAATTACAGTAGATATTGGGACAGAGTCATTATTTATGTTTATTTTATTATCGCCTAAGTTTCTTACGCTGTTTTTCTTTCCACGATAAACTCAGTTTTGTTCTCATTTAATTTAGTAGATTGATTGTCATCCACGTTGCTTTATTTTTAATTACATATCAGGCATTAGTATTAGCGATTTAATGATTCTCATAACTAATGATCTGTCTTGATACGAAAAATAAATCCCTTTAGGTGTTAAAGATGTGTAGCCTACAATTTTGCTTACTACAACAAATTTCAAGTTTTTCTGGCTTGTGAATTGATACAGTTAATCTGAGTGCTTATCAGGAGGTTAAATTGCAAGATAAATATCTAACAGCGGTATTATATTTCGCCCTAGAATTATGACTTTAAGCTCAATTTCTTGAGCTTAAGATATGAAGTTATAAGAACATTAAGAAGATGCCAGACAGCACTACATTGGGTCCTTCTCTCTGGTTACGGTTCTTTCCCTTTGCCTACGCATACACCGAATAGTCTGGCATATTCTTTGTAGATTCTCCTCTGTCTTAGTACACCTGACAACACTGAGATTACCAAACAATTCTTCTTTAACCAAGGGGTTAACTACTGCAGTGTAATTGTTCAGTGGCCACTTTCCTCTTGGTAAGGGTAGAAGAGACTCTTTAGCTATGGTAAGCAGCTCTTCTAAGAAATGGACACTCCAAAATCAAACAATCAAACCATTGTTCTCTAGTCTTGGGTAGTGCCATATCCTCTGTACCATGGTCTTCCGCTGTCTTGGGTTAGAGTTCTCTTGCTTGAGGGTACACTCGGGCACACCATTCTATCTTATTTCTCTTCCTCTTGCTTTTTGTTAAAGTTTTTATAGTTTATATAGGAGATAATTTTTTTTATGCTGTTACTCTTCTTGAAATATTTCATTTTTCATTGTTTCCATTCCTCACTGGGCTACTTTCCCTGTTGGAGCCCCTGGGCTTATAGCATCCTGCTTTTCCAACTAGGGTTGTAGCTCAGATAGTAATAATGATAATAATAATGTTGAGCTCAAGGTATGAAGTTATAAAGAACATCAAGATGATGCCATCATTTAGTAGCTTTTAAGAGGTTGGTAGAACGTCGTGATCGTCATCCAGCAGACGACAAACAAGGTGACAGGTTTTATGTCAACACGACGCAACACATACCATAAACCAGTCATAGAAAGATTATCTCGAATTTTTATCGCATTTTGTTAGTTTTAAAGTAAAAGGTAAGCCCGTTCAAGTGTATTTAAACACATTTTCAATAGACTGTGCTTGTAAGATAATTGTGTGCTAGCCAAGCTTGGGGATGCTTATAGGAAAATACTTTTAATTCATGTACAATTGCATACACAATAGCTTTCCTTACTGTACTTCGAATTGGTTGGTCTGGTTATATATTACAATGCCCAAACTGTAATTCTGTACAGTAGCTCCGCCACTAATAATTTTGATGATATTTTTTTCTGGTAAATTATATAGTGCTTTATCTAAAGTTGACTTTTATGAGGAGGAACAGTATTTTTACCTGATAATCTAACCTTTCCTCTCTTGGGGGGGGACCCCAGTGGGAAACTGGGGTTTTTGGGTGGGGAATGAATTAAGAAATCCGTTTTGATATACAAATAATGGCATATGTAGAATTAACAATAAACAAGGCCATCAGCTAACATAAACAAACTACCTAACCTAACCTAGTAACCATATTATTACCTAACAGGAGAAGCTAGCCCCGCCCTGTGACTCCCCCTTACGCAGTCATATTAAATATAAGACAGCCTAAAACCCTTTGTGTACTTGGGTCGAAGGGTAAAGGTGAGCTGCATCTTTCAGACTCAATATCGAATGCACAATAACCTCCCGAATGAATGTGCACTATTCATTTATAGTATTGTGAGAAATTCTTAATTCATCTTTAGCAAATTTTTAACTAATTTAATACCAATATAATTATATGCAAGTAACAAATTAGAATCTTTATTTAAATGAGACTTTTCATACTAAGTTCTCTTGAAAATGGATATGTAAAAACTACACCTTATTTTCATTTGCTTATTGTTTTTCAATACAACATCCCTCTGTCACACTGAAATGCTTTTTATATAATATCAAGTCGACACTTAGAACCACAGGTGGGGCAAATAGTGTCACTTTTATCTTTAATAACACCGAAATCTTGGCAGTAATTTATTATTCTTTCGATGTTACCACAATAATGCAAAACAAAATCTATTATTTAAATTGAGACAAGAACTTGAGAGAAAATCTACAGAAATTGATGTCAAAGTAGATGGTAAATGAGAAACCGCAATAGAAGTTGAAGGTTCATACGCCTCCATGGCTCTCAAAAGACTGAAAAATTAGCGGTGGAAATTGTGCGAAAAGTGTCGAAAAATGTTCAGTTTCCTAGTAAATCTGTCGCCTGATTTGGTATTCAAGTCACGTGATTCTAGTTTTGTTAAAATGGTAGTCCAAAGTAAAATGGATAATCATAATTAATTAAAAATTGTGACGTTTGGGTGACGTCTTCCTACGTAGAATACAGTCGATGATGTAATAATGACATAATTTATGTTTTTAATATACAAATGAAAGCTCAGTCTGAAGAGGAATTTGAGATTTATGAAATCGAGAGACTTAGTAATTTCAGGTGGGTCAAATCTAATTCTGATTTTAAAAGCACTTCTAGACCTAGCGCCGCTTAGATTTATATATCAAATGAAAACTTGGACTTCCCTCTTTTTAGTGAAAGCACTTAAATTTGATAACTTGCTGGCAGAGCTATTAAGTTTAATAATAAATTGCCTGATTATTTTTAAATCTAGTTTTAAGTTTGGCAAAGTATCCCATACGACAGGGTAATTGAGACTGGAAATAGTAATCAGCAAGATTAAACTATTTGTTATGACTATAGTTTTTGTTCAATAACAGGACCTAGTGCCATGCTATATAGCCTAAATTAATTGATCCAATCCAATATGGGATTTGTCCATGGTTCTGGGTATTGTGAACGATTTTGACCACCTTTTCATTGGAAATCAGTAATTTTAAAGATAGGGGATCTTGACCGCAATGGGAAAACCTGGGTACCTTCTGGAACCCAACCTGCATTCCACTCAGGCGATGATTTGGTAGGAACGCACACTTTCTTGAAGTTTACATACATTGGTTTCAATGGGACTGTTAAGATGATGATGACACTGTCTGGAATATTTATAATGGAATCTATGTATTTTTAATTTAGTCTGCAGCCTATTCATATCATCAAGTGCCAAATTGCTGCCTGGGGGATATATATTCATTTTGGGTCTTATCCTTTCCCGGTGTCTTGAGACAAAATTAACCCCGATCAATAATCAATGAAACAATGTTATTATTATAGTTTAGTACAGGAAAAGATTTCCCAGTGAAAAAACCAGTTTTATAAAGATAAACTGCCATTTTCTTTGAAAATTACCTTTATTTTCATCGCAAATGAATAGTTTGTGAAATATACCGTAACATATCCTTGAGCAATAGAGGCCACTCATTGAGGAACCAGGTGTTTTGGGTGGGGAAAATTTACTAGGGAATTGAAACATGATGGTAAAACTAACCTTTTCTTCTCCATGATTATTTTCTGACATAAAAAGCCCACAAAATTTACACAACATATTGGCATCCTGTGCTCCCAAGATATTTCTCATTTGTTTGTTGACATTTTACAATTCTCATGTATTCTCTCTTGTCCATTCATGTGTACATAGCTTGTTGCACATTAATCACGTTAAACTTTCTGCGCATGAGCCACTCCTTCACTCTTTCTACCAATAATATTATTCCTGTTCATTCGTTTGTACATAGCCTCTCCCCTTACCTTCTTCCAAAGTTAGCCGAGATTCATTTTTCCCCAGAATATTCAAGTATTCTATGTGAATTGATCCTACTAATTCCATTTGTATGTGTTAACTAATGCAATCTCCATATATATATTTCTCATCTGAACAAGATTAAATGGGTTACTTCATCATTATTAGGCATTTCGCACTGTTTTGCCTGTGATTACCATATTACATAGACTTTTCATAAACAAAAAATACTGTATCTACTTTGAACGAATTAGGTTCAGAGACATTTTTTTTTATTCAGTGGTTTGCTTCTCATTAAGTAATCACAGCCCATACATAAGGAAATTGTCCTTATTTGGGCATTTGCTCCGTAACTGACGCTATTTAATAGGGATTTGTTACGTAACTGAAATACAAACCACGCTATTTACATGGGGTAATTACTTTGGCGTAGCTGAACGACGAGCCATAAAAGTTTTAACGAGGGTTTCCTACCCCGCCGCTAGTAAGGGGGGGTGGTAGGGAGGGGTAGCTAGCTAACCCCCCCCTCACCCACACCGGTGATTAGCTCACTTTACTTTTGGCTCGGAGAGACGTCAGACGTGTCTGTGCTCTCCTCCGTTATTGACTGCCATAATTTGTTTGCTTTCTCTTTTCAGTGTGTGTGAAGTTGGCCTCTATTTCTCATCATGCGTACATGCCCTGGACTTTCTGGCCGCCCTTGTGGTACCTTTATGTCGGCCTTGGACACTGATCCTCACTCCTTATGCCCTCAGTGTAGGGGCCAACGGTGTGATAGTTCTAACGTATGTATTGAGTGTAGGGAGTGGTCTACCTCCCATTGGGAGAGGTTTGCCCGGCGATGCAAGAAGAAGGCTAAAAGGGATATTTCTCCTTCGGAGGTTTCTCGGAAGAGAGAAAATCCCAAGACCTTTTCTTCCGTCGCCCTTTCCTCCTCCGAAGCTCCCACTCGAGCGGCCTCTCCCGAGAGGCCGGTGAGTGGTAGTGTAGACCGCAGTGCTGTTAACCGATCCCGGGGTGAGGGAGAGGTTGTTGCCTCCCATAGCGAGGCAGCTGCCCCTCCTCCCCCGGAGGAGGAATTTGTGCCTAATAATGATCTTTGGCTGATTTGGGCTTCCTTGGAGCTACAGGGTTTGCCCTCCAAGGAAGCTCTGTTTGACATGATCAAACTGGGTGCGGCTGTCAAACAATCGCCAACTTCAGCGGAGATAGATCCTCTGTCTGTGGTTGACGTTGTGGTGACGGAAACATCCCGTGGGTCTAGCCAAACACCCGTTCCTGTGGCTGAGGTAGCTGAAGGCTTAGACTTCCCCTCCGAACATCCTTCGAGGGAGGAGCTAAGTCCCACGGTCTCTCCTGCTGGTGATTCTCCCTCTCGGGGGAGTTCACTAACAGAGACTCCTCTTCGGAGGCCCACCGATGGTCAGCTTGCTGATCCCACGGCCCCTCGTGGGCGTATAAGGGTGAAGGCTCGTCCTCCCCTTCGCCGTAGAGGCCTTCCTTCCCCTTTCAAAGGGGTTAAGAGGCGCCTCTTCGGCTCCTCGTCGCCACAGTCCTCTGCGGAGGAGATGACTCGCCGTTCCCCTGTCCTGCCAGCTACCAACCTAGACCTTTCCAGGGATCGTTCGCGATCCCCTCCGGAGGATGGTTGTCCTTCGGGACATTGTGACCTGTTGCCCAGACCATCCACTTCCAGAGTTCCTGATGCGCGTGACGCGCCACCTGATACTGCCACAGCGCAGTCTCCGGGCCCTTCGGGGCTGAAAGGGGCTTGAGCGCAAAACTGCGCCTCTTTCCCTCAAGCGCCAGGCACCGCCTGAGTGCTCACCTGCCGATGTTGCTGCTGTTTCTGACTTAGCGCCTCGGCGCTCACCCTCAGGCTTTCTCGCCTCCGTTCCTGTTACGCGCCAGGGTCCCCCTGCGCGCCCACGCCCTTCGGCGCCCCAGCGCCCTCCAGCAGTTCCTGAGGTAGCGCGCCAGCGCTCACCTGCGCATACACAAGAGCTTTTGTCAGTCCTGTCTAAATGTAATGATTCGGCTCCTGGAATTGATAATATCATTCAATGATTAAACATTTACCCACAGAAACTAGATTTTTTTTACTCAGTATCATCAATAGAATTTGGAAAGAGAGTCTATTCCCTAATATTTGGAGCATTTGTATAATTTTAGCCTTTATGAAACTTAGAAAAGATAGCAAAATTATGACCAACTATCGGCCGATTGCATATGTATATGTAAATTGATGGAAAAGATGGTGAACGTACGACTGGTATGGGTTTTAGAACAGAAAGGACTTATTAACCCATCACAGTGTGTCTTCCGACGAATGTGATCCTGCTTTGATGTCTTAGCAAGATTAGAGGCATCAATTTGTGAAGCTTTTGCCAGCAAAAAGCATCACATATCTATTTTCTTTGACTTGGAGAAGGCATATGATACCACCTGGAGACATGGTATTCTTCAAACCATTCATGAAATTGGGTTGAGAGGGGAACTGCCAATGTTTGTTAGATCGTTCCTGAGTAACCGTCAATTTAAAGTTAGAGTAGGAAATACATTCTCATCAATTCATAATCAAGAAGGCGGCGTTTCACAAGGCAGTGTCCTTAGTGTAACATTATTTGCCTTATCCATAAATGGTATTAGTAACGTAATCCCTCATGATGTCATGCACACCTTATTTTTCGATGACCTCTCTATCTCATTTGCAGCATCACGAATGGCTGTTGCTGAAAGAAAGATTCAGCTAACTACTAATAGGGTAACAGAATGGGCTGCCAAACGAGGATTCAAGTTTTCAGCTTCGAAAACTGTGGCGATGCATTTCTGCCGTATAAGAGGTATTCATCCGGACCCTGACTTATACATATATGGGAAAAGAATTTCTTGCAAAGATGAGGCCTTGTTTTTAGGGTTATTATTTGACGGTAAGTTAACATGGGTTCCTCATATTAAAAATTTGAAAGTTAAATGTATTCAGTCTCTTAATTTGAATAGAATTTTATCCCATACTTCTTGGGGTGCTGATCGAAAGCACCTTCTAATGCTTTACAAAGCATTAATTGCATCAAAAGTTGCATATGGATGTGAAATATATTCCTCAGCAACAAAAACAACATTGGCATTATTAGACTCTGTACACAATGCTGGAGTAAGACTAGCTAGTGGAGCTTTTAAGTCATCTCCCATATCTAGTCTGTTAGTAGATGCTTGTGAAATGCCTTTGGAGCTTCACCGCCAGTCATCGCTGGTTCGATACTGGTTTAGACTTCAGAGGCTGCCAAAGTCACTCACATATGAAACTGTTATTAATTTAAAATGTACTAGTTTTTATGATAATCATCCTAGATACCCTAAACCGTTAGGGTATAGAGCTTTAAGAGCCTTGAAGGACTATGAAATCCCAAGGGTAAAATTTTACCTGTAGGGTACTCTAAAATACCTCCATGGAATCTACCCTCTGTAGATTTCTGTAAATGTATATTAGATTCAAAATGAGAAACATCCAAGGAGATAATGAGAGTTACTTTCTTGGAGCACATAGAATGCCATAAGGACTCTGTTTTCGTTTTTACGGATAGATCCAAATCCAGCACTGGCGTTGGATTTGGGATATGTTTTCCAAATTTTAATCGAAGCATTAGATTACCTGACCAAGCATCCATTTTTACAGCTGAATGCTATGCTATTTTAATGGCAGTCAAGGAAATCTTCCGGCTACCTCATAAAGATTATGTTATTTTTAGCGACTCCTTGAGTGTATTGATGGCAATGAACCACTTCAATTCACTGCACCCAATAATAATCGAAATTCTTGAATGGCTATATCTACTGGGAAATAGAGGTAAGAATATTAAATTTTGTTGGGTTCCTGCTCATGTCGATATAAAGGGAAATGAGGAAGCGGACTCTCTGGCAAAGGATGCAGTTCATAGCTGTATAAGAAATAACTTTTTACTACCTGCAAAAGATATGTACCCCATAATTCAGTCCGTACTTAGAGAAACTTGGAATTTTTATTGGAAGTTGGAAAATAAAAAAAATGAGTGAAATTGTTAAATCATCTCATCCAAGGGCATATTTTGACATGCAAAGGTCAAGAGAAGTGGTACTGTGCCGAATGAGAATCGGTCACACCAGATTGACGCACAGCTTTTTGATGAGTGGAGAGCATCAGCCATTTTGTGAAGATTGCTTGGTGCCACTGACTGTGTAACATATATTAACCGAGTGTCCAAGTTACTTGACCGAGCGATTACGCCATTTTCATAATTGTAAAGATAGCAGTGGCTTTTACATACTATCTAAAATTTTGGGACCTGAATGCAATGTGGATTGCCTTTTTAAATTTCTTATGGATACTGGTTTATTTAATAAGATTTAATCATGAGTTGAAATAAGATGCATAATATTAGTTAACGATATTCTATGGCATCAATGACCTTTGCTGTTACGATGCCAGATAATACCTAATAATCAATCAATCCTCCTTGGAACGTGGTTCGGGTCCTCATGTCTCTTAAGAGGCCTCCTTACGAACCATTACGCCAGACTTCTGATCGCCACCTTACCTGGAAGACGGTGTTCCTGCTAGCTTTGGCCTCGGCCAAGCGAGTCAGCGAACTGCATGGTCTCTCCTACGACATCGCCCATTCAAGGGGATGGGGGGAGGTAACGTTTGGCTTCGTCCCTGAGTTTGTTGCTAACTCAGAAGCCGGGAGTGCCGAACCCTAGGTTCGACTCTTTCCACGTCTCGAGTCTTCGTTCTGTAACAGATGACCCAGACCATCTCCTACTGTGCCCAGTCAGGAGTCTGAGGTTGTATCTTAAAAGAACAGCTGCAGTCCGCCCCCAGGTGCGACCCTTATTTGTTAGCACCGGGGAAACGAAGAGGAGGGTCACCACTCACCAGGAATACCATCTCGGCCTGGATCCGCAAGGTGATTCACCTGGCCTTGAGTTCTGACCCTCCTCCATCACAGCACCCTAGGGCGCATGATGTCAGGGGCGTAGCTATGTCCCTGGCCTTCAAGAAGAACTTTTCGGTGAAGCAGGTCCTGCAAGCTGGGGTGTGGAAGCGTCAGACCACCTTCACAGCCCACTACCTGCAAGACGTGACACACAGAAGGCTCGATACGTTTTCTATCGGCCCTTTGGTGGCTGCACAACAGCTGGTCTAACCTCAGGCTCCTAACTGGACAAGTAGCAAAGGGTTGAGGGCATTGTTACCCGGTTTTAGTCTGTGTGAATGAAAAGATCTGTCTGGCCCTTTTCTTTTCTTCATCCTCTCCTCCCTTGGAGAAAAACAGCATCCTGGGTCCTTTGCACAGCTGACCTCGAACTTCTGCAGGTAAGCCATGCTTCCTTGTGTTCCTAGTACAGTATTAAGTTGTAATACTGTCATGTCCCCATACCCTGATGAGGTGGTATTGGGTAAGTCCTAGCCTAGATTTCCTTCTAAAGAACTCCAGGTCAACTTCCTAGGACATGTCACTGCTCACCTTCACACACGACTTACGTAGGCCGCAGCAGCCCCTCAGCTGTCTGCGAGGCGCAGGGGCCCCAACCCTTGAGTTGCTTTATGAACTCGGGTTCGGGGCCCCCGGGCAAGCCAAAGCCAGTATGGCAGGGGACTTACCTCCCTTCCTAAGGGTTAAGTCATCCCATGTAAATAGCGTGGTTTGTATTCAGTTACGGAACAAATGACAATTTCGTAGATAATTTGTATTTTTCGTAACGATACAAACTTTAGCTATTTACAGTTATGTGCCCGCCAGCCCTGTCCCCCAAGATAAGTCCTACCTCTAAGTAAAGCAAATCAATCACCGGTGTGTGTTTGAGGGGGGGGAGGGGTAGCTAGCTACCCCTCTCTAACTAGCGGCGGGGTAGGAAACCCTCGTTAAAACTTTATGGCTCGTCATCGGCTGTCGCCAAAGTAATTACCCCGTGTAAATAGCTAAGGTTTGTATCGTTAGGAAAAATACAAATTATCTACAGATTTGTCATTTTTTATGATAAAACGAAGTTTTATGAATACTTACCTGGCAGTTATATATGTATTTTAAGTCCCACCCACCTCCCCTCAGGAGACAGGTCGGGCAAGAGATGATCTGAGGAACAGAAAACGGGAATGATTCCAAGTACCACCCTGTAAGGGTTGTTAACCACCTAACCGAACAACTACCACTCGGCGGTTGCCGCGAGTTTTGAAAAATCTGTTGGACGACAGAGACTATAGCTTTACAGTATATATATAACTGCCAGGTAAGTATTCATAAAACTTTGTTTTATCATAAAAAATGTTATTTTCCTTAGTAAAATAAATTTTTGAATATACTTACCCGATGATCATATAGCTGCATCCCTGCTGCCCGACAGAAAAAATCTACGGGAGGAATACGCCAGCGATCGCTATACAGGTGGGGGTGTACATCAACAGCGCCATCTGTCAAGTAGGTACTCAAGTACTCGATGTCAACAACGAACCAATTTTCTCCTCTGTCCCACTGGTTCTCTATTGGGGAGGAAGGGTGGGTCCTTTAATTTATGATCATCGGGTAAGTATATTCAAAAATTTATTTTACTAAGGAAAATAACATTTTTCAATATCAAACTTACCCGATGATCATATAGCTGATTCACACCCAGGGGGGTGGGTAGAGACCAGCATAACAAGTTGACATTATGAGCTAAGTATTCCGTATTTTATTTTAGCAGTTATTCAAAATAACAAGCATAAAATAAATAAGTAAAATAAATAAGTACCTGGTAAGGAAGACGACTTGAACAATTACTCTGCCTTTTTAAGTACGTCTTCCTTACTGAGCCTCGCGATCCTCATAGGATGCTGAGCGACTCCTAGGAGCTGAAGTATGAAGGGTTGCAACCCATACTAAAGGTCCTCATCAAAACCTTTAATCTAGGCGCTTCTCAAGAAATGATTTTGACCACCCGCCAAATCAAGTAGGATGCGAAAGGCTTCTTAGCCTTCCGGACAACCCAAAAATATTTCAAGAGAAAGATTAAAAAGGTTTTGGAATTAGGGAATTGTAGTGGTGGAGCCCCCACCACTACTGCACTCGTTGCTACGAATGGTCCCAGAGTGTAGCAGTTCTCGTAAAGAGACTGGACATTCTTAAGATAAAAGACGCGAACACTGATTTGCTTTTCCAATAGGTTGCGTCGAATATATTTTGCAGAGATCTATTTTGTTTAAAGGCCACGGAAGTTGTGACAGCTCTAACTTCGTGTGTCCTTACCTTCAGCCAAGCTTGGTCTTCCTCATTCAGAAGGGAATGAGCTTCTCGTATTAACAGTCTGATAAAAATAGGATAAAGAATTCTCTGACATAGGCAAAGATGAATTCTTAACTGAACACCATAAAGCTTCAGACGGGCCTCGTAAAGGTTTTAAAATAGAACTTAAGAGCTCTTACAGGACATAATACTCTTTTTAGTTCATTTCCAACCATACGATAAGTTTGGAATATCGAACGATATTGGTCAAGGCCGAGAAGGCAGCTCGTGTTTGGCTAGAAAACCAAGATGTAGAACATGTAGCCGTTTCGGATGAGAATCCGATGTTCTTGCTGAAGGCATGAATCTCACTGACTCTTTTAGCTGTGGTTAAGCATATCAGGAAAAGAGTCTTAAAGGTGAGATCTTTCAGGGAGGCTGATTGAAGTGGTTCGAACCTGTCTAACATAAGGAATCTTAGAACCACGTCTAAATTCCAACCAGGTGTAACCAAACGACGCTCCTTCGTGGTCTCAAAAGACTTATCGAGGTCCTGTAGATCTTTATTGTTGGAAAGATCTAAGCCTCTGTGACGGAAGACTGATGCCAACATGCTTCTGTAACCCTTGATAGTGGGAGCTGAAAGAGATCGCTCTTTCCTCAGATATAAGAGGAAGTCAGCTATTTGAGTTACAGAGGTACTGGTCGAGGATACGGATACTGACTTGCACCAGTTTCTAAAGATTTCCCACTTCGATTGGTAGACTCTAAGGGTGGATGTTCTCCTTGCTCTAGCAATCGCTCTGGTTGCCTCCTTCGAAAAACCTCTAGTTCTCGAGAGTCTTTCGATACTCTGAAGGCAGTGAGACGAAGAGCGTGGAGGCCTTGGAGTACCTTCTTTACGCGTGGCAGACGTAGCAGGTCCACCCTTAGGGGAAGAGTTCTGGGAACGTCTACTAGCCATCGAAGTACCTCGGTAAGTTATTCTCTCGCGGGCCAGAGGGAAGCAATTAGCGTCCACTTGTCCCTTCGTGAGAGGCGAACTTCTGCAGTACTTTGTTGACAATCTAGAACGGAGGGAATGCATATAGATCTAGATGAGACCAATCAAGTAGAAAGGCATCTAAAAGAACTACTGCTGGGTCCGGGATAGGTGAGCAAAGTATAGAGAGCCTCTTGGACATTGAGGTTGCGAAGAGATCTATGGTTGGCTGGCCCCAGGTGACCCAAAGTCTCTTGCATACATCCTAGTGGAGGGTCCAATATGTTGGAATTATTGTCCCTTCCTACTGAGACAATCTGCTAAGACATTCAAGTTGCCTTGGAAGAAACTTGTTACTAGTGAAAAGTCTAGACCTGTTGAACAGGAGAGGAGGTCACTTGTGAACTCGTACCATGTCAGAGAATAGGTCCCTCCTTGCTAGGAGATGTACATCAAAGCAGTGAGTTGACCGTGTTCACCTCCACTACTTTGCCTTGGAGGAGAGACCTGAAGCTTTTCTAGGTCAGACGTACTGCCAGAAGCTTCTTGCAGTTGAAATGCATTGTCCTTTGACTCGAGTTCCATAATCCCGAGCATTCCCTACCGCCTAAGGTCGCACCCCAGCCTACATCCGATGCGTCTGAGAAGAGAACGGGGTTGGGAGTCTGAACAGTCAGGGGAAGACCCTATCAAAGGTTGATAAAGTCCTTTCATCCAGTCAGACCAGACTTATCTTCCGGAAACCGGGATCTAGACCGCTTCTAGCGTCTTGTCCTTTTTCAGTGAAGAGCTAGATGAAACCGAAGAGGACGGAGGTGTAGTCTTCCAAGTGACACCAATTGAACCACGGATGACAGTGTCTTAACCAGACTCATCAACAGCCTGACAGGGCCGCGTTCCTTCTTCAGCATCTTCTGGATGGATAGCAGGGCTGGGGGTTGATCGTCTTGTTCAGCCATGTCCTCATCAGAGGGTTCCTCATCCGAAACTGATGAGGAAACGGCAACGGAGTGGGCAACGTCTGACTCGCTGAATCCGGTCGCACTGGTGGATGCGTGACGGAGCCGGACACAAGATCATGGTACTGCTGCACAGTCTGTGAACTGTCAACCATGGGGAAGCGAGGAAGTACAGCGACAACCCGAAACTGTCTAGACTGTCTGGGTTGTGCAGACAACCCCTTATCGGGTTGCTGAGGTTGCCGCACTGCGTCACAACAAGTCACCTCTGCTGGTTGTTGAACGTCTTCCTAGTGAGACACTGAACGTCCACAACCACCTCCGAGAGTCGCTTAACGTCAACGTGCGACTGGCAACCCACACTGGGTCGCACCGTAGGAGGAACCATCTCAACTGGCGGATGTGAGTAGGATATCTCAGCGTCAACAGGGCGTACAACCAACCGGTAGGAAGGTTGTTGGCAAGAAGGTTCTTCTCCGTAAAAAATCCTCTATCAAGGACTAAGCTTGGACTGCATGTCTTGCAACAAAGCCCAAGGTCTATGGGAGCAGGTGTGGCAACAGACGGGGTTAGCGACTGAAGCGGAACCATTTACCCTCCCTGGAAGCATGTTATGCTTTAATTAAAGTCCATAGGAGGCTAAGCAGCTTAAGGCTCCTCTCCAAATGACAGAGTCCTCAAGGGAATATCAGAAGGAGGGAGAACAGCAATTTCTCATCTACAGGAACCATGTCCGATAAAAGCTAGGTTATCTCAGTGAGGGTTTCACTGGTGCATAAGCAGCAGACCAGAAGGCAACGTTATGAAACTGCTTGACAGTCTGTGAACTGTCAAAAACTGAACTGTCAACCACAACAGGAGCGTGAGGACATACAGCACTGGTGTATTTATAGCAGACCAGAATGCAACGTCATGTAACTGTTTGACAGTCTGTGAGTTGGCAACAACCAAAGCTGTGTGGGGAAGCCTCAACTCCTGACTGACTAGTTTGCTGCGGGCGAGTGGCGGTAACCACAGTGTGTTGCGGAGGTTGACACACCGTGTCAAAACACGGCAGCTTGTGGTAGCTCACGCACGGCAACGGAGTGCTCCGTGTGTCTGTGGGAGTCAGCATACGTCTGGCAGGGTCGACTGCGCATGGATGGAGGAGCTCTCACAACAAGAGTGTGGGAGCAGGCAGCCATGCCGGGCGCACAACCGTGGTAGGCTGTAGGCCAACTGGTGCATCGTCAACCTTCTCCGCAGTCGGAGTGTGGGAGCTGGCAACAACAAAAGCGGAGTGCTGGTGCGTGGGAGGGACTGCCGTGGGTTGCGGAGCATGCCGCATTGCGGCAAAACACGGCAGCTTGACAGCACCTTCCCACTGCTGATGCGGAAGCTCACACATGTCAACGGAGGGTGCAGCATGAACATGCGTCTGGCAGGGTCGACTGCGCATCGGTGGTGGAGCTCTCACAGGTGGAGTGTGGGAGCAGGCAGCCGCAGTATCTGCTAAGCGCACAACCGTGGCAGGTTGTAGGTTAACAGGTGCATTGTCAACCTTCTCAGCACGATACTCCTGCATGAAGGAAGCAAGCTGAGACTGCATAGTCTGCAGCATGGACCACTAGGGTCTATAAAAGACGGCAACAAACGGAGCTACTGTCCGTTGTGACTGAGGGTCTAAAACAGCTGGTGCGGCAACAGACGGAGTTACTGCCTGTTGCGGTACCACCTTGCCTCTCTTGGGAGGTGTGCAGTCGTCGGATGACTGCAGCGAGTCCGAACTGACCCAGTGGCTACACCTAGGCCGTTGGACTTGCGCGGAAGGGACCGACTTGCACTTAAAGCTGCAAGATTTGGTCCATGGTTTCTGCGAGAAACCTCTTCCGCAGACGAGGAATAAATGGGCTCTCTCGTCTTTATGTGGGTGGGGCGATCACGTCGGCAACGTGTGTAGATACACCCGAAACCACCGAGGGAAACGTCTGTTCGTCGATCAAGGCCTGTGGAACCCATAAGTCCTTCGACATTACTTCTCCCCTGGGCTTGGGAGCTTGTAAGAGGTATCGGACTAGGTGAACAACTGGCACGAACAGACGAACCCTCGAACGCAACACTGTAACACTTTGCGCATATCGCTTTATCACTTTTGATTTTCTGTTTGCACTTATTTCACTGAAATCGAAACTTTAAGTGATTTGTACCTGAAACACGCAATCCTATCCTTCATTAAAAGGTAGTAATTGCGAAAACAGTTTTACAATGCAACAGAAAAACATAATGAAAGATAAAGAATTCAGTGGCTGGAAAAGAGACTAAACACTAGATCAAATAAACTACGTTTAAAATCTCTCACCGCATAAAGCCTGGGAACAAGAATAAAACTCTAGAAACGTTTTACCTTCTTCCCCTACAGTGAAAAACGAGAACAACGTTACCCGCTTGAACGAAACGTTTATTCTCCTCTCTCTCCCTCCGTCTCTATCTCTCTCTCTCTTCTCTCTTGACTTAGAACCGAGAGAAGAGCCCAATTATATATCGTTAAAACATATTATTTGCTAAAGGAAAAAACTGAAAGGTTTCCCAAATAAAAAGTTCCTTTATTAGAATTAAAACCATTTAAGCTAAGAAAGAATGAACGAAACGCTAGAATCGGTTTACTCTTACTGCAACGTGAAACCGTGAAATACTCTCTCTCTATCGTAACGATAGAGCACATGTTGAACGTTCTGAACGTCAACAACTGCGGAGACTAAACTAAACGTTAGTTCATCTTTGAAAACAGTACGAGACTATCAAAGTTAAGACACTGTCATCCGTGGTTCAATTGGTGTCACTTGGAAGACTACACCTCCGTCCTCTTCGGTTTCATCTAGCTCTTCACTGGAAAAGGACAAGACGCTAGAAGCGGTCTAGATCCCGGTTTCCGGAAGATAAGTCTGGTCTGACTGGATGAAAGGACTTTATCAACCTTTGATAGGGTCTTCCCCTGACTGTTCAGACTCCCAACCATGTTCTCTTCTCAGACGCATCGGACGTAGGCTGGGGTGCGACCTTAGGCGGTAGGGAATGCTCGGGATTATGGAACTCGAGTCAAAGGACAATGCATTTCAACTGCAAGAAGCTTCTGGCAGTACGTCTGACCTGGAAAAGCTTCAGGTCTCTCCTTCAAGGCAAAGTAGTGGAGGTGAACACGGTCAACTCACTGCTTTGATGTACATCTCCTAGCAAGGAGGGACCTATTCTCTGACATGGTACGAGTTCGCAAGTGACCTCCTCTCCTGTTCAACAGGTCTAGACTTTTCACTAGTAACAAGTTTCTTCCAAGGCAACTTGAATGTCTTAGCAGATTGTCTCAGTAGGAAGGGACAATAATTCCAACATATTGGACCCTCCACTAGGATGTATGCAAGAGACTTTGGGTCACCTGGGGCCAGCCAACCATAGATCTCTTCGCAACCTCAATGTCCAAGAGGCTCTCTATACTTTGCTCACCTATCCCGGACCCAGCAGTAGTTCTTTTAGATGCCTTTCTACTTGATTGGTCTCATCTAGATCTATATGCATTCCCTCCGTTCTAGATTGTCAACAAGGTACTGCAGAAGTTCGCCTCTCACGAAGGGACAAGTGGACGCTAATTGCTTCCCTCTGGCCCGCGAGAGAATAACTTACCGAGGTACTTCGATGGCTAGTAGACGTTCCCAGAACTCTTCCCCTAAGGGTGGACCTGCTACGTCTGCCACGCGTAAAGAAGGTACTCCAAGGCCTCCACGCTCTTCGTCTCACTGCCTTCAGAGTATCGAAAGACTCTCGAGAACTAGAGGTTTTTCGAAGGAGGCAACCAGAGCGATTGCTAGAGCAAGGAGAACATCCACCCTTAGAGTCTACCAATCGAAGTGGGAAATCTTTAGAAACTGGTGCAAGTCAGTATCCGTATCCTCGACCAGTACCTCTGTAACTCAAATAGCTGACTTCCTCTTATATCTGAGGAAAGAGCGATCTCTTTCAGCTCCCACTATCAAGGGTTACAGAAGCATGTTGGCATCAGTCTTCCGTCACAGAGGCTTAGATCTTTCCAACAATAAAGATCTACAGGACCTCCTTAAGGCTTTTGAGACCACGAAGGAGCGTCGTTTGGTTACACCTGGTTGGAATTTAAACGTGGTTCTAAGATTCCTTATGTTAGACAGGTTCGAACCACTTCAATCAGCCTCCCTGAAAGATCTCACCTTTAAGACTCTTTTCCTGATATGCTTAACCACAGCTAAAAGAGTCAGTGAGATTCATGCCTTCAGCAAGAACATCGGATTCTCATCCGAAACGGCTACATGTTCTACATCTTGGTTTTCTAGCCAAACACGAGCTGCCTTCTCGGCCTTGACCAATATCGTTCGATATTCCAAACTTATCGTATGGTTGGAAATGAACTAAAAAGAGTATTATGTCCTGTAAGAGCTCTTAAGTTCTATTTTAAAACCTTTACGAGGCCCGTCTGAAGCTTTATGGTGTTCAGTTAAGAATTCATCTTTGCCTATGTCAGAGAATTCTTTATCCTATTTTTATCAGACTGTTAATACGAGAAGCTCATTCCCTTCTGAATGAGGAAGACCAAGCTTGGCTGAAGGTAAGGACACACGAAGTTAGAGCTGTCACAACTTCCGTGGCCTTTAAACAAAATAGATCTCTGCAAAATATATTCGACGCAACCTATTGGAAAAGCAAATCAGTGTTCGCGTCTTTTATCTTAAGAATGTCCAGTCTCTTTACGAGAACTGCTACACTCTGGGACCATTCGTAGCAACGAGTGCAGTAGTGGTGGGGGCTCCACCACTACAATTCCCTAATTCCAAAACCTTTTTAATCTTTCTCTTGAAATATTTTTGGGTTGTCCGGAAGGCTAAGAAGCCTTTCGCATCCTACTTGATTTGGCGGGTGGTCAAAATCATTTCTTGAGAAGCGCTTAGATTAAAGGTTTTGATGAGGACCTTTAGTATGGGTTGCAACCCTTCATACTTCAGCTCCTAGGAGTCGCTCAGCATCCTATGAGGATCGCGAGGCTCAGTAAGGAAGACGTACTTAAAAAGGCAGAGTAATTGTTCAAGTCGTCTTCCTTACCAGGTACTTATTTATTTTACTTATTTATTTTATGCTTGTTATTTTGAATAACTGCTAAAATAAAATACGGAATACTTAGCTCATAATGTCAACTTGTTATGCTGGTCTCTACCCACCCCCCTGGGTGTGAATCAGCTATATGATCATCGGGTAAGTTTGATATTGAAAAATGTTATTTTCCTTAGTAAAATAAATTTTTGAATATACTTACCTGATGATCATAAATTAAAGGACCCACCCTTCCTCCCCAATAGAGAACCAGTGGGACAGAGGAGAAAATTGGTTCGTTGTTGACATCGAGTACTTGAGTACCTACTTGACAGATGGCGCTGTTGATGTACACCCCCACCTGTATAGCGATCGCTGGCGTATTCCTCCCGTAGATTTTTTCTGTCGGGCAGCAGGGATGCAGCTATATGATCATCGGGTAAGTATATTCAAAAATTTATTTTACTAAGGAAAATAACATTTTTTCCTAACTATATTGTACAAACTTGAGTCCTTACTTTTCTGCTAACAGCAACCCCCTTGAAAGTCCCAGCTGGTATCTAAGTGAGTTTTAGTGAACCAGTGGGAGGTTCGGTTGCCTCCCTGATTCTGGCAGGTAATTGCCTGTCGGTCAATTAACACTGTCATAAGTTTATAATTTCTGTATTCTCAGCTTCACTGTTATCATTCTCCTATGTAAATGACTTAAACACAATTTACTTGAAAAGATTTGTCATATTTATAATAAAGTAATTAATTTTCTGAAGGAGTTGAATTATCTTTGGTATAATCTTTTTATTATTTGCAGGGGCCAATAGTATTGAAACTTCTGTTCCTTACCAACTTCACAATTTATCGTCAGTTCAAGCGATTAGGTACTATGGCAGACCATACAGAAGATAACGATCCCTTTGAAGAAGATATTGTATTTGATCAAGCAGGTCTTTTAGGAGGAAAGATGCCCAGATCACGTCAGCAGTCAACAGTTGGATTTCTGCCTACATTTATGCTGTTCATTAGAACAGTGTTTCTGTGTATAGCATTCATTGGATTGGTAAGTAATAATGTAGTTTACTGTGAAGATGATATTCAAGTGTAAATCAAGCGAACTTTTATAATCTTAATTAGTAAAAAGTTGTTCTGACACTAAATACAAACGCTTTCACTCTTTTTTAGGGGATATACTTTCGGCAAAGCTAAAAGACTAGCCATAAGACTTTTAGCATGGTGTAAGTACCCCACCTATAGATAGGGAGGGTAGGGGGTAGTACCGGCTACCCCCCCCCTCACACACACCCACACACACCAGTATTGTCTCGTCACTTTTGCTTTTGGCTCGGCTGAGATTCAATGTTCATCTCTTTCCACTGCCCATACTGACTGGCCATTATCAGACTTACAGTATCTTTTTTTTTCTCCTTTCAGGTTGTGAATGTTTTTCTTCTTTCTGGTCGCCTTGCAGACTTGTCCTGGACTTGAAGGGCACAAATGCGGTACCTTCATGTCTCTTGTTGAGACAGACTCCATGCGCTGTCCCCGACCCGTTGAGGACCACCATGTAACCAGGACGATATCTGTGAGGAGCATATGGAATAGTCATCCTCCTAATGGGAGAAGTTTAGCAGGTGGCACAAGTAGAATTCAAAGATGGATTCTTCTTATTTGGGGTCATCCTCAATGTTGAAGAAACTATGACTTTCTTTTCCACCCTTCAATCTCTACCCGAAGCTTCTTCTCCCTTGGTCTCCTCAGGGGACCGATTGAGTGGGAGTGGTGACCCTTTAACCCCTGGACAACCCTTAGGTTCGAAGGGCGTTGCTGCTTCAGCTAGCGATTTAGTGGTTTGCGGACTGTGACCAGTAGTAGCACCTGAACTGCCTAGTGTCCGAATACCGACCACACTTCAATGTTCACTACACAAAAATCTAGGTAAAAGGTCAAGAGAATGGAGCACTGGGCACCACCCCTTGATTTATACTGTACTTGGCAAGGAGACCCAGCTAAAAATATAATTGCATTATATTCTTCAGAGATAAGCCGTTTTCAGGTTATTTAAGAAACAAAAAAAGTGGAAAAACAATGATACTAAGAAAAAAAAATACTGGCTGAGAAGGGGACACAATGGTGAAAGGAACTGGAATGAAATGCTGTCTTCATAAAAAAAAGAAAAATATTTATTTTGTAAAGGGAACAAAAAAATTGATATCATTCCTGAGAGAAAAAATACAAAACTATAGTATGAAAAGTCAGATCTTCAATAAACAAAGGCAGAGACCTAGATATATCCATGGCAGAGCCTCATAGGAATCAACCCTCTAAAAGTTAACAAGACAAAAAAAAAAAGTGTTTTGAATAACAAAAAACAAGAACTATTCACATGCTGGACACACTTATGGGTTCCAGATGTAAGTGTAAACAAAGGTACACCCTAGCCGGGTATCTGTTTGGGATACATTCAAATATAAGTAGCTTGCCTCACGATCAAAGGGTTTATAAAACAAGGCAAAACTAGAAGCTCCAGGCAAACTTGCTTTTAACAGTCTTCTCCCGGCTGACTAGCAACATAATTAGGTGCAGGATCATGCAGTATTATTCCAGAGCAAATTCCAGACTTATGACAGGAAAGACTTCAAGCTTAAAGGAGAACCTCGAAACACTGTGGTTCATTATTTGCATGAACAGTCAACCAGGTTTGGGCATTGACAACACAAAAGTTTGGCTGCCACTGAAAACTTTTCTATGCCACTTTATGTTTGACTTCTAGTTTTCACTTCAAACTCCACAGGGAGTAGTATGTGCTGCCCCCCCCCCAAAAAAAAAAGGTGTAATTAGTTGAAGGGACTAAAAATATAACAGACTTCAAATATAGTATAATGAAAATATGAAAAATAATTTGTACTTTTTCTTAACTATACTTAATTTTTCCACAGCAAAGCGGTGTTGCCTTTCTCCAGAAGGAAGTCTTTCTCTGATGACGACCTTTGCAGACCAACTTCCTCAGAGGTGGATGTTGATATCCCCCCGAAGGGCTTCGAAGGCTTTGTACATGATGAGTTCCCTGCTCCCGTACCTAAACGCTGTCTCTTCAGCCCTGTCTCCAAATTCCCTGACATCGCCTGGCTCAGGTATTGCTTAGCTTGCCGCCAATGACGCTCCCCCTTGTTTAGAGTTCAGTAAGCCTGTGGAGCGGGGCAAAGTCCGAGGCATGTTCTTGTCGGTCCCGAGGGTCACCTTTCCCATTCGCTGGTTAGGTCCTCCCCGGAGTGGTCTCCGCCATGCGGGACATTGAGAAGATGCCCGGCTAAACCCATGCCTTTTTCTAGTTCCTCGTAGCATGGTTCGCCACATCATGATGCTTGCACCCAGTGAGTTTGACACTCTCCCATTTCACCTCGCCCTGTTCCTGCTTTGCAGTCCAGGAATTTTTGGCACTCTCCCTAGGGAGTCAAGGCGATCTTGCTATCTTCGTTGGAGCGCTCTGCTCATCTCATCGCTGACCAGCGCTTGCCACCCACATCTCGCAGCACTGATAGGAGAATTGCCCAGATTGTCCATCACGATTCAGAGTCTCCCAGAGTCTGCAGTGATTCAAAGCATCACTCAAACCTAACGCACTACCAGGCCTTGGCGAGCAAGCAGACTCTGCCTTGTCATGCGGTTTCAGCTCGCATACAGGCAGTACCCCATCTAGTTTCTGCATTTTAACAAGATCCAGAACACGAGGTTCCCTTTCCTCATGCTACCTGCTTCCTGAACGCAATCGCCCTTCGGCATGTGATCACCCACCTGCACGCAACCACGAAGCCTCCTCTAGGTCTTCCAGTTTGGGTTGGGATCTAGTTCCTGGTCGTGAGTGTCCGGTAGCGCACAGCAAGGCAGCTATTCGCGACAACCCAGCAATGCATAACCACCCGCCAGCATACAAGTGCACAGCAACGCAAGGCCACCCAACAGCAAGCGATCATCTAGCAGTGAGCTTCCACTCAGTAGCACACGAGCACCCAGCAACACACTACCATTTAGCAGCGAGCGATTGCCCAGTATCGCGTGACCACCCAGCAGCATCGCACTCCCACAAAGCAGTGCAGAAGAATGCAGGTTATGAACCTGCAGTTAAATGCTCTTTCAGAGTGTATTATTCACAAACTCGCTCTAACAAGATAGTGTGTGACAGCATGCTGTTTCCAATACAATCAGGTAAGAGAGCACTTTCACTTCAACAGATGGTGAAACTATGGACTCCTTGTAGGCAGTCTCCAGCCAGTGGGCATCCCAGTGAGTCTCCGTCCTCGGTTCCGATCTTGATTAAGGATGCTCCTTGGTTAGATGAGTTGGTGAGAGCAGTTCGTCTGCTGGTGACCGGGTAGGCGCAGACGCCTGCAGGTAAGCATTTTCTAGCGGCTTCATCCAACACACCTTGTATTGCATTGGAGACTATTATTCCAATAAAGTTCTCCTCTCCTCCTCCTGACCTGAGGTGCAGGTCTTCTGTTCTGTGCTCATCTCAGGAACGTCAGACTTGATCATCGTGTCACCTATTAGGTCCAAGGTGTGCAACCTACCTGGAGCTGCCGAGGCATTACAACAGGATTTTTCCCGTTTGGAGATGATGCCCATAATGATAACCAAGAAGAAAAGAAGTCAGAAGCATCTTACTCCTCCAGGTTACACTCTTTACCCCCCCCCCACCCCCCACCCCCATGCAGCCTCCACACATCTGTCTACCCAAGGATACTTCCGAATCCTCCATACGCAGGGAGGATGCAAGACCTTCCATGCTGGCAGTTCCTACCCCCCACTGGAATAGTAAGGACTCCAAGATTTTGCTGAAGAACTGCTTGGCTAGAATGTTTTCCCATCCTCAGGAGAGGTCCCACAGCTCTTCAGTATCGGGGGAATAAATGACGACGAGAAAGGCTTCGATGACTAATAGGGGAACGTCTAGGCTCTTCAAAGATGATTAACACTCATCCCGTGCTCCTATGGGTGAGAGCTCGGGGGTGGATCAGGATCAGAATTCTGGGTATAACAACTACTTCCCAGGGCAGCGTGTCCAAGATATTCAGAGGCCGAACAGAAGGAGTCCGACCACATGTTCTGGCAGGTGCTGGCCTGGATGACCCTTCCGCAGCTCCTCTGGAAGGAAAAATACTGTTGTAGACCATCTGTATGGCACCCAGAGACCCTCCAAGCCCGGTGCAGGTTTTCCTGGTTGAGAGTGTTGAAGAGGGCCAGTTTCCCTCCCTGAACTACTGTATCTGTAGCACCATGCTCAATGCTACAAGGAATAACCGCCAGAGGGAGTTGGCGCGGTTGTGATACGATTGTAGTAGGGGAACCAGGGTAACCTCTATTGCGGCTACCCTTCTAATTCTGCCATGTATCCCCCTCGAAGCGTAAAGGCTATTCGGGGTGCAGATTGCCATGTGGCGTGTCAAGAATACGTCCCCTGTTTATATACGATACCCTTGAGAGTACTGTAATCTTAAGGGTACTCGCACCAGAAGTTAGAATTCTGTGAAACCTTTGGTTTGATTCTCTGGGAATATCACTGTAGTCATAAATACCCTTGGGAAGCTACTAAAGGAACCTTCCATCAGGACGTCATGGCCATCTCACCCGAAAATAGATTTTTCACTTCGCTCAAAATCCGTTTAGTAACCCACGATCAGATTACTCACTGCTGAGTAATCAAATAGAAAGTGTGGACCAGGAGGAAGATCTCGGTATTATTATCAGCAGGGATTTGACGTTCACCAAACAGAGCATAAAAGCTGAAAAGAAAGCACAAAAACTGATAAGGTACATAAAGAGACAATTCAAATATAGAAACAAGGACACTACAACAGCTGTACACATCATTAGTAAGACCCCATCTAGAATACGGTGTCATATCCTAGGCTCCAAATATCCAGAAGGATATAGATAAACTGGAAGCATTACAAGCTAGGGCCACTAAACTAGTTCCAATACTACGGAAATTTGAATATAGATGGAGAGTGGAACGTTTGAATTGATTTGGTCTACAAACTCAATAACTAAGGGGACAGTTAATAGAGACATTCAAAATTCTTAAAGGAATAACAAATGTAGATTACAACAATCGATTCTCGCTTACCACAAATTAGTCCAGAGGTAACGGATACAAACTAGAATTGAGATGATACAGCACCACTCAATATAGCAATTTCTTTACATACAAAATAGAAAATACTTGGAATAGAATTCCAGCTGATGTAGTAAACATTAACACGGTTAAAGTAAGACCCCATCTAGAATACGGTGTCCAATTCTTGGCTCCAAATATCCAGAAGGATATAGATAGACTGGAAGCATTACAAGCTAGGGCCACTAAACTAGTTCTAATACTACGGCAATTTGGATACAGACAGAGAGTGGAACGTTTGAATTGATTTGGTCTACAAACTCAACAACTAAGGGGACAGTTAATAGAGACATTCAAAATTCTTATAGGAATAACAAATGTAGATTACAACAATCGATTCTCGCTTACCACAAATTAGTCCAGAGGTAACGGATACAAACTAGAATTGAGACGATACAGCACCACTCAATATGGCAATTTCTTTACATGCAAAATAGAAAATACTTGGAGTAGACTTCCAGCGGATGTAGTAATTATTAACATGGCTAAAGAGTTCAAGAATAAGTTAGACAAAATTGTAAGAACACTCTAAATGCTTAAAGTGAATTGCCCAAACAAAGAGCAAACAGAGTCTCTGCGGATGGGCTAAAAAGTCTTTGAAGCTTCCAAAATCCTTGTAACTTCTCATAACACACTCACTCTCTCTCTCTCTCTCTCTCTCTCTCTCTCTCTCTCTCTCTCTCTCTCTCTCTCTCTCTCTCTCTCTCTCTCTCTCTCTCTCACACAAAAAAGTAAAAATTTTTAGTGTTGTTAACTATTGTATGCTTGAGTAATGTTTTTCGAGAAGAATTATTATTTCAAGAAAGAAAAATAATCAAATTAGAATTTATGTAGAATTTGTCAAAACCATAAATTCCTTATTTGTCAATGAAAAAAAAAAAGCCTTTTTTTTTAAACAAGAACACTTTTTAAAATTACCATCTAGTGATAGCATGAAACTTGTTCAAATATAATAAACTTTCCCTTTAAATTTTTAGTTTAAATGATATTTACCTTTGAGCCAGTTAGCTCCTCAAAGATTCAATACATGCAACTTTTTTTTGTAATCACTTTGCTTTTTACAAATAGAAAAGAAATGAAATGTAGAGTTGAACATATTTCATGTTCTCTGGTTATATTACGTTAAAGAGATTTGTTTTTAAAAAAAATTCTAAATTTTTGTTAACAAATAAGAGATAGGGGAAAAATCTTAATAACACAAACAAATCGCAGTACTGTAAGCTTTTTGGAGAGCATAGCTAACAATAAAATAGAGCCTGAAATACTTCAGCTCTGAAGATACAGAAAATATCCTTGTTTTATGCTGTAAATTCATCTATATAAAATCTGCATTAAATGAAATTAACACATAGAATATTATGAGAAATACAGAAACAAAGGAAATAAGGATAATATGTAATAAGAAAGGTTATAAGGAATAAACAAAGACTGAAGAGAACAATAGAAATTTGTGAAGAATTTAAATGAAAACTAATCAGAAAAGAAGGAAGCATAGAAAATGAAATATTATATGATAATATTTTACTGAGTGGGGATTAAAGTCTATTTTTTAATTCCAATTATTTAAACTAAAATACTTGTAATATATTATGCAGAAAGGTATAAAATATTAAAGTGAAATAATAAACAGAACATATGTAGACAGAAATAATGAAAGGAAATGTAAAGAGAGGGAGGAGGGAAATCATATTAAAGTGAAAACTACTCATATGTGAATTATATGTATCATTAAACTTGATTAGGATTTGGGATTGTGAAGACTAGAAATACAAGTTTGTACAGTTCTTTGTTATACAGTTATTTTTTTTTATATAATATGAAGTACAATTAGTGAACTACGTGAAAAGAATGTAGTGCAAGGTCCTGGTTGGTTGGTTGGTTAGGGGAGTTGGAATTTATGTCCCAAGATTATGCTATTCTTTTACTCTTTGTTGGTGTGTCTATTACCTAACCCCCGTGATTACTGAGGGCTGACTGTGTGTGTATATATATATATATATATATATATATATATATATATATATATATATATATATATATATATATATATATATATATATATATATATATATATATATATATATGTATATATATATATATATATATATATATATATATATATATATATATATATATATATATATATACATACATACATACATACATACATACATACATACATACATACATACAGATAGACAGACAGACAGACATAGGCCTAACACACACACATACGCGCACACACACACATATGTAACGGATTTTGAGCGAAGCGAAAAATCTATTTTTGGGTGAGATAGCCATGGCGTCCTGATGGAAGTATCCTTTTTGGTAGCTTCCTTGGGTAATCACTATGTACTAGGATTTTCCCAGAGAATTAAACCACAGGTTATCACAGAATTCTAACTTCTGGAGCGAGTATCCTAAGGGTTTCCCCTTAAGACATCGTGTATCAACAGGGGACACGCATGTATAAACGTGCCACATAGCTATCTGCACCCCATATAGAGTTAACGCTTCAATATGGCGGACAGGGAGTGGCTGGGAGCTGAGCCGCAGCCGATCTAGATGTGGCGATATCGGTACTCGCGATGTAAACAGACGGACGCCATTGCTTTTGATGACGTCACGTCCGTCCTCATTCCGAAAGTCTGGAGCTTGCTCATCACCATGATACAGCCGCGCAGGGCGGGACCTGATAACAGACAGGGTGGGTCCATCAGGACGCCATGGCTATCTCACCCAAAAATAGATTTTTCGCTTCGCTCAAAATCCGTTTTTTGGGCTCAAGCCATGGCGTCCTGATGGAAGAGTACCAGAGAATTAGTGTATCGTGGTAGACTTTTTCCCTTTATAAGTGAGTGCCAAAACATTGAGCCGAAAGCATAGTGGTCTATACTAGAGCTACCGTGAGGCAGTTGCCTTCCTGCCCCCCTGGCATGGAAGTCCCCACGGGCTATGCTAAGATCAAAGTGGTCATGGGAAGGCTATTCATATAGGCTGAAGGAACAATGAGATCCATAAGATAAGTCAGAGCGATTTGGTATTCGCGTCGAAACAAACTTGAAGAAGTGGTGGTTGAACACTTCGTGTATGGAGTTGACTC
Source organism: Palaemon carinicauda (assembly GCF_036898095.1). Classification (NCBI taxonomy): domain Eukaryota; kingdom Metazoa; phylum Arthropoda; class Malacostraca; order Decapoda; family Palaemonidae; genus Palaemon; species Palaemon carinicauda. Next base: position 157,294,554 of record NC_090732.1, read on the forward strand.
ATCTTCATAATTGAGTAAGTATTCGCTAAGGAAACTTACTTGCTCTATATAAATAAATGCCCGGAGTAAATCCTGGCATTTTCCTTAACCAAGAATAAAGGGTAATAAAACTATGACAATTAGTATATTTCATAGTAAGAAAGGAGCAAGGGAGACGCACAAGTAATAAAATAGACATTTTATTATATAATTGCAGGTAAATCAATACATGTCATGCAATAAATAGTAAAAAACATTTACATTGATAAAAATGTACATAGTCATAAAGGCGTGCTCTTGAGTCTGAAAGGGAAGAATCAAGTATTAGTAGGCACTCGTTCTACGGAACGTTAGTCTTTATGTAACACACGTCATGCACGTGGCATGTAGCACTCATGTGGTAATCTACTATGACATTTCACCTGAGGTAAGAACAGTTAAAGAAAACACAAGGTGGTTTCTGCTTCACTACGTATCACTTGAGGGTCAACATAGGCACCCGACGAGTTAGAGTCCCTAATAACTCACTGTTCTAAGCAGAGTTCAGAGCAGGTTTCATAACACTACCTGCGGCTACCACAAAATGTTTCACTTCGTGCACTTGTTTCGCATAATGTTTAAAGAAAACACGCGAGGATTTCCAGCCTGTATAGTTCTTGAGGCTTTCGAAATCCATACTCTGAAAGAAATTCAGAGACGAAGCGACTTTCCTAGGATCATGACCAGCGGGTGTACTGTCTGGATCCGCTCTGCGAATGAAGTAGGTGATTTTTGCTCTCAATTGTTTCAGTGACAGGTCGCTGCCCGATGTTTCTCCTTTGAAGAGTTGGCCTCCACCAAAGTTTGAAGTTCTATGAAGATAGACCTTAAGGCTCTCTACTGGACATAGAGAGGCATCTTCCTTCAAGGGGCATATCCTCCACGGGCCCCATCGTTTGGTAGGTAATTCGTTCTTTGCGAGAAACGTCGGATCAGGGAAGAGGGAGAGGTCTCCTGAATCATTGAAAACGATATGTCCCTCTTCTCTAGATAGTGCCACTATTTCGCTGACTCGGGCTCCCGAAGCTAGAGCGAAGAGAAATATAACTTTCTGAGTCAGGTCCTTAAGAGGGTATGAATCATTGTCCAAGTTGGAGGCGAAGTGGAGAACTTTGTCTAGAGACCAAGTGATTGGTCTCGGAGGGGGTGCCGGTCGTAAAAGGGCACAGGCCTTCGGTAGTTTGTTGAAGATGTCGCTAGGCAGATCTATTTGGAAGGCGTATGACAAAGGTCTGGTCAAGGCCGATTTGCAAGTAGAAATCGTGTTGGCTGCCAAGCCTTGTCCATGAAGGTGAATGAAGAAGGACATGCAAAAATCTATGGTGATTTTCGAGGGGTTCTTTGCCTTGACGAAGGAGACCCATTTCCTCCAAGACGATTCGTATTGTCTTCTCGTGGATTCGGTCTTGTATTCCTCGAGGAAGTCTAGACTCTTCTTCGAAATCCCAAACCTTTTCTTAGCGGCTAGGGTGAGAAAATCATGAGATGAAGGTCCTTGATTTTCGATGATGAAGCGAAGACAGTCGACTTCTGTATTTGCTGGGAGAGAACTGGGTCCAGGAGGGGGATCAGCGTTGGCTGCATCTCCAGGATCAAGGGATACCAGTTGCTGCGGGGCCACTTGGGAGCCACTAGAGCTGCTGTCCCTTTGAAGGTTCTCAATTTGGAGAGGACTTTCAGCAGAAGATTGGTGGGAGGGAACAGGTAAATCTTGGCCCATCTGTTCCAATCCAAGGTCATGGCGTCCACCGCTTCCGCTTTGGGGTCCTCGTACGGGGCTACATATCGAGGAAGTTGATGGTTGTCGCTCGTTGCGAAGAGGTCGATCTGGAGTTCTGGGACTCTGTGAGAGATGAAGGAGAATGATCTTGCGTCTAGAGACCATTCCGACTCTATCGGGTTTGTCCGAGATAGAGCATCCGCTGTCACATTGCGGAATCCTTGTAGGTGAACTGCAGACAGGTGCCATTTCTTCCTTTCTGCCAGACGGAAGATTGTCAGGAGCACCTGATTTATCTTGGGCGATCTTGAGCCCTGGCGATTGAGACAACGCACTACCACAGAGCTGTCCAGGGTCAGGCGAATGTGTATCGACGGGGGCGGGGAGAGTTTCTTCAGCGTCAGAAGAACCGCCATGGCCTCCAAGATGTTGATGTGAAACGTCTTGAATAGGGGAGACCAAGTGCCTTGAGCCTGTTGTTGGTGGGAGTGACCTCCCCAACCCTCCAATGAAGCGTCCGTATGGATGTTGAGAGATGGAGGTGGGTGTTGGGGAGGAAGGGACCTTTTTAGGGCCCTTGCTTCTGACCACGGCTTTAGAAGAAGTCGAAGTCTGCTTGGGAGCCGTCTCTTGAGGTCTCTTCGAGCGACGGATGCGGAACGTCTCCAGACTCCCGCTGCATCCTTTAGCTGTGCACGAAGCACTGGGTTTGTGATCGAGGCGAACTGTAGAGAGCCTAGAACTTGTTCCTGCTGGCGTCTCGAGATCCGTTTGGATTTTAACAGTCGCTTGACGGACCCTGCTATTTCCTTCCTTTTCTTTGCTGGAATGGAAAGGCGGTGTGACTGAAGATTCCAGTGGATGCCTAACCATTGGAACTTCTGAGCTGGAGATAGGCGAGACTTTTTCGCGTTTATCTGGAATCCCAGGTGTTCGAGAAACTGGGTAACTTTTCTGCAGGATTCTATACAATCCTCGGGCGAGGGCGCCCACACTAGCCAGTCGTCGAGGTAGGCCATCACCTGGACGTTTCGGATGCGGAGCTGTTGTACTACTGCGTCCGCTAGCTTTGTGAATATCCGAGGGGCCACGTTGAGTCCGAAGGGCATGGCCCGGAAGGCATAGCTTTTCCGTTGGAGTCGGAATCCTAGGTAGGAGGAAGCGTGATGGTTCATTGGTATGTGCCAGTATGCGTCCGCCAGGTCTATCGAGACCGTGAAAGACCCTCGAGGCAGGAGGGTTCTGATCTGTTGAAGAGTCAGCATCTTGAACTTGTCGTTCGATATGAATACGTTGAGGGGGGATAAGTCCAGAATGACTCTGAGTCTGTCTGAGTCTTTCTTGGGAACACAAAACAGTCTCCCTTGGAACCTTGTGGACTTCACCCTTCTTATCACCTTCTTGTTCAAGAGGTCTAGCACATATTCTTCCAGGAGGGGGGTTGAACGTTGGAAGAATTGCTGGAAGGTTGGGGGTGGTTGCGCCCAGCTCCAGCCCAGACCTTTCTTGATGATGCTGTGTGCCCAGGAGTCGAAGGTCCAGCGATCCTGGAAGTGGCGGAGTCTTCCTCCCACCGGAAGCACTTCATTGCTTCTGTGGTCCCGAGGACTTGCTGCCTCGGCCGCTAGTTCCCTGTCCTCCTCTGCCTCTGGAGGGCCGGCGAGAGGAATCTCTGCCGGAACCCCTGCCTGAGCTTCTACCCTTGGGACGAAAGGTAGTGGAGTGCTGCTCGAAGGTGGGGTTGAAGGCCGGTGATGAGGACAAAACCGGCTGTGGGACCAACTGAAAGGTCTGTGGCAGCTGAGCGGCCACTTGGGGAGTAGCGGGTGCCGGAAACTGACGTCTGTGCTGACGTTGCTGGGGTCTATGCTTCGACTGCTTCCTCTTAGGCTGAGGACCGTCATCCTGAGAGGGCTTTCTCTTCCTAGACATGCCCCATTTGTTGAGAAGGTTCCTGTTCTCAGATGCGGCCTTGTCTGTGATCTCTTTCACTAGATCAGACGGGAAGAGGTACTTGCCCCAGATGTTGGAGGCAATCAGTTTCCGGGGTTCGTGTCTGACAGTGGCACTGGAGAACACGAATTCTCTGCAGGCTCTACGAGCTCGCATGAAATGGTACAGATCCTTGACTAAGGTTGCCATGTGAGATTTGGCAAGGACCATGTAATGGTCAGGGACTCTGGTGTCACCAGCCATTACGACCATCTGGACCTGGAGAGTGAGAGATGCTGCCAGCCTCTCCTTCGTTTCCTGTTCCCTACGAAGGAGGTGTTCGTTTAGCTTGGGGAGGTCCTCATTAAACTGACGTCCAGCAACGTCAGGATCTAGTTTGCCCACCACGAAGGTGTGTTGCACATCCTTCCAGTGTTTGGTGTCGGGCGGGGTGGCTGCGGAGAAAGGTCTGCATTCCTCCAATGCAGGGCAGGATTTCCCTTCTTCTACAGCCTTAAGGCAGGCAGCGAAGGCCTTTTCCGTGAAGGGTAGCATCACTTCATCGGGCGCAACGTAGGTGGGGTACTTCTTGCTCAGAGCCGGAAGTCCAGAGCAGGTAAAGCCTCTGCTCTTAAGCGCTTTGGCAAGCATAGCCTGGGCCTTCGAGAGATCGAACACTATTTTCTCCTTCGGTTCGGTCTCTTCCTTTGAGGATGGTTCTGAACGTAGACGGACGTAACAGTCCGGATACGCCTCAAAGCGGGGGAAGAACTCCACTTCTTCCAGGGGTATGGAACCGATCTTATCGCTGACGAAGATCTTGTCATCAGCGATGACCATATGCTCGGCGAACCGCCACGGATTGTCGCTCGAGCATGCGGGGAGGTCCTTCATGGAGATTTTGCGAGATTCCTTGGAACCTCCCATCGACCGAATGATCTTGTGAGTTTCTTGGAGCTTCTGCTCCATCACGGATTCAATGAGCCGAATCATATCCTGTGCCGTAGGTAGAGGAGTCGTGGTGGAGGACGTAGACGGGAGAGACACTTCCGTCGGTGTAGGAGTAGGAGGGGGGATGGAGGGAGGAGCATCCTCCTTATCGGACTCGGTATATACTACCCGGTCCTCTTCTTCATCATCCTCCCCTTCACCCTGGGCCATAAGGGTTTTCTCGGTGTCCTCCGAGATCTCTGACATGTGTTCATCATGTTCTGAATCCAGGTGACAATCATTCATGGACTGAGCCATGACAGTATCAGGTTCCACTGTGATCTGGACGACGGGGATCTGTTCGACTGGGACCACTGAGTCTGGTGAGGCCTTTGGGAACAGCAAAGACCTCATTTCTTCTGTGGCTAGGTATGGTCCAGTGGCGTTCTTTTGAAAGCCACGTACCCACTTGCGTAGGTTGTCCCGAGCAGTGTCCCGAATCTCCGCTGAGGGAGGGTCATAGAATGCTTTCTGTAGGCATTCTTGGCAGACCGAACAGGTGGTGGGGCCCCAGTACTTGAGATCCCCTCTCTTGTGAGCACAAGGGGCGTGTGTCCTACACGCCGTGTGTCCATAGAAGTGTGGCCGACGGACCGCGCAGAAGTCGTGGTCACACTTGACGTACTCCTCCTGTAAAGGAAAGAGACGATGAGTATTGTAGAGTCATAATATGGCTCGTATATAAAGTTAATTATTAACAAGTTAATATTAACATAAGTTAATTGTGATGCACAGAAGGGTGGGTGAAAGGAGACAGACGCATGCCTCGTGTAACCCGCCCGGCTGGTTGCCGTAGCTTCAGACAGTCCCAGGTGGCCGTAGGCCTCCATGGAAGGTGTCTTGATAATGGGAATTCCATTTAGAATTACCATATTATAGACTAGGCTTGAAATCTTATCAAGAAAGTCTGGGGATCATGAGATCCTAGTAAGGTTCCGGCAACCAGACGTGCCAATTACACGTAGCGTGCTGGAAAGATGAAACACGCAAGAAGACAGAGTGAAAACTGAACAAAATGTACGATTCCGTACCAGTTTGTCTGCGTTAACAAGCCGTCTAGGTGCGGTTTTTAGGAGCTATCGCTAGTAAAGATAGCTGAGAGAAGGGGTGCAAGGCATCTTGCCGCCTCCGGACGGGTCCGGCATACCCCCGGCACGCCGGAAGCCGCTCGAGCAGAGTTTCTGGCATTCAAGAATGATCATTCTATGGTCAAAAGAAGCCAGGGTGGCGGCAGCCGGTAGCGGCGGCCGCCGGCAAGGAGCGACGGTTCCGGCAGCCGGAGGCAGTCGGAGGGTGACAGGGGTAAGGATAAAGGAGCATAGCCGGGGCCGGGGGCCGGCTGCTAGTGCCGGCACTCCGGGAGGGGTCGGCAGTGTGCCGAGGCTATGAGGGAATGGAGAGGCCACGGCGGTAAGCCGGCGGCCGGCGGCGATCCCCCGGCACTCGGGGGAAGGCGGCAAGGATAAGGAAGTCACCCGTAGCGGCGGTAAAGCCGGGGTAGAGGCGGCAAAGGACAAGCACCAAAGATGGAGGTGGGATGGCAAGGCTGTACTAGCCTAGTCAAGACACCTCTGGAAAAGGTACCACCATGATAGAGGTGAATCTATCATCCTAAGCAGGAGCCGCAATGGCCGGGGGCTAAGGCAGTCCAAGAGAGGACAGGGTGTACCCAAAGAAGGGGTGGAGACTCTTCATGTCGACCAAATGATAACTGACTCCATAGCACTATGGAGGGTCTATGTATCAGAGCGGACAACACTGGGAGCACCACGGGGTCCAGCACTCCAGCCTAGGGTGGAGTGTAGGACAGGGGACATATGAAGCCTAACCTACTGGTAGGTTAGGCTAGGCAAGAGATAGGTTGGGGGGGGAAAGGGTCTTCTTATAAGAAAGGATGGATTATGCACCAGAGCGGCCACCTAGGAAGGGAGATGCTCACCCTAACCTATAGTAGGTGGACCAACTGAAAAACGGTGCACGCGTATATTTCAGCAAGGTACATAAACCAGCCCTCCCAACCTAACCTGGATTAGGGTTGTTAGACCCTAATCAAGGAAGGGAGAAGACGTATCGCAAGGAAAAGGTCAAGGACCGATTCAGCTTAAAGGAGGTGATCCTACCTTTAAGGTCTGCAACACTAAGGGAGGGGTCATTCCCTTAGGTGGGGAGGCGATACAGTACTCTGAGGAGTCTTGTCCTATCACATGTAATAGGATACAAGATTACCAGAGGGAAGCCCTAGGGCTAGGGATGAAGAGAGCATATAGGGGTCCTATCATAAGGTTAGGTTAGCAAGGCACTCAAGATAACCTACCCTCTATATGGTCCCTGAAGGCGAAAAAACACTTGCATCACTGTCAATGGTATTGTAAAATAATGCCAAAATCTTCATAACTAACTCTAGGATCACTGAAATATCATGCATTAACACTGGTATAGGCTCACTGGCCTAGGGGCTAAACAAAGCCTACTGGTATGGGGTCAGCGAAGACCCTAACTAATGCGTCAAAAACACGATATAAAGTTCCTAGCTATGAAGACTAAATAACTAATAGCGCTGATTAGTAATTTATATACCGGTAAGGCTGTTGCGGCTAACTAAATAAGGCATGCAAGCAACAGCAGCGTCATAAAATGGCGCTGACCGGTCTGGCAAAGCTCTGCCACAATTATGCAAATATCTCGAAAAGTAAGATTTACTTTAAGGCCAGAGCTTATTTAAAAAATACTTTAACCTTTGTACTCAACTTTCCAGAAGAAGGTGAAGCTGAAGGTTGAGACATAGCGAGGATGCAAGTAGATAAAGTCGCACAAAGGGAAAAATACGTCCAATCGAGCGAGCTACTAGCAAAGGAATAAGGACGGACGTGACGTCATCAAAAGCAATGGCGTCCGTCTGTTTACATCGCGAGTACCGATATCGCCACATCTAGATCGGCTGCGGCTCAGCTCCCAGCCACTCCCTGTCCGCCATATTGAAGCGTTAACTCTATATGGGGTGCAGATAGCTATGTGGCACGTTTATACATGCGTGTCCCCTGTTGATACACGATGTCTTAAGGGGAAACCCTTAGGATACTCGCTCCAGAAGTTAGAATTCTGTGATAACCTGTGGTTTAATTCTCTGGGAAAATCCTAGTAGTGATTACCCAAGGAAGCTACCAAAAAGGATACTTCCATCAGGACGCCATGGCTTGAGCCCAAAAATATATATATATATATATATATATATATATATATATATATATATATATATATATATATATATATATATATATATATATATATATATATATATATATATATATATATATATATATATATATATATATATATATATACAGTATGTGTATATATATATATATATATATATATATATATATATATATATATATATATATATATATATATATATATATATATATATATATATATATATATATATATAGAACATCTATTCAACTAGTTAGCCTGGCTGTGTGTTGGCTGGGTAAATCTTCATAATGATTATTAAATGATTATTATTGTTATTATTATTAATATTATTATTATTATTATTATTATTATTATTACTAATATTACTAGGTAAGCTACAACCCTAATTGAAAAAGCAGGATGCTATAAGACCAAGGTCTTCAACACTGAAAATAGCAAGAGATAGAATGAACAATTACAATTGAATATTTTAAGAGCAGTAACAATATTAGGATATATTTCCTATATAAACTATAAGATTTAAAAAAAAAGGATGAGAAAGGTTTAAAAAGATAAAATAGTGTGCCCGAGTGTACTCTCAAGCAAGAGACAGTGGAAGACCATGGTGCAGAGACTATGGCACTACCCAAGACTAGAGAACAATGGTTTGATTTTGGTGTGTCCTAGAAGAGCAGCTTACCATAGCTAAAGAGTCTCTTCTACCCTTACTAAGAGGAAAGTATTCATTGAGCAATTACAGTGCAATAGTTAACCCCTTGAGTGAAGAAGAATTGTTTGGTAATCTCAGTGTTGTCAGGTGTATGAGGACACAGGAGAATATGTAAAGAATAGGCCAGACTATTTGGTGTATGTGTAGGCAAAGACAAAATGATCCGTAACCTGAGAGATGGATCCAATGTAGTACTTTCTAGCCAATGAAAGACAATAACTTTTTTAGCGGTACTATCTCAACAGGTGGCTGGTGCCCTTGTCAACTTACTACCTTTAAACTGGGTATAAAGGTGTTTATAGAAATAAGTTTTGTATTGTGACAAAATATTTATGTAATAGTTTTTTTTATTTTCCATTGCTTTCAGGGTCTTTGTGCTTCTGTCAGTGGCAGCCCATTGATAAGATTAGAAGTTGGGATGGGAGTTGGAGTCGATACTGCTTTTCATATATTTACTGCACGTTCTGTTGGTATGCTGCTTGGTGGAATGTTAGGTAAGTCCTCTTTTGTTGTTGAATGTAGTTGTTGAGTATCCTGTGAAAGCTCTTAGATAGCTGATTATTTAATATAGCTATGGTTCTGAAATATTGAACCATAATCTTTGTTTGTAAGTGCAGTATCATATGTGTATATATATATATATATATATATATATATATATATATATATATATATATATATATATATATATATATATATATATATATATATATATATATATATATATATATATATATATATATATATATATATATGTATGTATGTACAGTATATATGTATGTATTTATGTATATTTGTTCTGACACAGATACAAACCTTCGCTATTTATAGGGTATTACTTTCGGCAATGCTGAAAACCAGCCAAGACAATTTTAGTGAGGGATAATTACCCCATCCGCTAGTTAGCGGGAGGGGGTTGGGGTAGACTAGCTACCCTGCTCACTCACACCTGTCGGTTGAGTAACTACTTTTGCTTTTGGCTCAGTAGAGTGCGGATGTGCCGTCTCTCTCTCCTGTTAAACAAACTGCCTTGACTTTATTACTTTTTCTTTTTTTTTTTGTGTGTGTGAGTATGGTTATTGTCCCGCTATGCGGACATCATGTCCAGGGATTGAAGGCCGCCGCTGCGGCACTTTCATGTCGTCCGTGGAGACGGACCTCACCCTTTATGCCCGGCTTGCCGGGGAACTCAGTGTTCGCGGACAACACCTGTCCCGAGTGTAGGGAGTGGCCTGCCTCCCAGTGGGAGAGGTTTGCGGGTGAGATGAAGAAGTCTAAACGCAGATCTTCGCTTTCGGGGTCTTCCTCGAAATCAAAGAAATCGCGGGTTTCCGCTTCTTCTACGCCCAAATCTCTGCGCAAAGCTAATCCTTGACCAGGCCCTTCCGGGGCACGGTCGAGCAGTAGCACAGGGCTTGTGACTCCAGGTTAACCCTGTGGGATAGACGAAGGTGGCGGCTCCCCTAGTGAGTCGGCTCCTTCTCTTCCCTCAGGGAGTGCCTGTTCTTTTCCAGACCTTGTGTCTTTATGGCCATCGCTGGGTGTCGATGGTCCCCCTTTGAAGGAAGTTCTCCTCGAACTCCTCCAAAGGGGAGCAGAGAGAAGGCGGTCATCTCCTTCCTCTGCAGAGATCGATCCTCCTCTTCTGGGCGCAGGCGCTGTTGCCCGTCGGTCAGACCGAGAGTCTGGTTCCGACGCCGAGGAGTTAGCTAACCCACCAGGGGTGTTGGCAGGGCTCTCTCCAAGGCAAGCTTCCTCTTCGGGGGAACATATCTCTCTTTCGTGAGAGAAGATTGCCTCTGTGCATCGGCAATCTCCTTACGCTTTAGGTTCTCCTCCAGGGGCGGAAAGAGAACCTGGTTATAAGCATAGTTCTCCTTCGGGCGAACTCTCCTCCCCTGCGGAGGAATTATCTGTAGACCTTATTTAGTCTCTCCCTCGGGCTGAGTCTGTTGAACGTTCCTCTCCGGAGGTTCATAGAGTGGAGGGGTGGGTAACCCCTCTCCACCCAGGACGTTCTCCTCCTCGGGCTGTGAGGAGACGTCTTTTTGAACCTGCTGGTTCTCCTCTCGTTGACCCTTCGGGGTCTCGTGACGATCACCCTTTGGGCTGGCGTGATCGTGAGCCTTCGGGCTCTCGGCATGTTGATCCTGCGGGTTCTCATGACAGCAGGAGTCCTTCGGGTCTCCGTCGCGCTGAACCTTCGGGCTCTCGCGACTTAAAACCTTTTGGTTTGTTACGCTGAACCCTCGGGCTCTAGTAACGACGGTAACGTTGAACCTCCGGGTTCTCGTACCGTCATTCACGTTGATCCTTTGGGATCTCATGACAAAGGAACCTCAATTCCTCGTTACGCTGATCCTTCGGGGTCTCGTAACCTGAGTTACGCTGAACCCTTGGGCTCTCGTAACTAGTCGTGCTAACACTGGTGTATCGTGACAGAGAAACTCCAGTTTCTCATTGCGTTGATCCTTCGGGTTCGCGCAACACAGTTCACACTGAACATTCGGGTTCTCGTGACCAAAGTCATTCTTTTTATGACAGAGTTTTCAAACTCTCGTTGTGTTGATCGTTCCCGCTCACACAACACAAGCTATCGTGAACCTTCGGGTGAACGTAGCAGTGAGTTCTCTCACCAACCTGAGAGCTCTCGCGACCACGACCAAGTTGGCGCGCACGACCGACTTGACGCGCACGACTGTCTTGGCGTGCGCAAACAAAATGACGAACACGGTGCGCGGGTTCATCCTATGGCGCGCCATATATGCGAACATCCTGTTGCTCACCATGCGCGCGACCATCCTGTTGCTCGCCATGCGAGCGAACAACACACTGCGCGCCAGGTGCGCGAACAACCTCAGGCGCTCCACGACCGCGAAAAAGGTGCGCGCAATCGGGAAGGGCGCGCGCACGAGCCTCCTTCCGCCTACCAACAGTTCGGCGCAAGAGCGCACTACCATCTTGGCGCTCACAATCAGTCTCTCAAGCCCCTTAGGCCTCAACAGAGACAACAGTCGCCTGCGCGACCGAGCCCAGACCCTATCCCTAAGGGTAGGCCTTTGCCGATCTTGCCTGTAGAGAAGCCTCCATCAGACAAGAGGGTTAGGAAACCTGCCCAGGTTCCCAAACCCAGGGAGCAGTTCTTTCCTAAGGATTTTCCCCTTAGTTCCTCAGGAGCCCGTGACCCCCCGTGGCTTAGCACCTTATTCAGTGTAATGTGCCAAGCCATGAGAGAAGTCGTTCCCCGCTCCCAGTCCTTAGGTAACACACCTAGGATTCCCTTGTCGCCTCCTCTCTTCCCAGGGTCCTCTCCTCCCTCCAATCCTAGGAGGAGTTCAGAAGATCCCGCACAGGCAGGTCCTTCTGGCAAGGGGAGACGGTCATCCCCTCGCAAAAGACCTCTGGAGGAGATTAGGCATGAACCTCAGGGTAGCCCCCTGTAGTTCAAGATGCCACAGGCCAGGCTAAAGGGGAAAAGGAAAAGGATTCGTCCTTCGCCCCCTAGGAGGATAAGGTTACTTCCTATGGAGACTCCTTCCGTCCTTTACCGGTCGAGATAGTGTCTAAGGAGACCCGACCTGCGACCGGATGGGACTCACCCCCGTACGGTAACGGACTTACATTCCACCCGTAAGCCGATGGAGTCCTCTAGGCCCTTGTGGACAGAGGACATCCGGCCTCGTGGGAGAGAACCGAAGGATTTGTTCACCATCCCCAAATCCTCGGCCAGGCTTCCTTCCTCACTGCCTCCCAGGCAGCCAGAAGCGAGCACCTCCCCGGTAGTCTCCCTATCCCCAGTCTATACAGTTGACGACTTCGACCCACTCCGGGCTCCTATGGATGAGTGCTCGGACGTGGAAGGGCAGAGCGATCTCGAGGACAACGCTCTGCCAGCATCCGCTAGCCCTAAGCTTACAGAGGATGAGAGGAAGGAGTCGGAACACACCTTCTGGCAGGTCCTAGCCTGCATCCGTTCCATCAATGGACTTCCAGATCCATTGGCAGCCCCTCTAGATGGAAAAGAAACGGTCCTTAACCAGTTCTATGGCACTCAGAAACCTCATAGGACCAATGCAGCTTTACCCTGGTCAAAGGGGTTGAAGAGTGCCAAACAGAAGGCAGTGTCCCAGGCAACTGGGTCCACCTCTTCTCTCCGCTCCAACTCGTCCTGCAAGCTCCTACCTACTCTGTACGTGTTTCAGAGGAGGTACTACAAGATCCTTGGGGAATCTCGTCCAACGCTGCCTCTCGACCACTCTATAGAGGCACTCTCGAAGGCCACCCCTTCAAGAAACTTAGGGGAATTTCAGTCTCCTTTTTGGCCTCTGAAATCCTAAACCAGGAGAAGGTGGCGAAGTACGCCATGCAGGCTACTTCGTGGCTGGATTTCTGGTTAGGATCTTTAGGACAACTGATGCGGTCTAAAGACCTGTCTCGAGAGTCCTCCAGGAAATCTTTGGAGACTTTCCTATTGTCTGGCACTCGGGCCATCGAGTTCCTCTCCCATCAGGTAGTGAACCTTTCGGCCAACACTATCCTGAAGAGGAGAGATGCCGTCATAGGCAAGTTCTGTAGACATCTCCCTCAGGCCGAAGTAGCAAGACTAAGAAATGCTCTTTTCGAGGGCAATTCTTTGTTCCATCCCGAGGATGTCGAGCGTGTGGCAGAGAGGTGGAGGAAGTCCAGTCAGGACTCCCTTATCCGAAAGGTCTAAACAGTTAGACCTTACCCCTCTCAGCCACAGCGGAAAGCACAGCAAAACCCGCTGCCAAAAAGGGCTAGAGACCCAAAACAGCAGGGTAAAAAGGGTGCAAAGCAGGCCTTTCACAGCAAAAAGTCCTTTCGTGGAGGAAAGGGTAAGAAGGGATAGGGATCTGGCCGAGGCCGGTCCCAATAAGACAGGCAATCCTCCCATTTTCCCACCTGTTGGGGGGATGCCTGCAAAGCCGCTGGCACAGGTGGCTTCATCACGGGGCCGAACCCTGGACGGTCGAGGTGATTCGTTCAGGGTATCGTATCCCGTTCATGCTCTCTCTCCCTCCACTGACTCGAGTGCCGATTCCATCGAACTCCTGTGCGAAGGGATCTGCACAGGAGTTTGCCCTCAGGGCAGAAGTCCAGTCCATGTTGGAGAAGGAAGCTCTCCAGGAGGTCCTTGATGGGTCCCCAGGCTTCTACAGTTGACTCTTTCTTGTGAAAAAGGCATCTGAAGGCTGGAGACTAGTCATCGACCTCTCGGTCCTGAACAGGTTTGTTGAACAGATACCTTTCAGGATGGAGACGGCCGACACAGTCAGACAAGCGATAAGACCCTAGGACTTCATGTGCACTCTAGATCTGAAGGACGCATACTTCCAGATCCCAATTCACCCATCTTCCAGGAAGTATCTGAGATTCATGTTCAATCGGAAGCATTACCAGTTCAGAGTACTGTGTTTTGGTCTTTCCACAGCACCCCAGGTATTCACGAGAGTATTTGCCCTAGTATCGTCTTGGGCTCACAGAGTCGGCATCCGTCTCCTAAGATACTTGGACGACTGGCTGATTCTGGCAGACTCGGAGGCGGCCCTTCTCCGCCACCGAGACGAGCTTCTAAGGTTTTGCCAGGATCTGGGGATCGCGGTAAACCTCGAGAAGTCTCAACTGCTCCCCTCTCAAGAACTGGTATACCTAGGCTTGCGATTAGACACCCTAAAGCACAAAGCGTTTCCATCAGACTAAAGGATCCAGAGACTGAGAGAGATAGCACAGGTCTTCCTCAGTTGGGAAGAGCTCCCAGCACAGTTTTGACTTCTCCTTCTCGGTCACCTCTCTTCCCTGACCCGACTGGTCCCCAACAGTCGCCTCAGGATGAGGTCCCTCCAGTGGTACTAAAATCCCAGTGGAACCAATACTCCGATTCCTGGGATCACCTAGTCCGCATAGGACTAGAGGACAGTGGGACCTCAGGTGGTAGCTGGCGGAGCTGAACCTCTGCAAAGGGGTCGATCTTCTTATCTCTCTCCCGGAATTGATGCTTTTTTCGGATGCATCTAAAGAAGGGTGGGGGGCTCACATGCTGCACCATTACATCTCCGGCCAATGGTACGAATCAGAAAGGTACCAGCACATAAATCTCTTGGAGATGAGGGCAGCCTTTTTGGCCCTCAAAGAGTTCCACCAGGTCCTGGCGGGGCACTCCGTCGTACTGATGAGCGACAACACCACGGTAGTAGCTTATCTAAGCAAACAGGGCGGTACCGTTTCGCAGCAGCTGTGTCATCTTGCAGTAGAGATACTCAGATGGGCAGAGGACAACTCGGTGACTCTATCAGCTCGCTTCATTCCGGGCAAGCGGAATGTGCTAGCAGACAAGCTGAGCAGAGCAACTCAGATTGTTGGCACCGAGTGGTCTTTGAATCCTCTGATAGCCAACAAAGTCCTGACTTTGTGAGGTTCCCCGACTGTGGATCTGTTCGCAACGGCCATGAATTTCAGGCTCTCGTTGTACTGCTCCCCAGTCCCGGATCCCCAAGCTCTTTGGCAAAATGCTTTCCAACAACAGTGGATAAACCTGTACGCTTACTCGTTTCCCCCGTTCTGTCTGATGAGAAGTCTATCAAAGTCCATGTGTTGAAAAAAGTTCGACGAGGAAGCAACTTTTCTAGGATCATGACCTGTGGGTGTACTGTCAGGATCCGCTCTGCGAATATAGTAAGTGAGTTTTGCCCTCAATTGTTTTAGGGATAGGTTCGATCCTGAGGTTTCGCCTCGGAAGAGCTGTCCCTCTTTGAAGTCTGAAGTTCTTCGAAGATAGACCTTAAGGCACTCTACTGGACATAGAGAGAATCCTCCTTCAGAGGGCAGATTCTCCAAGGACCCCACCTCTTCATGGGAAGCTCTTTTTTGGTGAGAAAAGTAGGATCAGGAAAAAGATTCAGTTCTCCCTCTTGTGTGAACTGAATATGGCCTTCGTTCCTGGATAAGGCCACTATTTCACTAACTCTAGCCCCTGAGGCTATAACGAACAGGAATATCACTTTTTGTGTTAGATCCTTTAGGGTACAATCCTCATTGTTCAAATTCGAAGCATAGTGCAAGACTTTGTCCAAAGACCATGATATGGGCTTTTGAGGGGTTCCTGGTTTGAGTCTAGCGCATGCTTTCGGAATCTTATTGAAGATTTCACTTGAAAGGTCCACCTGAAAGGCATAAAGAAGAGGTCTAGTCAAAGCTGACTTACACGCAGTTATTGTGGTGGAAGCAAGGCCTTTTTCATGAAGGTAGATGAAGAAGGAGAGGCAGAAATCTATTGAAATTTCTGTTGGTTTCATTGTTTTCACAAAGGAAACCCTCTTCTTCCAAGACGATTCGTATTGTCTTCTAGTTGACTTTGACTTGTATTCTTCTATTAAGTCGATGTTGTCTTTTGAGATCCCGAACCTTTTCTTGGCCGCTAAGGTGAGAAAATCATGAGATGTAGGTTTTTGGTTCTCAAGGACGAAGCATAGATAGTTGACTTCTGAACCAGTTGGGATAGAACTGGGTTCAGTATAGGGAACAGCTTCAGTTTCAGTTCTAGAACTAGAGGAAACCAATTGCTTCTGGGCCATTTGGGGGCCACTACTGCTGCTGTTCCTCTGAAGGATCTCAGCTTGTTGAGGACCTTCAGCAGGAGGTTGGTTGGTGGGAACAGATAGATGCGATTCCATCTGTTCCAATCGAGAGACATGGCGTCCATCGCTTCTGCCCGAGGGTCCTTGTAAGGGGCTACATATCGAGGTAGTTTCTTGTTGTCGCTCATTGCGAAGAGGTCGATCTGCAGTTCCGGGACTTTTTCTAAGATGAAGGAGAATGAGTCTGCGTCTAGGGACCATTCTCTCTCTATCGGCTTTTGCCTGGATAGAGCATCCGCCGTCACATTGCGGAGCCCTTGCAGGTGAACTGCTGATAAGTTCCATCTCTTTTTCCTTGCTAGGCGGAAGATGGCTAACATCACGTGATTGATGTGAGGTGATCTCGAGCCTTGTCAGTTCAGACATTTCACTATTACCTCATTGTCCAAGACCAGTCTGATGTGGGCTGATCTGCGAGGGGATAGTTTCTTCAACAATAGGAAGACTGCCATAGCTTCCAGGGTGTTGATGTGGAAGGTCTTGAACTGGTGCGACCAATTCCCTTGCACTTTGACTTTGATGGGAATGGCCTCCCCATCCTTCCAGTGAAGCATCTGTGTGAATTACCACAGAAGGTTGAGGTGGTTGTAAGGGAATTGTTCTTGTCAGGCTCTTGACCGTTGACCACGGCCTTAGGAGTGTTCGCAGTAGGATCGGTGTCAATCTTTGTTGATCTCTTCGAGCGTTTGATGCGTATCTTCTCCAGACTCCGGACGCATCTTTTAGTTGTGCTTTTAGCACTGGGTCTGTCACTGCTGCAAACTGGAGAGAGCCCAGTACTCTTTCCTGTTGGCATCTTAAAATCTTCTTGAGTTTCAGTAGTCTCTTGACAGATCCCGCTATCTCTCTCCTCTTTTTCGGTGGAATGGAGAAACGATGTGACTGCAAGTTCCAATGGATTCCTAACCATTGAAACTCCTGAGTTGGAGAAAAGTGAGACTTCTTGTGGTTGATCTTGAAGCCCTGGTGTTCTAGGAACTGAATCACCTTTGTGGCTGCCTGCAGACAAGCTGTCTTGGATGCTGCCCACACCAGCCAGTTGTCCAGGTATGCTGCTACCTGAATGCCTTCTAAGCGCAGCTGTTGGACGACAGTGTCCGCAAGTTTTGTAAATATCCTTGGGTCTATGTTTAGCCCGAAGGGCATGGCTGTGAAGGCATATTTTGTCTTCTGTAGCCTGAATCCTAGGTAGGAGGGGAGGGGGCGGCTGACTGGTAGGTGCCAATAAGCATCCGCCAGGTCTATCGAGACTGTGTACGCTCTTTTGGTAACAGGGTCCTTATGTGTTGCAAGGTAAGCATTCAGAACTTGTTGTTCTCGAAGAACTTGTTGAGTGGAGACAAGTCTAGAATGAGTCTGAGTTTATCCGAGTCCTTCTTGGGAACACAAAACAGCCTTTCCTGGAATTTGATTGACTTCGTTTTCCTTATTACCATTTTGTTCAAGAGTTCTGAGGTATATTCTTCCAATAAGGGTGTGGATTGTTGGAAGAATTTAGGAAAAGGGGTGGAATTTTGTTCCATTTCCAACCAAGTCCATTCTTGATTAGGCTGTGGGCCAGGGATCGAAGGTCCAACGATCCCAAAAGTGGGAGAGTCTTCCTCCTACCTGGAGCATCTCATTGCTGAGATGTTCCTGAGGGATTTTTACTACCTTGACCACATCCTCCTCTACCCCTTGAGGGGTTCCTTGAGGAGCCTCTTCTTGAGCCTCTACCTCTGGGGCGAAAGGTAGTCGTGTGCCTCTCAAAGCCTGGATTGAACACAGGTGACTGAGCTACCAGCTGCTGGGGCACCATTTGGAAGGTGGTTTGTGGCTGGGCTACCATTTGGGGCACTGTGGTCATGGTCATGGTTTGATGCCTTGCAGGCCTGCGGGGCTTCTTTGTCTTCCTGTTTTTCGGTTGGGGACCAGCATCTGAGGATGATTTCCTCTTGGAAGACATGCCCCACTTCTGGAGAAGGTTCCTATTCTCCGTGGTGGCTTTTGCGATGATCTCCTGAACCAATTCTTTTGGGAATAGGTCCTTGCCCCAGATACATGAAGTGATGAGCTTCCTGGGCTCGTGTTTGACCATTGCTGCGGCAAACACATGCTCTCTACAGGCCCTCCAGGCCTTACCGAAAGCGTACATGTCCTTAACAAGGGTAGTCATGTGAGTCTTGGCTAGGACCATGTACATATCTGGGGTATTGGAAAGGCCTGCACACATCTCCATACAGTTCTGAAGAGACAAAGAAGCGGCTAGTCTCTCTTTTGTCTCCTGTTCCCTTCTTAAATGGTGATCTGACAGTTTTGGAAGGTTCTCATTGAACTGTTGACCTGCTAGCTCTGGATCCAGTTTAGAGACTGAGAAGGTTAGATGAACCTCGTTCCATTCCTTCTCACAGGTAGGCATGGCTAAATATAATGGTCTGCATTCCTCTAGCACTGGGCAACGGTTTGCCCGCGTCCTCTGCTTTCAGATGATTAATAAGTTGAAAGTGACGAATGAATGCTAGAAAAAAGGAAAATCGCAAAAAATGGAGAGAATCAAAAGAGTTGGAAAGATACGTTGTAGATGTGTGTGTGGGAGAGCAAAGTAAATGTATGAAAAGGAATTGGGGAAAGTATTACGGATAGAATAATGATAAGTGACGGACAATAATGATGTGAAAGAGATATCATACTAATACCTGTATGCATGATAGGTTATATCAGTGAGGTAATTATGTGAAAGTGAATGAACATATCAGTGGGATAATATAGTAAATGTGAATACAGGTTTACGACGGATTAAACAATGTTAATCAGCTGATTTGAATGTAAAAAAATACGTGAGATTATAATTCGCTATGTTTTTAGTTATAAATACGTTACTAAAATGTGAATATTAGGCTACCGCTGAAAGTAATACCCCTATAAATAGCTAAGGTTTGTATCGTTAGGAAAAATACAAATTACCTCCAAATTTGTCATTTTTGAGATTAGATATTGTATCCTATTAAAATATAATTCTTTGTTCTTTGTGTAATTTTTTTTTACAATTATATTAGACAATCATACTTAAAAGCTGTATTTCATAGGATCTCTGCTGTTCGACATATATAATCGTCAGTTCTTGATGTTTGTGAGCCTTGTGTGGGTAGCAGTATCAGTGACAGTGCTGCCTTTCACCGTACCAACAGCACTTTGGTGGACATTTACAACCACTGCTGCCTTGGGTGTTGGCCTCGGTTTCTTATTTACAGGTGAGTAATTAGGGATATATTTTTGGTTATACAAAATGCACACCATAATGTATAAATGTCAGTTTTGTGGTCGAGATCTTTTTCCTACTGTATGGACTTGTTTTATTTCATAAAAAGGTTAGTAGAGCAAATTCTTCATTATCTATGAAGATTCATCTTACCATTTTAAATAAAGTAATATGAACAAATTTAGAAAATATTTTCCAACCCTCATGCAATAAAGCATGACCATAATGTGTACTCTTTTTGTATGAATAAAGGGATTTTGATGAAGGAAAAATCTATTTCTGGGCGAGAGACCTGTGCCGTTCCATGAAATGCTCCTTTTAGCATCATTTCTAAGGTATATAACTGCTATATATTACCAGAGAAAAAAAGTTGCATTGGAATGCCAGGGATGAACCCAGTTCGCTCACCTATATAAGGTGTCGGTATAGTAACTGGGGCATGAAAACCACTGTCAGAGGTCTCGTGCCATTTAGATATCTCCTCTTCAAATACCCCCGTTACTACGAGGTGCCGTTCTACATTCCACTACTGATCGCTAATACTACTACCTCCACCCACGCGATCATCTTCACTCCTCATAGCACCCAAGCTTGGGCCAATTCTGGGTGGGAAAGCAGTGGGTGGGTTCACTGGGCGGCACAGGTCTCTCGCCTAGAAATAGATTTTCCTTCGTCAAAATCCCTTTTCTGGGCTCAACCTGTGCCGCTCGTGAAATAGTACAAGAGAAATGGTCCCAAAGCTTGGAAACCAACACCTGAGAAGGAAAATAAATTAAAATCTAAAGTCCAAAAAACATGGTTTAATGCAAATTGTATATATATGTAAATATAAAAGTATTCCAAAATAAGTTGTTTTAACAATTCCTTATCATAAAGGGTAGAAAAATAAACAAGATAATTTACAACATAATGAATTCCAAATCTATGGAAGTAAAAAGGGGGAGAGCAATACGATGCCCAAACAAATGCCGTAAGGTTAAATAACTATATACAATCTGATATCACAAGGGTGCAATCCAGGTGAAAAAACAAAACAAAACTACAGTAGGGACAATAAGTAAGGCAGGTAGAGGGAAAGTGAAAAAAGATAGAACAAGACCTTATGATTATGGATCATGATTTTCAGGAGGGACCACATTCCCTGCTGCCACTGCTGCAAATTTTAGGGCTTCCAAAGGTTTTAAATAGTGGTGTTTAAAAACTGCTGGGGACTTCCAGCCTGTATATCTTTTCAGTTCATAGAAATTCATATGGTGAAAGTAATTAATGGATGTAGCTACTGCTCGTATATCATGAACATGTGGGAATGATTTCTGGGTTAGCTTGTTTAATGAAATACAGAATCTGTTGTCTGATCCCTTTCAGGGTAATGGTTCCTCCATTTTCTCTAATAAATAAGGGCCCCGAGGACTTATTGGAAGTTCTATTTAAATATGCTTTCAGAGTGTTTACTGGACATAAAGATGGGTCCTGAGGAAGTGGAACAATCTTCCAGGGGGACCATCTGTTCTGAGGGTCCTCATTTTTTGCTAAGAATCTTTAGTCTGGAGAAATTAGTATTTCTCCCGACGAGAGAAATTCAATATGACCTGGATCTCTAGACAAGGCTGAAAGTTCTGATATTCTGGCGCCAGATGCTAGGCTCATTAAGAACAACATTTTTCTTAATAATGGTATGTAATTACAAGACTCGTTAAGAGTATCAGAAGCCAACTTAAGAACATCATTCAGAAACCAAGAAACTGAGCTAGGATGAGTTGATGGTTTCAATCTGGCACAAGCTCTCGGGATGGACGAGAAATATGAATCTGTAAGGTTAATATTAAATCCAATTTGGAAAATCTTCTTCAAGGCTGATTTAATTGTTGTAATAGTATCAGCTGCCAGGCCTGATTCAAATAGAGTTCTAAAAAAGGTTACTGCCAGATTCATAGTCATCATCTCAGCCTTTGAGTCTCTTAAAAACTTTGCGAGTTTCTTTACAGCTGAATCATACTGTCGAAGGGTGGATTCTCTCTTATCTGATTCTAAAAATAAGGTATTCTGAGGATCAATATCTGCATCTCTTTGAGCTGCAAATTTCATAAAGTCCATAGCGTTAGGGAACTCTTGAATTTTTGAGGAAGCTAACACACTGCGAGTTTGTACTACTTGTGTTAGTATTGGATTGGGAATCCGTTGAGGATGGAGACCCAATTCCACCTGTAGGGGAAACCAGTTGCTCTTGGGCCAGTTGGGGGCTACTAGAGCCACTTGGCCTCTGAAAGTTCTGAGTTTGTCTAGCACCTTCATTAACATATTTATTGGTGGGAATAGGTAAATTCTCTCCCAAGAATTCCAGTGCAATGACATTGCGTCCATGGCATAAGCCCGAGGGTCCAGGTTGGGGGCTACATAGCACTTTAGTTTGTGGTTGGATCCTGTTGCAAACAGGTCTATTTGGAGACCCGGAACCTGATGTAAAATCCATTTGAACGACTTTAAGTCCAGTGACCACTAAGATTCCAGCGGAATTGTCCTCGAAAGTGCATCTGCCACTACATTCCGTATTCCTGCTAGATGAACCGCTGACAGATGCCAATGGTTCATAGTCGCCATGGAAAATATCGCTATCATTACATGGTTTATGTGATTCGACTTGGAACCTCCTCTGTTTATGCAGTGGACTATAACTTCGCTGTCCAGCACCAGTCTGATATGTTGCTTCTTTGCTGGAGCAAGCTTCTTTAGAGTCAAGAATACTGCCATGGCCTCTAAGATATTGATATGAAGTTGGCGAAATGATATTGACCATAGTCCCTGGACTTTCTTGTACTGGGAGTACCCTCCCCAGTTGGTTAGAGAGGCGTCTGTGTGAATGACCAGTGTTGGTGGTGGAAATTTTAGTGGGATGGATTTTGCTAGATTTTTTACTTTTGTCCATGGCTGAAGTCTTTTCCTCAGAATTGGTGGGATTCGAGCTATTTTGTCTCGATATCTCTTGTTTGCTTTGGACCGCCATACTTAATTTATATCTTTCAGTCTGGCCTTCAGTAATATGTCTGTTACTGAGGCAAACTGAAGGGCACCTAATGTGAAAAAATAATCTAATTGCAAGTAAAAAATTCTTTACATTTTATGATCACTGTCTAAGAACATAGAATGACCATAAATTACTAGTCTCATGTCCTGCGAGTCCAACAACAACATTTGAGAAATAAAAAAAAACAAGTGTTACATTTGTTAACAAAAAATGAGAAAGATTATAAAATGGGCAACAGGAGAGATAGCACAAGTTATAGGAGAGACAGCATGGGTAGCAGAAGAGACAGCACGGGCAGCAGCTTAGATAGCATGGGGAGCAGCAGTGACAATTGGGCAGCCGAAGAGGCAGCTCTGGCAGCAGGAGCTAGTGGTTTTGTAGCACGTTGAACATCCACACCAAGGAGCCTTTTACATCCCCTAGCAATAGCTGTCACAGCCGGGCTAGCATAGAGAGAAGGCAGGGAGAAGTCTTGAAGTTGTTGGTCAGTGGTGGAAGGTTGGTATGGTAGGTTTACATATTTGACACCACATGGCTTGTTAGGTGGTATTGAACGTCTTTGTCTCTTGCACGCACTACTCTGTAACTCTTATTTCATCGAAATCACCACTGGCAACATCAGATTCAGAGGGTTGCTCATAATCTTTGTCAGTATCAGAGTCATCCCAAATCTTGCTTTCAACTTTTTCATCTTAATTTTAATTTCACTTGGCAACAAAGAACTTACTTCTGACATACCAGACTTATTCATAATGTCCTCAAGTTTGTATGTTATCACAATTGAGGGGTAAAATTTACCCAAAGCACAACATATATGGCCCCACGACAGCGTGAGCGCAGAAACACTACCTTCAAGCATGAGAGCTAATAGCCAAATGAAGCTACACAAAGACCCACGTGGCTTCCTCCACCCATGCAACTCTGCGCTCATGAAACACATGGGTGTAGGGTAGAAATTACCCACCAGTGTTCTAGGGTTAAACCTGCTTACGCAGTATGCCACGAAATCCCTCAGGAAGCAGGTGAAGCTGTGGCCAGTTGAAGTCCTCATGCTTGGGACTCTTTTGAGAGTTGAGGCTCTTGACCAAGTCAGACAGATAGCAGTCTGACTGCAGGATCCTGGCATTCTCGGCAGAGACATTGTCAGCTGAGTTAAACTAGAACAGGAGCTGGAGTGATTTCCTGAGAAATCACTATCAGAAGCTTTGTTGCTAGAATGTGTTGTTAGCTGTACCACTGGTGGGCCTTGTCTGTTCTCGACCTTAGTCTGGTGTCTCCTCTTGATGATGCCCCCTGTCTTGGAACTGTCTGCCCCAACATCAGCTGCTGGGACCCCTTCCAGTCTGCTGGATTGGGCCTGGTCAGCCAGAAACTGACTTCCTACCCCACTGATAGGGTTTTCAGGCTGGCTAAATTGATTGGTTGATGGAACAGTTGTGGAGGCAAAAGGTCTAGACAAGGCAAGATGTCCAGATAAGGCAAGAGGTCAGACAAGGTGGGACTGTACTCCGACCTGTAGCAGAAACCTGCTACAGGTGGGAGTACAGTCTAGAACCCTGAAGTGAGCTGAAGTCAGCCAATAGCATCTCCAGTCACTGGAAGTGCCAGACTACATTTATTTTTGTTTGGTGAAGTAGATAGAGCACTTGTTGTCATAGTTGTTGTGACCCCAGTGGTAGCAGGACATGATGGTGACAATCCAACTGGATCTCACATCACCAACTGGAGCTTCAATGATCTGACTTCAGCAATCGGATCACTCACAAGTGATCTAAGGGTCTCAAGATTCCACCTAAGTCTCTTCTTGGTTTTCTGAACCTTGGCTGATGACAATGCTATATCATCTATAGGTTTCTTCTTTTCTGGGTCTGGGCATCAAATTATGTAGTAATTATTGGCCTGTGGCCAGTTATAGCATGCAGGGTCACTATCAGGTTGCAATCTCAATTCTGCCAACCCACAGGTAAATAGATGGTCCCAGGAATTACACTACTATCAGGATACTGGGCACCATCTCTTGTTTTTCTTCTAGGCAAGGGGACCCAACAAGCTAATGAACCTTAGGTGAATTATTTTTGTGTTATTATTACAGTAGCCTACTTTAAAAAAAGCCAAGATAAATTTAAAAGCTTGATTTTTTTATATGATCATTACTATTTTATACATGAAAAATTTATCTCGGGTATTTTTAATATTCTAAAGGAGTAAACTAAGCAAATTAATAAAAGAATGTTATTAAAGGAAAATAACAATAAGTCTATTCCAATAGCATAATTAAAAAGAAAAACTAAAGTTCTCTAATGGAGAAAATATCTATAACTACCATAACAACCTTTTACCTTGAGAAAAAGAAAAAAATAAGGTATTACTGAAGCTAGAAGATAACCAGTTCACAGCGGGGTACTGATCCACCATTACACAAATCCCTCAATATAGCAATGCAAATTATATTTGGGGTCCTTTGCCAAAATAAAGAAGGTGAGAACCTTCATAGGCACATCATTTACAAATTACAAATTACAAGATTAGGTGAAACACAGCTTGAAAGGCAGATATAATTTCAGACATAATTGTAAGAACATCCCCTACAGCATTTGCCTGTGTCACAGGTGGCACCCACATGCACTCTTGTTGAAATATCAGGTGTGCCACTTTGTTCACTTTAAAATAACTAATCAAATTCACTAGACCTGGGATACCATTTCCAAAAAGTACACACAAGCCTGACCCTTGGCCAACGGTCCTTTGGCACTTCACAACACTCAGACACCAAAACACCTACAGTAATCGTCTTCTCATAAATGGATTATTAAGTGAAGAGTATATTCTGGTTTTTACTATTATTCTACTGGATGTTTACAAATATACTGTGTGTAGGGGGTTGCACAAACCTGAAACAAACGAAAAAATTGAGACAAATTAAATGGAAGATGAGGGCTGACATATAAAATTATAAGAATATTATAACAACCAATCAAAAGTTAATCAAAGAAACATATTTCTATACAAATAACATAACTTTTACAGTGCCACTCCTCGCAGAGTTTCAGCCCCAACAGGTAGACCATCGGCAGCAGACAGGCTGAACCTTTCTAAAGGATCATCTGGCTTTTAATGATCCAGAACATATTGGACATCGGTTTATACATGAGTCCCTGAACCTGCTGGCAAGGCAAAGGGGGACAATATGTTCCACAAGTGATAACCTGGTATAGTAGACCCCTTGGGTACGGCGTCCCCAGCTTACGTTTTTTTCACGTTACGGTATGGAATACGTTTTTTCGTCCCCTCTTTACGACATTTTTCCCCACCTTACGGCATCGAATTCCAAAACTCAAACTTGGCGGTTTTTACGCATACGACTGTGCGAGTCACTAGCCTACCACCACGATCATACATCACTGTATACGTCACTAAGAAGCTGGTCTGCTATTGGTCGGCGTCACAGCGTCACTAAGATGCCGATACATTATTGGCCGAAATCCCTCCCACAATGCCTGAGAGAGATGCTGCCTCTCTCTCTCTTTGTTATACGCGCGCTCAGTTCAGAATCTCGTGTGCGTTTCGTAAAGACTTGATCTCGTGTGAGTGCTTGCGATATCGTATTTTTTGTGCATTTTAGTGCTTAATTCTAACTTTAATTCATTAGCCATGGGTCCCAAGATTGCTAGTGATGTTAAAGGGAGAAGTAAGAAGATGATTACTATGGAAACGAAGCTGGAGATAATAAAGAAATACGAAGAAGGCATGCGCATCGTTACCCTCGATAGTATGAATGGCCGTAAACAGTCTACGATTGGTACAATTATCAAGAACAAGGAAGCCATTAAAGCAAGTAAGTCTTCTAAAGGCATGACTGTCCTTGCCAGTGGAAGGACCTCAATCAACGACGAGATGGAGAGACTCCTTCTACTATGGATTAAAGAGAAGGAAATCGCTGGTGTTACACTCAAGCAATCGGTAATTTCGCACAAGTCGAGCGCCATCTTCGCCGATCTCGTGGAAGCCCAGAGAGACGGCGGCGGAGACGAAGGAACGTCGCAGCAAGCCCCCCAAGAGTTCAAGGCTTCTCATGGGTGGTTTGATCATTTTAGGAAGAGGACTGGTATTCACTCAGTCGTCAGGCATGAAGAGGGGGCCAGTTCTGACAAGAAAGCAGCAGAAGAATTCCTCAAGAAGTTTGAGAAATTAATTTCCAGAGAAGGCTACATTCCTCAGCAAGTGTTTAGCTGTGATGAAACTGGCCTTTTCTGGATGAAAATGCCCCGCCGTATATATATCACAGCTGAAGAAAAGAAACTTCCTGGCCATAAACCGATGAAGGACAGACTTATGCTCGCATTTTGTGCAAATGCCAGTTGGGACTTAAAACTTAAGCCCCTACTGGTATACCACTCAGAGAATCCTCGTGCCTTCAAGGCACAAAATATCATGGAGAGGCTCTCGGTATTTTGGAAGTCAAATGGCAAGGCCTGGGTCACGAAGACCATATTTTTTGTGTGGATAAACATCTGCTTCGGTCCTGCTGTCAAGAACTTTTTAGAAGAGAACAATCTTCCTTTCAAATGTCTCCTGGTACTGGACAATGCCCCTGCTCACCCTTCTGGACTCTAGGACATCATTCATCCTGACTTCTCCTTCATCAAGGTTCTCTATCTGCCACCAAACACCACCCCTCTCCTCCAGCCTATGGACCAGCAAGTGATTGCCAACTTTAAGAAGCTTTACACGAAGCATCTGTTCAAAAGATGCTTCGAAGTGAAAGAAAGCACTCAACTCACCCTCTGTGAATTTTGGAAGGGGCATTTTGACATCGTTCAATGCCTGAAGATGATCGACAAGGCTTGGAATGAGGTTTCACGGCGCACCTTGAACTCCTCATGAAGAAACTGTGGTCAGCTGTTGTGGCAGAACAAGACTTCGAAGGTTTCGATCCCTCAACCGAAGACGAGGCCGTTGATGATCCTGCCCTTGAGGGTGATGTTGAGGAAATAATTTCAATCGGGAGGTCCATGGGGCTTGTTGTTGATGAGGCTGACGTCCATAACCTTATCGAGGAGCACAGGGAGGAGCTTATGACTGAAGACTTGAAGGAGTTGGAGGCAATGCAGTTGACCATCATTCAAGAAGAGCACAGCTTTAGTGGTGGCGAGGACGGGTGGGAGACTGAAGAAACGACATCGGCAGAAATAAGGGAAGCTATCGGTTGGTATGAAAACCTTAGGAGTTTCATTGAAAAAAAACACCCAGAAAAACTTCACACAGGTCGTCTTATGGAGAGTGTTAATGACAAGTGTGAGTCATTTTAGAAATATGTTGAGGAATCGTCAGAAACGGGCTTCTTTGGATAGATATTTCTCCAAAAGAGAAATGTCAGAAAGCAAAGATGATAATAGTGATTCTATTAAAAAAGCTAAAAAAGAGTAATTTTTTAAGTTCTAAAAAAAAAATCATAAAAAAAATTTTAAAAGACAAAAGTAATAAAAAAAAAAACCTTTTTTATTTAAAGTGTTTAATAGTAAGAATAAATTTATTATTAAGTGTACATAACATAATTAGCATTGATACGTTTTTATATCTTCCGTGTCCTCCCCCCTCTGACTCCACCCACTACCAGCTCAAGTCACGTCACTCCAAAGGTAAATAAAATTTAATTTTTCCTTTACAGTACAGTACAGTATATGATTTTTATTTATACAGTACCTGTAATGTTATTTAATTTTATACTGTACAGTACATGTATATTATATATAAGTACACTGTAGTACAGTGCTTACTATACTATTTTGTTACGTACTGATTTTCAATGTTTTTACCTGGGGTTTTGCACGCATTAGCTATTCTATTGCTTACCATATGACATTTTCACCTTACGATACCAACTCCAGAACGGATTAATGTCGTATGGCGGGGGCCTACTGTAGTATGATCCTTGTTGTGAGACATGATCTCTCAATCCAAATGGTATTGTCTATAACCATATTCATGGTTCCTAAAAGAACATGCTTGGTTGCAAGAGGGCTGTCACCTAAGTTGATGT
The DNA here is from genome assembly GCF_036898095.1 of Palaemon carinicauda. NCBI lineage: Eukaryota > Metazoa > Arthropoda > Malacostraca > Decapoda > Palaemonidae > Palaemon > Palaemon carinicauda. The sequence continues at coordinate 157,323,094 of NC_090732.1, forward strand.
CCCTCCCTCAGCTATTGCTTACTTTGATCTCTCTCCCTCAGCTATCACCTAAATTGCTCTCTCTCCCACAGCTCCCTCAGGTATTACCTACATTGATCTCCCTCTCACAGCTATCACTTCAACCAGTCAATCTATAACCATACAGGGACATTATCAGCAAGTCCTGAGATTTATACTAGGAAATTGAGAAATCGTGTTCAAAGGGGACAATGGAACAGCTCAGTCCTTTGAGTTCAGGACTCTCATCAGTTTTTATTTTGTGGGGGCAGGTACTAAATCATCCCTGAGTTGGACCTGATATTGAATTTTTTAAGCTAGAATAAGTAGGCTACCTATCAATGACAAAATTTCCATTAGAGTCTTCTTCCACTGTTCTATTAGAAATACAGTGAAACCAATGGTTATTGTCATTAAACCTATCTGATTCTTATTTTTATGGGGCTTTACTACCATATTCAAGTAAATATCATAGTTTTTTTTTTTTGTTGAGTCAAGGTATTCCACTTTAAGTGCCTTTACTTTGGTTTCAGCACAGCACAGCCTTGTAGTGGCAAGTTGGGTACATCCTTTGGTGATATGGGTCCTGTTATACCAGTATGATTGGCTAGTACTGGGGGCAATGAGGGAAGACCTATTGAGATCCTGAATATTGTTTCTGTGCTTACTCAACAACTTGTTCATTCTCATCTATCAAGAAGAATTGATCCTGTCTCTAGTCCAGTTGATTCTCTATATGATATTGACAATGGCTTCACCTTCATTTTGGCCTTTCCCATTCACCAAAACAATTCAGTCCTTCCTGGACTTGTTAAAGGTGTTCAGGAAGGAAAAAAGTTATAGACTGACAAGTGGATGCCTTCTGGGACCCATGACCTTAGAAAAGTTCATTCTATACACCAGATTGAGAATGAGGCTGCTCCAGTTCCATCTGAGCTGTCCTTGGGACAGACATCTAGACCCAAGTTAATGGTAGTCTCCCCCTTTGAGGTGCAACCAGGAGTGATGACTGGGTGAGTAGATCAGTAGAAACTAGCAGTGGAAGTCATTCTGGAGGGGAGAGTACTGGACACATTGATCTGTGACATATTGTTGTAAGGATGGGGAGCGACTATGGAAGACCTCTACCTCTACAACCTATAGAAAGAAAAGAAAAAATAAGTACACATCAATGGACTCAAGATGTTTCTTGTCTGGAAAACCCTATAGAGAGTAGAGGTAGGTAGTGGTGAAAGTTATGGCTCTCTTTTTCGACAATACCATGACTCTAGCCTACATCAAAATACAAGGAAGGAGCCAGTCAGAGACCATGATACTGTTAGTAAAGATTCTATTGTGTTGGATGGGAGAGATGGATATCACTTTATTTTCTAGGTTCATTCTATGATAACAAAACATTTTGGGCAGACCAGCCGAGTTAAAAGAGTACAGGTCACCCTCATGAAGTGTTCTGTCATTCCAAAGGGTGTCTGGACTTTTGGAAGACATGGGGGAAGTAGAAGGGGGACATGTTTGCTCCCTCACTGGAAAGGAAAGTATACATTTACTGCATCATGGTGCAGGATCCCTTGGATTGAGCATTGCTTACCATGCTTCAGGAATGGTTGAATTTGGACATTTACATGTTTCTCCTATTCTCCATGAACCTTTAAGTGGTCAAAGTTAAGAAGCATTCACAATGCAAGAATAACCATCATAGCCCATAATTGGCAACAGAGTGACTGGTTCTCTGACCTCTAATAGTGGATAAACAAATCACCCATCCAAGATGACCAGATATTGTCAGACAACCACAATGCTAATTAGTATATCAAAAGTCCCTTTTGCTTCATCTGGCTGCATGGAGAGAAACCACTGTCTAATCAGAGCAAGATTAATTTTTAAGTCTGCTCGACTGTCAATCATAGTCTCCAAGAACAAATCAACATACAATTTTTTTATCAGTATCAGTAAAATAGTTACTATAATTTGTGTAAATCCAAGGGCATTTTGTACACCAAGATGGATTTGAATATAATCATCAAGCTCACTAGGATTTTTGGTCCTTTGCTTTAGGAGCTACAGGAGGATGCTGTGTTCCATTGTTCAAGATGTTGGATTGTATTTGATCAGCAGCTCTGTGCTTGGGACACAGTTATATCATTCATCATTAAGTCATTGAAGGTCAAAAATAAAGTTTGGTAGAATGTTGATTTAGTTCTAAATTTCTTGAAGAAAGGATCCTTTGAGACTTTGGAGTCTGCAAGTCTGAGGAATTGGATCGGCACGATGTTATTCTGGTTAGCTTTAGTATCTGCTAAGAGGATTGGCAAGTGTCATGCCCTCTCATTCAGGTTGTAATTTTTGGAGGAGAGAATACTCTTATCTACTCCTACTCCCCAAGTTCAGGGTAGAAAATAACTACCTTATAAAGGAACTTTGCAGATATGTAAAATATCTTCCTTTAAAGTGTTTTTTGGCTGGAACCCAATGAAACCTAGTTTTTGCCCAGTGAGAGTTTTGCAAATCTACCTCAAGAAATATGTAAAAATCAGGAGTCCAGTAAAGAACGTGTTTGTTGAGTAAGGTTACCTACTAGGCTTGTGCTAAGAGCACTGGTAAAAGTTAACACTCGAGTTTCAGGCAAATGGCCACTTCTTTGAATTTCCTAAGGAATGTCGTTTTATAGAATTTGGAAAGCTCTTCATTGTTCACCATGAATTGTCTTTTAGGGTTAGGATAATTCAAGTTAAATATTCATTAGGACCTTAAGTATCAATAGCATAGACTCAATTTGACAAATATTGGGGTTTTAAGTGCATATAGTAGGTTTAGAGATTAGTTTGTTTAGATCGCATCTCAGTACACTTACGATAGGGTTTAGTCCATAAAAAGGCACTTATTGTTTAGAAGGTAAGATCCTGTTAGAGAAGATTTCCATGATTCATAGGGTCATGGCACACTTTTGAGTACAGGAGAGACCCATGTTCTGCATATTTCTCTCATCGATATTCCTTTTTCATAACTATAATTCAGCCACCACTACTCTCATAACAGACTAGTTTGGTAGGCAGCAATGAACTTTGGTATTGTTCATTGAAATAAACATATTCAAGATAATAGAAGTTTTTCAATACTGTACTGCCCAAAGTTCATTACCATTCTCTTCTTCCTTCCTACACACAGTGTAGGTGTTAGGTTCTCACATAAGTCTAGATATACTCCCAGTTGGAGTGTAAGGTTAGAAGAACACAATCTCTACTTTCATAGGGCAGCCACTTATTTAGGTCGCAACCAAGCATGTTTAGAGCATGCTAAACAGGGAAGCTATCATACCGATTGGGAGAGCTGTCAAAATATTTTAGTTTATATTTATGGGTCGTTGCTGTTGCCACCAATCGTGAGACAGCACTGAACTTTAGTAAGTATCGATATAATCAATTTCAGTATGAAGATTAGGTTTGTAATCAAAGCTTTCAAGAATATTTTGAATAATAAAGATACTTTAACAGCCTTTTTTGTTTTAGTGCAATAATTGTATTACTGTATTCTTATTTTCTAAAGAATGTAAAATCATAGAAATATATTCATTCATTTGTAGTACTTAATATAATCTTTATTATTTTCAGATATCTATACAGTATTTGATTATAACACTTTGTTGTAGCTTATAAATTATTTTAAACTTGGTTTTATTGAGGAGGAAGCTATAAATAATTTTAAAAAGTACATACAGTACTCTTATTTGCTTTCCAGGTGGAAATGTTTTATGCCTTGACCTTTGGGGCCGACAAGGGGGGGCTTCACTCCAGTCTCTACACTTCAGTTTTGCTGTTGGAGCATTCATAGCACCATTGGTAATCCATCCATTTTTTGTTGGAATGCACCCTGCAGAAATACACAACTTGACAGTAAGTCCTAATGAATTTACAGTGCAAGCGCCAGAAGCTGTAAGATATGTACGAGAGGCTAAAGATTGGGATAGTAGTGAATCATCAAACTTTAGCTCCCTAACTGCTGAGGAGATCAAGGAGCTTACTTTTCCAACTCGGCATCCTTCTTTTGAGCCATATGTTAATGTATCATCTGATACAATTATCTCACTTTCTAACAAAAATCAAAGTGAAATCTCACTTTATAACAAAAATCAAAGTGAAATCTCACTTCCTGACAAAAATCAAAGTGAAATTGTTTCACCTGTAAGTATTTTACCCCCATCTAACACATCCAATGCTGCAAATACTACTGAAAAGCCTAGTGAAGTAAAAAAACCCTCATACACTAATGGGAATAACTTAAAGCCAGATTTTGAGTCAAGATGGCAAAAATTACCCAAAAAAAATATGCCTGACAAAATTGAAATCACTTCTGTCCAACCTATGATTGGAACTGATGATGTGTCTCTTTCTACTGCTATAACATTTGCTAGTAAAGCTACAGTTACTGATGGTATTTCTGAGATATCTATGAGTACAGGTCCTCCTTTTATTAAATCTGAATCGATGATTAATGACCAAATTTCACTCCCTACTAATAAGACATTGTTATCAGAGGAGGTTAAACCCCCTACTCAAATGCCTGCACCTTCTCCAGACATTCAAAAACATACACCTTCCACAAGTGAGCCTCCCAAACTGGATGCAACTACTTCAACTTCTACTTTCATGCCAGTTTCATCCACTGCTGCAAGTGTTTCAACAACATTATTTGTAACTACACTGTCATCCACCACAACAACAGCTAAACCACCTCAGACAGTTACTAGCCCGTCATTAATAGTAACTCCTATACCAAAACTGATAGTATCTGATCCCCAGGATGAATTGCTTGGAACAGAAAAGAAATATTTTTCTTCTTACACTGAAAGTTACAAAATTCAAGCTACTATCAACACAGATCCTGATAACATGGGCTTAAATGATGAACCTGATGGCAGTTTTCATAATGTTTATGTTGATGATGGTCCAGTTGATGACAATGTTAGTATACCTGAACCTGAGGTATTAGATCTGAAGGAACCTGTTAAGGATGAGACATCATTAGTTATGGAAGATACCGGGGTTTCAACAAAAAGCCCCCTTGGACAGTCTATAATACATATCCTTAAGCCAGGGACATACAGTAATGGAAGTGATGAGAATAACCAATTTTTAGATAATATGGCTCAGCATTTTAAGGAATATGGGGTAACAAAAGTCCATTTAGCATACATATGTATCGGCATATTCATCATACTAAATGCTCTTATATCAGTAGTTATCTTGTGCCATAATCCTAGAGAACCCAGATCAAAACAAGAAGATGGGAACACTGATGAATATCACAAGGGGAGAATGGTATTATTTGTTGTAATATTTTCTGTATTCATGTTTATGGCTGAAGCATTACAAGGGGCTGTTCATCATCTCTTAGCTTCATCCACAACTAACACAGGACTAGATGTCATTAAAGAATCTGGTTTAGATGGTCAGGCTTTGTTTTGGGGTCTAGTGTGTCTTGTTCGATTTTTGTGTATCATGTTATCTGGTTGCTTGAGGCTAAAACCTGGAAAGCTCTTAACTATAGCAATTATTTTCTCTGTGATTGGCTCTATATTTATGACCATAGGATCTTTTGGTAAAGAGGATTTTCTTTGGGGAGGAATAGTTTTTATGGCTTTAGGACTAGCTCCAATTTTGCCCACTAGTTTACTTTGGATGGCTCAGTACATGAGAGTTACACATCGAATGTGTGCACTTATGGTCATTTTAGCCTCATTTGGAAATTCACTCACACACCTTGCTTTAACTCATGTAATTGGGAGTTCTCATCTGTATGCATATATTTTGATTTTTATTAGTGGTAACTCCTTATTCTTTTTATTTTTATCAATGTGTGTTTTATACACTGCACAACGTAGTAAGACTCTAGGTGTCCCTATTGGATATCAGTTAGCTAGTCAACATGAAGAGGAAGATAGCATCGAACTTACTCCATCGGGAAGTGCAGTATTTACACCAAGTGATCCAAGAGTAAGAGAAAATGGGGAAGCTGGTCAATCACTTCTAATTGATTAGAATTAGTACAGTATAGTAGCAGAACTGTAACCTTGTTTGTATATTTTATTTGCACACTATGAATTAAAGTACATATACTCAATGTTAGCACAACACACACACACACACACACTCTCTCTCTCTCTCTCTCTCTCTCTCTCTCTCTCTCTCTCTCTCTCTCTCTCTCTCTCTCTCTCTCTCTCTTATATGGCAAAAATGGTTATTACTGGGAAAGTCATTACACTGTAGACAAAATACCTGTTAGGTTTGTTCACTCATAATAGTCAGTTATTTGGGTATAGTGCAGTACAGTAATAATCTTAAGAACAGGTTATGATTTTTCTATCTAAAGTGAAATTATGAATTATACTGTCCATATAGGGGGTGAGCACTTATATTTTGCCTTGCCTAGCACTCTGTAGATGGCAATTGAAACTTTTTGCTGTCTTTTAGCCTCAGCTACATTGTTGTCTCACTTTTTATCTGTTCTGACTGGGCTTTTCATACTTACCTGTCTATAATTTTCCACCTGGAGTTGCTCTTAATTTCCTTTCAGTTAAGAATGAGTCCTTTGTGCAAGCCATATAATATTACATTTAATAGCTTTTGCTGCATTGTATTATAAAACTGTGATAGACAAAGACCTAGCCTTGATGGGAGTTCAGGAAGATAGAGGAAAGGCTAGAAGAAAGCATAAAAACTCATCTCATATATAGACCTGTAAATAGAAGGGTTGATGTAAAAAACTTTATGATGTTAAATTGAAATAATAATAGTTAATTATTATAAAGCCACTAAAACTAGAGGGCTTCGTAAACCTCCATTACTAGGTTTAATGTATTTCTGTAACATATAATTTGTTTTATTAAAGTAAAAATAATAGACGGTTGAAGGCTGGTGTCTGGATATGTACCAATAAGTTCGTTCTATTTATAAGAGCAGGAAAGGTAGTTCGTAAAATAGACAAGAAATCATAATTCCTTATACTATTTGTACAGTGTAGAAATATGTGTACAGACTGCACTGTATATGTAATATCACAGAGTGATGATAAAAACTCTCTTTACTATCAAAATGACACTATTTATGTATTCAGAGGGAAATTAATAAACCTGTAGTGAGAAGACTAAACACATAATATCTTGGAAATGAGGACAATAAGTGTAAATATAAATTGTCCCAAAATATACAATATTGTCAATGGAAAAATTTGAGAGCCCCATGAGATGTTATATAAAAGGCAGCAAAGGGAATAAAGAGAGAAAAAGACATTGTTGGGAAATTGCTATGTGCAGAGGTTAATTGGAGAAAAGGGGAAAGGCTTCAAGATCTGGCAAGGACAGAAAGACAAGAGAATAATATGTGTGAAGAGGAGGGAGGTACCAAGATTATTGTCGAGGGTAGAGAGGGAGGTGGAAACAGAGTGATAAAAGAAAGTAAAGAGATTGAGTAAAATATAAGAGGACAAAGCAAATAAGATTTTAGGATATAGAAAGTAAAATAGGAAGGAAGGAAATGTGATAGAATCATAACAGAATATTGTGACTCTAATGGAGTGAGAGAAGGAATATGAAGTGAAGGATGTCAAAATGATAGTAGGACATGATATACCTAATATAACATTATTTTGCACCAGTTAGCAAGAAGAGGAGTGGGAGAATGGGTAAAGTCACTCCACTATGTAAATGTGTTTGTGGTAGCTCAAGTCCAACTGATACCACCCATTTTCCATGATTCCCATATTATCTAAAGTTTTTGAACATCTTTTGGCAAATATTCTTAATAGGTTTGCTGTTCTCTGGTTTATAATTTGGTTTTCGCAAAGGCCCTGGAGCATGTGATGCCCCTCTTACAATCTCTAATGCTATACAGAAATCCCTTGATTGTGGTCTGGAAGTTTGTATGATTGGCCTTGATTTTAGTGCTGCCTTTGATCGTGTTAATCATGAGGCCCTTGTTTTCAAATTTAAACAGTTGGGAGTGGGTAGGTTGTTTCTTAGCATCATTATTGAATTTTTAAGTAATAGATTGCAAAGAGTTGTTGTTGACGAGCACTATTGTGAGTATAGGAATGTGATATCTGGTGTTCCTCAGAGTAGTGTTCTTGGCCCATTACTTTTCATACTATATACATATGACATGTGGTTTGGCCTAGAAAACAAGCTTGTTGCGTATGCAAATAATGCTACACTGCATCAATTCCATCTCCTAAATGTAGATCTTGGATTGTTGAATTCCATAATAGAGATCTAGCTAAGATATGTGCATGGTGCAAATTATGGGGCATGAAGTTGAATTCAAACAAAACTCATAGTATGATTGTAAGTAGATCAAGGACAGTGTCTCCTCAACATCCAGGTCTCAGCATTGATAATGTTTCTGTATGACTTAAAATTTTAGGTGTGATTCTCGACAGCAAATTTACTATTGAGAAACACATTAGGTGTGTCTTCTTCAATTGCACAAACAATGGGCTTGTTGAGAAGGTTTTTCAAGATTTTTGGTGATCAATCTATTCTGGAGAGGTTTTAATTCTTTCATTTTAACCTGTTTCGAGTATTGTTCTTCTGTCTGGTTTTCAGCTGCTGATTCTCATCTTAATTTGTTGGACAGGAACTTAGTCTATTAAATTTCTTATTCCTGATCTAGATATTAATCTTTGGCATTGTCGTTCAATTAGTTTGTTATGCATGTTGCATAAGATTTTTCATAATTCTAATCATCCTTTAAATTCAGATCTTCCTGGACAGTTCCATCCTGTTCGAAATACTAGGCATGCAGTTAATTCTAATAGTCAGGCCTTTTCCATCATGAAGCTTAATACTTAACAGTATTCTAGAAGTTTTATTCCAGATGTGACCAAGTTGTGGAATGATCTTCCTAATCAGGTAGTTGAATCGGTAGAACTACAAAAGTTCAAAGTTGCAGCAAATATTTTTATGTTGAACAGGCTGACATAAGTCTTTTTATAGTTTATATATGACATATCTGTGTTGATGTTACTGTTTTTTGATTATTTTATTGTTGATTTTTTTTCATATTTATTTATTTCCTTTTCTCAGTGGGCTATTTTTCCCTGTTGGAGCTCGTGGGCTTTTAGCATCTTGCTTTTCCAACTAGGGTTGTAGCTTATCTAATAATAATAATAATGATAATAATAATACCTGCTAGGAGCTATTATACAGGGTGACAAAAAAAAAAAACGGTCATCACCAAAAAATGAATAACTTCCAAAATTTTATTTAGATCGATACAAAACTTTAGCTACATTAGGTCAAGCCTGTGTAGCAGACATCTCCAAAGTTTCAAGTCTGTACAACAAAAACTCTTTGTTTCACTGGCTCTCCAAAATGTGCTCCAAATGAGCTCCCCAGCGCTGCAGGCACATTTGGATCTGGTGGGCAAAGTTCTCGATGACCCTCCTGCATTCCTCCCTTGGGATCACTCTTATTGCTGCTGTGATTGCTGCCTTCAGGTCAGGGATAGTCTGGGGGTTGTTTCCATATACCCTGTCCTTAAGGTATCCTCAGAGATAAAAATCTGGGCGTTTCAGGTCCGGTGAATGCGGCGACCACTCTGGGTCACACATGCGGCTGATCAGTCGGTCAGGGAAACGCTGCTGTAGCCATGCCAATGATTCGTTTGAGAGGGGGGGGGGGGTACCATCCTGCTGGAACCAATGGAGGACCCTGACGACTCCTCTCCGTTGACCGAGTGCTGTCCAGAACTTGCCAAGCACCTGTACATATCACTCGGTGTTGATTGTCACAGACCACTGGTTGTCGTCCTCGAACCAAAATGTTCCAACGATGCCATGTTTGGAGATGGCGACCCAGGCAGTGCACTTAACCGAGTGCCTTTGCAGACAGTGCTCAGGGGGTGTGCTACCCCAGAAGATATTGTTCTTTGAGATCACGTGACCTGACAACAGAAAATGTGCCTTGTCCGAAAACCAGACATTGTCAAGGAAGTCTGGCACAGTGTCAATCTTGTCGCAAAACCACTGGCACATGATCACTCGCTTCCTCATGTCGTCAGGTGTAAGCTTGTGTTTAATCTGTATCCTGTAAGGATACAGGTGGAGATCTGCGTTCAAAATTCTCTGCACGGACTCCCGATTGATTCCAAGCTCCTGACTTCGCCGTCGCACAGACTTGCTTGGGCTGCGGACAACAGAGTCTCTGACTGCAGCAATGTTGTGTGGTGTCCTTGATGATTTCGGTCGTCCAGAGTGTGATTGTCTGTTAGCGTCTTTACAATTGAGGTTATGCACAGTCCTATGGGTTCTGAACTTGTTGACCCATCTTGTAGATCATTGAGTGGTCAGGAAATTCTTGACATCTGAACCGTTCTTTGAATTGCAATTGAGCTGCGTGGATATACTTCAACCGAAAATATGCATCAACTATAAATATCTTTTCCTCAGTAGTCCATGGCATCTCGAAGGTCGAATTTGGTAGACTCTGAGAACATTAATTTTTCTTGATAAATCTGAAAAATAAAAGGAATTGATTATTTATTTCAAAAGTTATTCAAGTTTAGGTGATGCCCATTTTTTTGTATCACCCTGTAGCCTGTTAATACCTAAAAAGGTTAAGAGTCATCAACCCATAAAAACTAGCTATTTTATATTAATGATTCCAGAATTCTTCCAATGATATAAAATTACCTCAGTTCTATTGGCTGTTTAGATTTCGGTGATAAAAAAGTACACAATCCATAAAAGAAAATCATTCTAAATATATTTACATAGGTCATCCTCCATGTGTCATACAAATAGCTTCTGGAGAAGACCCAACTAAAGAAAGTATTTTATGAGAAAGGAAATACTGTACTACTGTGAAGGAAGTGATAAATGTTAGGTGTTTGTAATACAGACCTTATTGGCCAGAATTTAAAATGGTCAAAAACACCTGGAGAACCAATTTTGTGAGAGTTCTGAATATGTGAATAGAATATCAGCAAAGAAAAAGTATCTAAATGTAGGAATAGGGATTTAAAATGGAGAGCATAATGGACTACTGTGTGAAAGGTAAGTTGGACTACATCATAAACTAAACTATAGAAGGATTTATAAGAAAGCTTGAAAAAGATAGAAATAAAAATTCTAAGTTTGGTTTGGAAGTAGCTTTAAAGGATGACTGAAACGAAGCCACATGGAAGTGGTGTCAATAAGTAAGTGCAGAAAGTAAAGCCTATGAACAAACAGCTTTCATTGTTATTGAAATTATTTTATACAAGAGGTGCATAAATTCACACGAGGCATATCTAAATGCTATTACCTAGCAAGTCAATCTTCCAAAAAATTCTATAATATCCATGTGTGAAAATAACAGATGTAACTACAAATGAATAGCAAGATGAATCAGTAATATTTGAAAATACACCTACATGACAAGCAATGACAAATCCCAAAAACTGAGAGAACTGTGTATGATATTTCAAAGTACAGTAGAATTACATCTATCTTTAACTCAAGAGTATCATCAACAATGCAATGACAAATAGATCTGGGCAGTATGACAATTGAATTCATAACATATGAACAGTAAATTGGTATTCAAATAATGGTCACATAAAAGCTTTAAAACATGTTACAGTACACTGATATTGTCCTGTCTGTAATGTACAATATCTTCAAATATTCAGTATGTAAGTTCAGTGTTACCTAGTCAAAACAAAGCAAGTGTAAGATTGGCTAATTGGCTAATTGACATACCTAACTGATTGCTAAGGCTAGCAGCACATTAATTTCAAATATTGTCATCATCATCAGCCATTATTATTCCACTGCAGAACAAAGGCCTCAGACATCTCCTTCCACCTTTATCTGTTTATGGTCTCTCTATGCTAATGGACACTTACAAACTTTCTTAGTTTGTCAATCCATCATCTTCTCTTCCTTCTCTTGCATCTCTTGAACTTTTGAAGTTCTAGGGACCTATTCTGTTATTCTTAATGTTCATCTATTATCTGTCTTTCTTGTTATATATCCTGCCCATGTCCATTTCTTTTTCTTACATGCTGTTAGAATATCCTCTTCTTTAGTTTGCTCTTGTATCCATGTTGCTCTTTTTCGGTTTCTTAGTGCTATCCCGTCATTATTCTTTCCATAGCTTTTTGAGTTGTAACTAGCTTATGTTCTAAGGCTTTAGTAAGGCTCCAAGTTTTTCATGCATAAGTAATACTGGTGGGACCATCTGATTAGATATTTTTCTTTTTAGCAAAAGTAGCATTTTATTTTTTATAATCTCATTTTGTTTTCCAAAATCTTTCCGTCCTATGCTTTTCCTTCTTTTAATTTCGGTCGTTGTCCTGGGGAAACCTTATTATCTGTCCTTAGTACTTATATTCATTAACAATGTCTGCTATGCGTGACCTCATGTATGGTGTCCCAGAAAGGAACCAATGCCCCAGTCCTCTCCATCGTACGTACATCACAACGAACCCACAATCACCATTCAAGGTCGAAGGTATACAGTATAACCTTGGAGGAAAAATAACTGGAGATGCCCTGACCCGGATTAAGGGAAGCCAGGTTTTTACCCTTCAAACTGTCAGTTCATGATTCTTCAAGTTAATCTCTGTCACTGTATTGGAATTTGTAGTCAGTTCTATTCAGACCTTTGTTTAGAGACGGTAACCCTTATTGTGCTTTCATTAGCGATGGCTCCTTCTTGTGCTGCTTTTGGTTGTACGAAAAAAAATCAATTGCCTGCCTTTAGGCAGAAATCAGTAACAACAGTTGTGAGATTATCACAAGCTGTGTTCAATGTCATCCATAGACGCCTATAAAGGTCAACGATTTTACTGTAGTTCATTATTCCAAGGAGTTTGTAACTGATTCACCAATACCATTGCTAATAAAATAGCACAAGAAAATAGTTATCGGCTATAAACAAAGGTCTGAGTAAAACAGACTAAGTACCAGTACGCTGTCGGAGGATTAACTTGGGATCGAGATTTGACAGTCTGACGGGGTGAATCTGGCCAAACCTTTGGCTTCACGGGTTCAGGAAAGAATTCTGAGTCAGGGCATCTCCAGTAGTATTAATCCTCCTAGAGTATAACAGCACCCCACTCTCCTACTTGAGGCTATGTAGGAGGGTGGGTATTGGAGACCACACAGACCTCCCCAATATTTTTTTTTTTTTTTTTTTTTTTTTTTTTTTTTTTTTTTTTTTTTTTTTTTTGTCAAAGTTCCTATTTTGGGGTTAAACTGCTGTGTGTCTTCAACCTACAATTTGTGTGCATATTCCTCACAGTGGTGCCTGAAGAATACTCTCTGCCTAAAGGCCCTGGTTATTTGGCACTTCTTCCAGACTACCCCTGCAGGCATCCTGAATGTGCCAAGTACTTCGCATATAATTTGTACTGCTTGGATTTGTTTTAGGTAGTGTTTAATGAACAAACACCCTATGCTCAGGCCATCCATAAAACTCTTGGTGTCTTCAAATTTCTTATTAACAAAGAACTCTTACAAAGGTAATTTTACTCACATCATGGTTTTTAGGGATGAAGAAAGATTTTTAAAATGGAGAGGTCATCAAGATACAGATACATTCTATTGAAAGGGTCATGTTGGGCTGGACGATTTTTAAACAGGCTACCCTCTGAAGACGTGGATCTCTGTAAATATAATTTTAAGGTTGACTCCAGACAGAGGTTGCTATCTTCCAACTCAAGAGCTGAGATATAAAGCAGATACCATCTCTGAAGAAGCTTTTGTTGTGGCTACAAAAAGGAGGCTCAGAATCAAGGCTTTAGAGATTGCAATGAATTCCTGGTCCCTCTTAAAGGTGCCAGTTCACATGCTACCTCCTGAATCTAAAACTGTAAAAAAAGTTGCTTTTTGTAGTACAGTAGTTCTTATGAGAAATGATGGAGTTATCCAACTAAATCAAAACTTAAGAACCCTATCTAGTGACAGAGAAATCACAGGAGTGAGTAAAGATGGTCTTAAACGACTGGATGATCATATGAAACATGTCTGAGGCAAGATGCACTTCAAAAGCACGCATGAGAGGTTCTGTTAAAAACATTTATATGACAATATAATGGCTGGAGCTTCTCCTAAAAGAGGTGGACCAGAAAGGAAGCCTAGAAGTCTGGAATTGTGTGAGAGAGTGACTGGCTCCATAGAAATGTCATATACGCCAGCCATACAGACTGATATTTTCTTGTGGAGGAAGACCTCTTGCGGCCCATCAAAAAAGTCAAACTGTGGGCTTAGAAAACCCTTGAAAATACAGGAGAGAAACCCAACCATGAAGTTCATACCTTGCACATTGATCGTCGTCGGCGCCCACTCGTGTCCGAGTATTGGGTTCTGTCGTTAGCCATCAGCCTCCTATCTGTGGGGTGGGTGCTTATGTCTGATGTGGCTGTTAAGTCCTAGTCTGTGGTGGAAGAGTCGCGGACAGTGTTCACAAGGGAGGGTAGGTGGTGGGCGGGGCTGTTCTAATCGCTCTCTCCTTCTTCTCCTAGCCTCCTCATTTTGTCTCCTCCTCTCCTCGAAGTCCACGGTGCCATGGTGTACTGTACTCCTCCAGGTTTTCCTGTCCCTGGCTGTTTCTTCCCATGAGGAAGGATCGATGTCAGTTAGAGCCAGGGTGCGCTTTAGTTGATCTTTATAGCGCATTTTCGGGGGCTCCTCGTGGTCTGGTGCCCTGGGTCAGTTCTCCGTAGAATATTTTCTTTGGGAGCTTAGATGGATCCATCCTATGCACGTGTCCTATCCAGCGGAGGCGGTGGTGGATGATGGTGGCCTCCACGCTGGTCAGCAAGGCACGTTCTAAGACTTCATGCACATTGATACACTGGCCCTAAAGCAGGGGAGACAATATTTCTTTTATATCTATGTCATTTTGGATTCCCTGCTTTATCCTTTCAAATGAAAGTCCTTGGAGACCATACAGCACTAAGACTAAAAAAGTTCCTTTTGATAATATTTGTCTTCTCAATGTTCAATCTAAGGGCAATAGACTATTGAATCCTGCCTGCCTTCACAAGCTTTAATTTGTACTACTGTATTTCCCTCTTGTCCACAGGGATGGGCTACATGGCTACAGAATATTCCATAGCACCAGCCTCAGCTTAGGCCACACTTCCAATGTAAATCGTTGTCAAACACAATCAGAACCTTGATATAAAAAGACCGGTCATGACCACTTATGTATTTCTCAGTCCATTTACTCATGTTTCGGAATATAGCACTCACAATCAACCTTTATGTGAAATAATTGATAATTTAGATTATCATTTTAACCATCTCATCCCAAATGAAAGAGGCCAACTCTGTTTTAAACACTGTTATACACTTGGCACATAAAGGTTTCTGTGCCAATTATTCAAATGCTAATAAAGATTTTTTCACTCCTCATAACTCAAATTTTCTTCTAAATAAATGAGCATATTTAGTGGTTTAATTTTGCAGTATTAGTCAGGGATTTGTCTATTGTATTGCTGTGTGGAATACTAGTGTCGACTTTGGAGTCAAGTCTTTGGTTATGTTATCAAGAAAATAACATAATGAAAAGCAAATTAATCTTGAAGGGTCAGCAGTAAAGCCAGGAATAACTAGGCAACTTTTCAATTAGTGGATTCGTGCTATGTTTGGGCCTAGTGTAAATATATATGGTAGGATAAAGAATTCTCACCCAAGACCCTCTTATTGGACGGTGTGCTGTTCATCAGGCTTGGAGGACGAGTTGCTGGAAGAATTTATCTTCGTAATTTGGAAGTTCATCTCCACAATGCAACTTATTAGATCCAGCCCATGGACCAGCAGGTGATTTTGAATTTAAAAAAAATTTATGTTATAAGTTTTCCAGGGGTGTCTGAATTTACCTCTGATACAGAGCTAACACTGAGAGTTCTGGAAGAACCATTTCAACATTCTTCACTGTTTGAGTCTTGTCTTCCATGGACAATGAACTTTGCATGGAGGAAGCTTTGGCATATGACCAGACTTTGCATGAGAGAGAGACTTCAAAGAATTTGAGCCTTAATATGTAATCACAGGCATTGTTTATTTACCCAAGTCCATGGTTTTGGATGGCAGGGATAATGAGGTAGAGGAAGATTTAAGCATAGAGCTTGCCAAAGTGGAAATCAAGGCTCTTCAGAAGTAGTTGATAAAATATCTTTATAAGAGGGAAGGATAATCCTTGTTCGTAAACTAAGGAAACCTTTTATAAATTGGAATAAGTGCAGATATTCAGGACAAGTTTCACCCAAATAATACATCTAGCAAACTTTTATCAAGATTTTTAATTATATTGCAATGAGTCGCTTTAGACATTCTGAAAAGGGGTTTAGTGAGAGAGCTCCAGTAATTCTGAAGCAACAACAGCAAAGGGAAAGAGACAAGAATGAAAGTTCAATTACATATTCACTGTCATTGCTTTGTCTCTCAGATTCTTCCCATTTCCTATTCCCCTTTTCATCTCCCCATTATCCCCTCTGCACCCCACCCCATTTGATAACGCTAAAACCCCTCCTCCTTACCACTTTCCGCTAAAGTCATAAACTCCCCTTATGACATGCATGTCAAGTTCAAATATGCATTTCCTCTATTCGTTGTTTATTTTTTATAATTGTATGCATTTAAACACCATAATGCATATAAACACCATACTGTAAACTACATGTGAAATGTATTACAGTATAAGTATTTTTTATGTCAAGTACAGCTTAAGCCCATTAATAATAATTTTTATGGGAAAAAATAATTATCTTTTAAAACAAATGAGAGTTTGAACAGTCTCTGGAAAAATAAATTAATCATGAAAACTTGGTTACCACTATATACTGTATGTAAATATATATATATATATATATATATATATATATATATATATATATATATATATATATATATATATATATATATATATATATATATATATATATATATATATATATATATATATATATATATATATATATATATATATATTTATTTATACACACACACACACATATATATATATATATATATATATATATATATATATATATATATATATATATATATATATATATATATATATATATATACATACATATATATAATAGGCAATATAAACTTGTAGAGATGGTTTTCTCCTCTTAAGAAATTTATTGTCATTTTAATTCAAAATACATTACAACAGTGAATGTGAATGTTCTTTACTTTAATTATATTATAGCACATTACATTAAAACCTTATACTGTAATGGCAATATTAATATTTCCACATGTTTTTCTCTCTCTTATACTCTACTTATAAGGATTTTAATGTGCTGTACTACACCAAAACTGCATAGAATGAAAATTAATCATTGAATACTTTATATTAATTATAGTAATAACATGATACTGTCTTGTAGGATACTGATAATAGTAGTATAAAAAAATAAGCACAATAAGTTCTTCACCATCACTTGCTAACTGTTCACTGTTCATGCTATATAATACCCATACTATGAAGGTATTACTCATAAAGATTAATATAAGAAACTCCAAAACATGATACAAGGTTTTTATATGATTATGTAATATTTGACAATGTAAAATGCATGATAATGTTATTGTAATATGTGATCAGTGAAATTAAAAGACTCTCTCTCTCTCTCTCTCTCTCTCTCTCTCTCTCTCTCTCTCTCTCTCTCTCTCTCTCTCTCTCTCTCTCTCTCTCTGAAATGGGGAAAGTGAAAGTTGTTGGAATTTAATTGCTTTAATCATTTTCATCAAGATGAAGTGTATTTCAGGTTGAAAAAAAATAAAGTTAATATATAAAATTTCTGTTAACTTTATAACTTATTTTTTTATTAAGAAATCTTCGAATTTCTTATTTATTAACTAAAAAGATATTTTTAAAAGTGTATATATATATATATATATATATATATATATATATATATATATATATATATATATATATATATATATATAAATAATACATATAATACATACATATATATATATGTATATATATATATATATATATATATATATATATATATATATATATATATATATATATATATATATATATATATATATATATATATATATATATATATATACTTTTAAAAATATCTTTTCAGTAAATAAATAAGAAATTCAAAGATTTCTTAATAAAAAGATAAGTTATAAATATATATATATATATATATATATATATATATATATATATATATATATATATATATATATATATATATTGTAGCTTACTTTGGACTTCAAAGGTTATTGTTTGAGTAGTTTCATTCAAGATACTGTGCCCTCATGAAGAGGAATCCAAGCTTCTTGTGATAATGAGATGAATGAATGTGAAAATTAGCTTGAAAGTATAGTGAGGGAATACTTTTGGAAATATCATAATAATCCCCTTTCTGTAGCTCAAAAATTGTGTGAAAGATTTTAGATTCCAGTGCAGTACTCGATACAGAATGCATATGAATCAACATGCATAAAAAAAAAAAGTTTTATATCACTTAATGATATTAAGGCTATGGCATATACACACACATTCAAACTAGAATGTGGAATGTTGCTTAGGTAAGTGACTTGTTATTCAGCCGGGTAGACTGGGTTAGCCAATACAAGGAATTTTCAGTGTCCATAAATAATGCCTCGGTGTTCTACTAGAGTTATGCTGCTTCCTAAAGTGATTTTGTTCAGTTCATAAGAAACCATTACATTGATCTAATATTTTTCATAGTTTTTTATTCTTTTTAAAGATGAATAATGGGAAATTAAGGTACTGTGCAGGTTTACAGTTAACTAGAAAATGCTCAAAAGAATTCTTCTGTTGGTCCAGCTCTGACCAGTCATGCAGGCAATGAAAGAATTCCCAGATGCAGTTACTGTTTATCATGCTCAAAATTTAGTAAGTGTATCTGGAGCTGCAATTGAAAGTTTCAAAAAGTATTATATGATTTCTTTTTTATTCATTTTATTAGTATTTTCACAAACAAACAAAAAAACAATGGAAAACCACTTAATAGCAAAGGTGGGCCAGAAATACTGAAAATGAGACAGAATTATTTTTTTGTGTGTGTTAAATGATAAAGAAATGTAAAGTGTGAAATGGAAAACCTGTGTATTAAGTATTGTTTAGAAACGAGAGTATTTTTCAATTTAAGTTTTTAAATATCCTCCACCTAAGTAGAACTTGAAAGAAAGAAAAATTTAGCTGCTTGAGAGAGTAAAAGTTTGCCTCATATGGAAGCATTTATTGACTTTCCTAACTTGTTTTAGCTGTCAGTAACTTATTTATATATATATATATATATATATATATATATATATATATATATATATATATATATATATATATATATATATATATATATATATATATATATATATATATATATACATATATACATATATATATATATATATATATATATATATATATATATATATATATATATATATATATATATATATATATATATATATATATATAAAGCCTTTTGCTAAGAAAGTAAAATCTGTGGAATTTTCCTTGTCAAGATGGTGTCCTCTGTTAGGCACTGTGTACACAGGGGTCAGTACAGCAACTTGAAATAATTCACATTTATCATCCATTTATCTCAATTAGTAACAGTATGTTCCAGTCTTCGAAGGAAGGACTGTTAGCAAAAGTCATGTCTTTGTGTTTCCAAAGTTTTGTATGATTTTAGTTATTTCTACCATTTCAAAAGGTGACTATTTTATGTTTATTTCATTTTAATTCAAATTCAAAATTAATTGCAATTAAAGGTAAGTATACAATCTTATTTCATTGAATCAAAGTAAACTAGTTTATTGTACTCAAACTTTTTGCTTAATTTGTAGATAGCACTGTAAATAAATATGAGTCTGATTGACTTATTGAAATAATTAGAAAACCTGTTTTTTTTTTTTCAATATTTGCTGAAAAGAATGAGAAATAATACAAGTTCAACAGATTTATCTACAGCAGGTGATACTCTTGGTTGTGATTTTATTAATTTATAAAATATTTGTATTATTGTTCATAAATTGTATTATAGTACTTTTTTTTATCTCTATAGAAGGGTAGAGAGAGTTATTGTAATTAGATATACTGTATATTTCTTTATAATAAAGAAGGAAAATATTCTGTATTTTGTTACAGTTTTTTACATCATTGTAGAAGAGTTGCCTGATGAGTTCATAATCAGTACAGTGAATTTACTGTAGTTTTCTAGTTATAAAGTTTAATGTTAGTGTCAGTAACACAGATTTGCCACTGCTTCAAACACATGAAAAGAGTAATAATCAAGAAAACAGTAAACATAAATGGGAATTTCATATCCTTTGAGGAAATGATCATTAGATTTGTTATACTGTAGTGTAGATGATTACTTATTATATCAAATGTTTTGAAAAAGATATAAAGTTTTTTTGAAAAGTATGATTTGAAAATGTCACAAAACTTTATTTATACTTGTTAAGTGATATGAGGGTTAATTTGCATCCTTGAAAATTCATAGAAGTTTTACACACAATGTTAGTTATACAATATTGTACACAAATAGCTAAGAAACGATACTATCATAAAAACGTCAGTCTCCTCACTGTTAGAATTTAAATTAGAAAATGTATTATATACACCAATTTAAAAAGGAAATTTTATTTCAATCTACTATTTTTCAGCATTTTACAATACTGTATTGCTCTATACATAACCCACTGAATCAGAATGATTACTTATTTATATATATATATATATATATATATATATATATATATATATATATATATATATATATATATATATATATATATATATATATATATATATATAGAAAATATGTCATTCTCTTCAACAAGTTCCGTGCTGATGACAGTTATTCAATTTTGTCTGTTATTGTAGAATAGAAGTATTGAGGGAAAATTTTATTTGGGAATGGTTTTGGTGATCAGTGAAAAATTTCAAGCAAGTAAAGCTGTGACATTTGATTTTTAATAAACAATTTTTTTGTCTCAACATAACTCCCGCTTTTATTGTCATTATTACTTGCTAAGCTATAACCCTTGTTGGAAAAGCAACATGGAATAAGCCCAAGATCTCCAACAAGGAAAACAGTCCAGTAAGGAAAGGAAATAAATAAAGTACATGAGAGGTAATTAACAATTAAAATAAAATATTTTAAGAACAGCAACAGTATTAAAATAAATCTTTCATGATAAACCATAAAACCTTTAAAAAAAAAAAGAGAAAGAGAAATATGATGGAATAGTGTGCTATGGCACTACCCAAGACTAGAAAACAATGGTTTGATTTTGGAGTGTCCTTCACCCTGAAGAGCTACTACCATACCTTAAGAGTCTATTCTAGCCTTACCAAGAGGAAAGTAGCTACTGAACAATTACATTGGAGTAGTTAGCAAATTAAATTCTTTGGTAATTTCAGTGTTTTCAGGTGTTTGAGGACAGAAGAGAATGTGGAAATAATAGGTCACACTATTCGGTGTATGTAGGCTATAGGCAAAGACAAATTGAGCCGTAATGAGACTGAAGGATCCAATGTAATACTGTCTGGCAAGTCATAGGACCCATAACTCTCTAGTGGTAGTATTTCAGTGGGTGGCTGGTGCCCTGGCCAACCTACTACAGACTTTGCAAAGAATTGTTTTATTTTTTTTTTATTATTCATTCCAGGTATCTTATAAGTAGCATGCAATTGACAGATGTACAGTAGATTATAATTGGGTATGAGAAAATACTTTATTTAAGACAATATAGGATAAAAGAAAATTCTTGGAAAGTTTTCAGAGGGTAAAATTAACTCTCTCTCTCTCTCTCTCTCTCTCTCTCTCTCTCTCTCTCTCTCTCTCTCTCTCTCTCTCTCTCTCTCTCTCTCTCTCATACACACACATAAATATATAAAGGTGTAAATATTGTGTATGGAACTTTATTAAGCCATCAGACATTGTATGTTTGTTTACAAAAATTATGTACATTCCAGAATTAGTTATGTATTTAAGTCCTTGTATAAATAAAATGTACTTTTATACTTTAAAAAGGAGGGTGAGTTTTATTCCCATACCTTTTTTCAAAGTTGATCATAAAGTAAAAAAAACAACATAGTTATAAGGAAGGTGGGCATAAATAACTAAGAAATAAGAGTTTGTGATTGATAATTAGTATATTAATTTATAGTGGCAGCCAAGCGTGTGTCTATTAGGCTATCAGCTAATGTTTATTTGTGTTAGATGATAATTCTTATAGCTATCTTCCACGATTACACATGAACTCCATTAAAACAATTATATTTGAAACTTGAAGGCTTACTGTGCTAGAAAAAATCAAGTAATGTAACAGAAGAAGCATATTTTTAACAAGGTATGCAGTATTTATTTATTTTAGAGAAAGATTTATTTCAAGCATTCATGCCTAATTTATGGCTATTCCTTCTAAAAAAGTTTGTAAAATTTGACCATAACTAAACAAAAATGTTCTTCCTGACATGGTATGGTAGCTCTCCCAACAAGAACTCGTTATCACATGGCTTTATTAACCTAACTTAAAGTCATATGATTCAACTACTAGACAAACTTGTTTGCTGTAATTATTTTCTAGAAACTCTACTGTGTTCATAATGCTTGTTTTTTGGGGGGCTCGAGCCATGTCGTCCTGATGGAAGTTCCTCTAGGCAGCTTCTACTTGGGATATTTCCTGCGAGTGATATACAGTACAGTACCAGGGAATTTTACCTGTAGGCCTAGAGGTATCATGGGGTTCTAATCCCTGGAACGAATATCCTGAGAAATAATGTGTAAATAACAGGGGCGTGTTTACAACAACCACGGCTATCCTTCCTCGAATAGAGTTAACCTTGTATCGAAGGATACGGGATAGGATTGGATACGTGGGAGAGCCATTACAACTCCGATCCCAGTGTGTTACTATAAACATGTTCGCTGGTTCTTCATTCCTTCTTGCAGCGCCATCTTGTCTGGTTGCTTTGGGAGTTTTCTGCTTGTTTTGTCAAGTTTTTGTGCAAATTTGGGATTATAAATGCTTCTGCTTGTGTTTCTGCCACATCGGTTGATTACCTTACACATTTTTAGTGGAGAATTTCTCATCTCCCCCCTTCTTTTAGCGCAATATGTCCGTTTTTGTCTGGCAGCTGCCACATGGCCTAAGCTGGAAGCTTACGTTTTCAAATTAATCATTGTTTTATATGAATTTCTTAGCTAGCCTTGTTGAAATGCGTTTTATATATACTTTTTGGGCATGAGTCATGTCGTCCTGATGGAAGTTCCTCATAGGCAAGTTCTACTTGGAATATTTCTGTGAGTGATATACCAGAGAAATTTTACCTTAGAGGTATCAATGGAGTTCTAACCTCCAGAGCTAATATCCCGAGAGATGTCATGTATATAACAGGAACATGTTAATAACAAGCCATGGTTATCCTTTCCCGAATTGAGTTAACCTTGTCACAAAGGACAAGGGATAGGGTACGATACATGGGCAAGAGAGCCGTTACAACTCCCTATCTCAATATGCTTCAACTAACACGTTTCCTGTTGATCCATACCCTTTTGCAGTCTCCATCTTTGATGGTCACTTGGTGATTTTCTGCTTGTTCTTAGCTTTTTGAGTGATTTTCGAGCATGGATGCTTATTCCTCATTGACTAAGTTGAGTACCCAACTTTTTGTGTGTTGGAGAATTACACGTCTCCACCCCATGTATATTTCAATTTGCATGCTATTATTGTTCTGTGGCTGGCATGCGGTTGGCACCATTGCCTCATGTTACCAAATCGCTCAGAAATGCTTAGTTATGTAGTCATATTATTGTAGAAATATGTTTTACATTATTCTTTTACATTGTGGTATGATTATGGGTATCCCTCCCCCTTTTTTGTTGTTTCCTGTGTGTTTTTATCAGCATTGATTTAGGCTAGCCTATCCTAGTTGTCGGCCATCTATTTTTGGGTGAGATGGCCATGGCGTCCTGATGGAAGGTTCCTAAGAGTAGCTTCCTAAGGTATATATGTACTACAGTGATATTCCCAGAGAATTTACCTTTAGGTCTCCAGAATTCTAACTACTGGCACGAATATCCTTAAGATTACTCTCAAGGATATCACATAATATCAGGGGGCGTATTCTTGACACGCCACATAGCAATCTGCACCCCGAATAGCGTTTACGCTTCGAGGGGGAAAGTGGCAGAATTAGAAGGGGAGCAGTATCAAGGTTACCCTAGTTCCCCTACTACTATTGAGTATCACAACAGCGCCATATCCAATCTGGCTGACAATCCAATATGGTGGACATTCCTTGTAGCATTGAGCATGGTGCTACAGATACAGTAGTTCGGGATGGAAACTGTGAAGATCTTTTCTTTAGAAAAGAAGGATGGGTCCATCAGGACGTCATGGCCATCTCACCCAAAAATAGATTTTTCGCTTCGCTCAAAATCCGTTTTTTGGGCTCAAGCCATGTCGTCCTGATGGAAGCATACCAGAGAATTAATGTATCTGTGGATTTTCATCAGTGCCTTAACCTTGGGACAATATTTCTATGGTCATTTGGAGTCGATCATCTACGGGCCAACCAAGGGAAAGGCCCGTGCCAACAACAAGTGTTGGCTTTAATACCCCAACAACAACAACATTTGGACCGTTTGAGACAAATGAAGTTACCGTTATCCGTCATCATCACTAATCAAAACAATGTTAGTGCTTCCTCCCCCCTACAGGGAAGAAGCATCCTAGACGGTAGAAAAAGGGGCCTCAAGGTTATTATATATTGTATGAACAAACTTAAGTATACACTGAGTATACAAACAGTCTCAAGGTTTGTATACATTGCCGAACCAATATCAGTGTCCTTATATCCGTTGTTTGTAAGCATACCATGATATTAAGAATACTTACAAGAGTAAGTCAAAGAACTCTGGCATCTTAAACATGCAATTGTCGGGCAAATTAGGACGCAACTGCATTTCAATAGACATTTATTCTTAATAAATGACTAAATGAATCAACAAGTAAAATGCATGTAGCATGATAAAGGAATTATACATGAGACATATACAGAAATTATTTTTCCCTTTTTTGAAAAGGGAAGAAATGATAAGTGCCACTCTCAGACTGAAGAAAAGTTTTTTAATAAAATTTCTCTTCAAAACTTCTGTACCTGTTATATTCTATCAACATTGTGTACACACGGCACTAGTGTTATCTGTATAATTTCACACCTGAGATTTTTTTAAAAATTTAGTGTTACCTTGGTAACACTCATTCAAAAGGAGGTCACACGAAAAGTACTGACCCCTTCTCCCTTTAATTGATAGTCCCAATCAATTAACCGTTCATCGCAGAATTAGACGACAGGTTTTAATACACTACCTGCCGCCACCACATAATGCTTCAGTTCATGGACTTGCTTAGCATAGTGTTTGTAGAACACTCTGGATGATTTCCATCCAGTATATGAGCAAAGACGCTCAAAATCTATATACTGAAGAAGTTCAGTGATGAAGCAATTTTTCTCGGATCATGACCTTTTGGGAGTACTGTCAGGATCTGCCCTGCGAATTCGTTACAAAATTAGGAATGTCCACCATATTGGATTGTCAGCCAGATTGGATATGGCGCTGTTGTGATAATAAAATCCCATGACATGAGACCCCACACTGAGAATTGGGAGGGGATGAAATGTAACGGGCGGGCCATCAGGGCGACATGACTATTTCACCCAAAAATAGATTTTTCCTGTCAAAATCTGTTTATTTTAGGAGGGGGTTGGGCGAGCGGGCTTGAGCCACGTCGTCCTAATGACAATATTGAAGTATTCCAAATACTAGGCAAAATCGAGGGAAATAATAAGAAAATGTGTTGTTAAACAAAGAGGAAAAATAAGAAATCCAAATGATTAAGAAAATTAATCAAACTTAAAAGAATCATTGAGAATAAAAATGGATTAATCTTGGAACGAAAATAAAGAGACCAGGTGAAGAACTAAACTTCAGGAGGGCTTCACAGAAGTAGATGAGATGAAGTAAAAGGGGGGAATTCAAAAAGAAAGTAAATGGAAAAATACTCAGTAATTGTACAGCCACTAGAAGAAATGATAGAAGTAATAGAGGAAGTTGAAGAAATAAAGAAACAACATAAACAATTCTATAGAGACATATTCAAGCCAGAAACTCCCTAGAGTAAAGAAGAGATCATGACATAAAGAAAACCCCTTTGTTTGACGAATGAATGACAGAAAGTGAGACCGTGATATCTGGCAAAGTGGAAAAGATAACATATCATGAGGTAGAAGCCGTCGGGAAAAGCTTGAAAGACAAATAGGCCTACATAATGGACAGGTAAGGATTTAACAATATAATAAACAAAGTGATATGAAAAAAATAACGAAGTCAGACGTTTATCCTAACAGTGATAGCCTATATGAAAATATAGGTATCCCTGAAAAAATGGTAGATTTTAATACTCTAAATACATAAATTTGAAAATACAATGGAATTAGATTTACAAAAGAGGGATATTTATTACAAGCACAATTAGCAAGGAATCTGAGAAAATGAGGATGGAAAAATTAAAGAACAGATTCAAGGAAGGTTAAGTTCCAGTGAGGAAACATTGAAAGAAGGTCGACTGCAGATCATCTGCTAACTCGGAATGTAGTACTGGACTATAAAATGTGTATGTAATTATGGGAGGACCAACGTGCGTATAAGTTTGTAATGCCTATAAGTGCTTCGATAAGCTAGATCTGAGAGATTGCATGAAAGTAATTGGAAAATGATTGGATAGAAAGAACTGACAGTTAAGAAAATTAATAAAAACCATACACACACACACACACATATATATATATATATATATATATATATATATATATATATATATATACGGATTTTGAGCGAAGCGAAAAATCTATTTTTGGGTGAGATAGCCATGGCGTCCTGATGGAAGGTTCCTTTCATCAGGACGCCATGGCTTGAGCCCAATATATATATATATATATATATATATATATATATATATATATATATATATATGTATGTATGTATGTATGTATCAGTCGTTAACTGTACGTCCTGCAGGAACAAAAGAACCCATTAAGATTAAAGGGAAAGTAAGACAAAGAATTATATTTGAACCCAAGCTATGCAGTATAGTGACTAACAAAGTTAAGAGCACCAGTGTATGAAATATAAAGAATATCAAAAGTTAATCCCTGATATTTGTAGATGATAGTAGTGTTTCCCACAGAAAGGAAGGGAGTACACTGTGCTATAGGTAACTTCCATGGCTTGGAGATCTTGAAAAAAAAAGTTCACAATCAGTACCAGTCCCAAAAAATTTTGTGTAGGCCCATTAGTAATTCAAAAAGAAAGAATATATTAAGATAAATGTGAATAACGCCAAGTAAGCAGGGCCTATAGTTAAGGAATATAAGTAGGCTATCTGGGAGAATGGTAGGCCAACACACAGAAACGAATCAGAACATTGAGTATCAATATGGGAAGTCAAAGGGTCACATACGTAACCCAAGAAATATGAAAGCATGGAGACATGAGAAAAATGTCATTGGAAGTGAGGCAGAAAAGATGTGAAACAGTGGTTGTTCAAATGTATAGTCAGAGCTGGAGTGAAATAAGAGACAAGGATATAGAAAACCATCAATACAGAATTACAAGAAATATGAATGTACTCCATACTGGGCCATTCTAACGGAAACAGAAATATGGCCAGCGCCTTGCAGAATAGACTATAGGAATAATGGAGAAAAAAAAAACGGATTTTGAGCAAAACGAAAAATCTATTTTTGGGTGAGACGGCCATGACGTCCTGATGGAAGGTTCCTTTAGTAGCTTCCCAAGGGTATGTATGACTACAGTGATATTCCCAGAGAATCAAACCAAAGGTTTCACAGAATTCTAACTTCTGGCACGAGTACCCTTAAGATTACTCTCAAGGGTATCGTATATAATCAGGGGACGTATTCTTGACACGCCACATGGCAATCTGCACCCCGAATAGCCTTTACGCTTCGAGGGGGATACGTGACAGAATTAGAAGGGTAGCCGCAATAGAGGTTACCCTGGTTCCCCTACTACAATCGTATCACAACCGCGCCAACTCCCTCTGGCGGTCATTCCTTGTAGCGTTGAGCATGGTGCTACAGATACAGTAGTTCAGGGAGGGAAACCGTGAAGATCTTTTCATAGAAAAGAAGTGTGGGTCCATCAGGACGTCATGGCCATCTCACCCAAAAATAGATTTTTTGCTTCGCTCAAAATCCGTTTTTTGGGCTCAAGCATACCAGAGAATTAATGTATCTGTGGATTTTAATCAGTGCCTTAACCTTGGGACAATATTTCTATGGCCAAAAGGGCCAATTGAGACAAATGACGTGACCGTTATCCGTCATTATCACTAAGCATAACAATGTTAGTGCTTGCTGCCCCCCGCAGGGAAGAGTCATTTTTAGACGTTAGAAAAGGGGCCTCAAGGTAGCATATATTGTATGAACAAACATAAATATACACTGAGAATACAAACGGTCTCAAGGCTTGTATATATTGCGGCACCAATATCAGTGTCCTCATCCGTTGTTTGTAAGCATACAATGATATGAGAAATACTTACATGAGTAAGTCAAGGAACTCTGGCATCTTAAACATACAATTGTTGGGCGAATTAGGACGCAACTGCATTTTAATAGACATTTATTCCTAATAAATGACTACATGCTAAATGAATGTAGCATGATAAGGAAATTATACAAGAGACATACACAGAAATTAAGGTTCCCTTTTTTGAAAGGGGAAAATTGATGAGTGCCACTCTCAGACTGAAGAAAAGCTCTTTTAACAAGACTTTTCTTTATAATTTCTGTACATGAAATAGTCTAACAACACTGTGTACTATGTACACACGGCACTAGTGGTATCCGTATATTTTCACACCTGAGATTCTGAACAGATTTGGTGTTACCATGGCAACACTTATTCAAAGGGAGGTCAAACGAAAAATGCTGCCCCTTTCTCCTTTTAATTGATAGTCCCAATCAATTTACTGTTCATCGCATAGCTAGACAACAGGGTCCAAAATAGCACCTGCTGCCACCACATAATGCTTCAATCCATAGACTTGCTTAGCATAGTGTCTGTAAGACACACTGGACAACCTCCGATCAGTAAATGAGCGAAGAGGCTGAAATCCACACACTGAAAGGTTCAGTGATGAAGCAACTTTTCTCGGATTTTAATCTGCAGGAGTGCTGTCAGGATCCGCTCTGCGAATAAGGTAGGTGAGCTACGCCCTCAGTTATAGGGATAGTTTGATACAAAGTTTTCTCCTGTAAAGAGCTGTTTCTCCTGAAGTCTGATGTTCTATGAAGATAGACCTTAGACACTCTAGTAGTCCTAGAGAGACATCTTCCTTCTGAGGGCAGATTCTCCAGGGTAGGTCGTCCTTAGTGAGAAAGGTTGGATCAGGAAAGAGATGCAGTTCTCCCACTTAATGTGGCCCTCATCCCAGATAGGGCCACTATTTCACTAACTCTAGCCCCAGAGGCTATAGCAAACCGAAAAAATAACCTTTTAGGTTAGATCCTTGAGGGAACAATCCTCATTGTTCACAGGTGAGGCATAATGTAGGACCTTGTCCAAAGACCATGAGATGGGCTTTAGTGGCGCTGCAGGCCTAAGCCTGCTCATGTTTTCGGAATCTTATTAAAGATTTCATTCGTCAGATCCAATTAAACGGCATATAGAAGAAGTCTAGTCGGGGTTGACTTGCACATGGATATTGGTCCATGGATCCAAAATATCCAATCAAGTGACCTCTCTCGCAAAGTCGGCCCTACCCTTGGTGCTTACTCAAGGGTTTATATGGAGACAAGGCCGAAGAACTAGGCTTCTCATAGTATCCAAGGATACACTGCCTCCTTTCTCAAAGGCCATTGTGCTGTTGGCCGCCAGACCTTGAATATAGGGGTGGACAGAGAAGGACAGGCAGAAGATCATGAGATTGCTTTCGGTCCCTATGGCTTTACAAAGCAGCTCACTTTTCCCAAGAAGACTCGTATTGTCTTCTAGTTGACTAGACTTGTATTCTTCAAGGAATTCTATTTTGCCTTTTGAGATCCCAGTCTTTTTCCTAACCGTTAAGGGCAAGGAATTCATAAGACGAAGAGATCAGGTGTACTGTGATAAATCGAAGGCAGAAAACTTCTGAACCTCCTGGATAATCCTAGGTGCATAACTAGGACCAGCCTCTGCCTCAGTTCCTTCATTACAGGGAACGGGGTGTTCTTGGGCTACCTGGGAGTCAACAGACCCCCTCTTCCCTGGAAGGGTCTCAACATGTAGAGGGCCTTCCAGAGGAAATTTGATGGGCTGAACAGGAATTTCTAAGTCCATCACTTCTATTCTAGAGGCGTGATGTCTGTTACCTCCACTAGAGGATCCTCGTATGGGGCTATATATCGAGATAGTATCTTGATGACGCTCGTGATGAAGAGAATGATCTGCAGCTCGGGGACTTGTTCCCATCTGGGAGGGAATGGGTCTGCGTCCGTGTACCATTCCAACTCTATTGAGTTGAACCCGAGAAGAGCATCCGCTGTCACCTTACAGATCATTTATAAACGATCTGCTGATAGGCGCCATTCCCTTAAGGAAGGGATGGCTAACATTCCCTAATGAAATGAGATGTCCCTTATCCTCAACAGTTTCGACGCCTCATTATCGTTTCGATGCCTCAGATCAGCCTGAGGAGGTCTGATCTATGTGGAGAGAGTTTCTCCAACCATTACAGGGCTAAAATGGACTACGGGCCCGTGGCCTTTGGTCATTGTAGGGTAAGCGAAGAGGGAATAACCATCATTGGTCCTATTAGATCTCTTCGAGCGTTTGATGCGTATCTTCTCCAGCCTCTTAACGCATCTTACAGCTGTGTACATAGCACTGGGTCTGTCATTATCGTGAACTGGAGGGAGTTCAAAACTCCTCCCTGTTAGTGTCATGGAATCCTGACTGATTACAACAGTCTCTTGACAGACCTTACGATCTCCTTTTACATCCCCAAAGGAAAGGAGCGTTAGGGTGACCGCAGGTTTCAATGATTTTCTAAAAACATTGAAGCCCCTGAGCTGGAGAGAATCGAGACTTCTTGAAGTTAATTTGCATCCCCGATGTTCCGGGGCCGGATCATCTCCATGGATGTTCATAGACAGTCGTTTCGGGTGCTGCCCACCCCAGCCTGTCGTCCAGTGCTATTGTTGCCTGAACTCTTTCTAGGCTTGGTTTCGCTTGACTGTGTCTGCTAATTCCGTGAAGATCCTAGGACTGAATCTAGTCCGACGAGAATCTTGTCTAGGATATATGTTATCTTTTGTAACTTGGATCCTAGGTAGGAGTGGAGGGGGTGACTGACTGGAAGTTGCCGATAGACATCTTTCAGGTCTGGCCAGACTGTCAACACCCCTTACTGAATAAGGTCCTTGTGTTTGGAAGGATTAACATTCTGAACTTGCTGTTTTATTAGAACTTGTTGAGTGGCGCCAAGTCCAGAATGACTCAGAGTTTTCTTGAGTCCTTCACGTGAACACTAAACAGCCTTCCTTGGAAATCGAGGGACTCTACTTTCCTTACCGCTAGTATGCTCTAGAGCTCTAAGGTATACCTTTCCACTGTAGTCATATATACCCTTGGGAAGCTACTAAAGGAACCTTCCATCAGGACGTCATGGCTTGAGGCCCCCCCCCCAACCCCCCAAAAAATTTCCATTTGTTCATTCAGTGCTCAACATTTACAGCCGAGTCAGCGTTGTAGTCATGGTATAAAGACTAGCCCAATTACAACATTGAGTATAATCTTAGATGCTTCGCACATATCTATTAATTGATAGAGTTTCTCCAAACTTACTTTGCCGATTGAGCAGTTAATAACCAGGAACCAGTACTCCAGGAAAACACCCCTCGTAAGTAAAAGTAAGTAGAACAATGAAGTACCATTGGTTAGCGAAGGAATGAAATTGCTCATTTTCGAATTTCTTAAGTATTAGCCACTACATTGCTTATTTATATACTGTACTTTATTTCATATTTGACACTAATTGTGTCAAATGGAAATTATTTCTAACTAGACCTCTCTACCTTAAATTATGTGCATAATTTATCTATGATCATGTGTGAAGGAAAGACCTAAAAACAGTTACTTATTCAGTCTCTGTTAGCATAATCTTAAAGTAAGTTTGACAATACCAAGGGTTACTTTAAACAATATATATTGATGTGATACTGTTATTAACACACATTCGGGTTCCCATCAAATGTGTTGTATATTAGACTTGGTATGTTACATCTTCAAATAAGTCTAGGTAAGTTAACTTTGAAATAGTTTATTCCTTTAAAAACAGTTATTAACATCTCCATCACAGGAGTATAGATGGTTTGGTCGGATGACCATTCCGTATGACACCTAAGTAAGAACTGGCTAAAATATCGATATCACAGATATCGTATAGTCAGTTATCTCAGCATTTAAACACATAATGTAAACTAAACATTAATATAGGAAGACACCTGCATCCGGTGGCGACAACTCTTTCTCACGATTCGTATTTGTGTTTATTCTTCATAAAAATGTTACATTGCTGAGGTTTGGCATTAGCATCCTGGTTATGACATGACTATGGCATTTCTCACACTCGCTCCTCTTCCATATTGACCTCTTAGGTCATGTATTTAAACATGTAATTTTACCTATATTACACATTTAACTAAAAAGTAATTAGATGAAAATCTGGCTTGTGGCGAGGAGCAATATGACATTAATTTTAAGATACTTGCAGTTGAAAAATTTCTCCCCCACTAAAAGGGTAATTTTAATGTTTCTTTAGCTGTTAGGAAAGCACGCAGCTATTATATGATAAAGAAAAAAATAATTCATATGTTTCAAGGAACAACGTGTGTCTTCATCCACCCTGAACGTGTGAAACAGATGCGGGAAAAAAATCGTAAGCCTAATGCAATTTTATCAGCCCAAAGTTTTAATGAAGTCATTAAAAGCCTCCCATCATTCGGCTAATGAATAAGAACACAATTTATCATATTTTGAGACGTTCAAGTCAATTTTAATTTTTTTATATCGGAATTTTTAATAATTACTTTGATATTATAAGATGTATATACTTTCAATGATAATATAAATTTGTAAAAGTTGTCGTACTAAACGCAACCACAATTGTGTTTATGTTTTTACTTTGTATTTGTAAGTTTGTTATGGTCAGAGACTCAGAGACAGAGTGTGGTGTGGAGTTTGACGATAGGTCTTGTATTTTTGGTCCCGGTCCCGACCATGGCTAAAGACCTGTAGATCCATAGATGTTACAATATATTAATTATCGCACTTCACCATGGAGGAAGCAACTGTGTTGACGGATACCAGAATTAACGAAATCTTGACTGAGCATTTGGTGAGTTGAATTCATAGTTTGCATGGCTTCAAACCTACCTTAATTATTATTATTATTATTATTATTATTATTATTATTATTATTATTATTATTATTATTATTATTATTATTATTACTTGCTAAGCTTCAACCCTGTTGGGGAAGCAGAATGCATAAGCCAGGGGACCCCAACAGGGAAAATAGTGCAATGAGGAAAGGAAACAAGGAAAAATAAAACATTTTAAGAAGAGTAACATCGATTTTAAATTTACCGTAACATCATTAAAATAAGTATTTCCTCTATAAACTATTAAAACCTTTAACAAAACAAGAAGAGAAATTTGATAGAATATTGTGCCCAAGTGTACTCTCAAGCAAGAGAACTCTAACCCAAGGCAGTGGAAGACCGTGGTACAGAGGCTACGGCACTATCTAAGACTAGAGAACAATGGTTTGATTTTGTAGTGTCCTTCTCCTGGAAGAGCTGCTTACCGTAGTTAAAGAGTCTTCTACCCTTACCAAGAAAAAGGATAAAGTTGTACTGTATTACAGATTCTCATTTTGAATAGAAAATATGTTTTCCTGTAGGATATGACGTGATTGAACCGAATTTGACCTTCATTTCAACCACAAACAAACAAAACAACCAGTTCGACTAACTTCAAGTAGCCGAACTGGTTGTTGTTGTTGCGGATGAAATGAAGGTGGAAACCGGTTTAATCACGTTATTTTCTACAGGAAAATATATATTGTCTGTTAAAATGTTTAAATATAATGTTTTTTTTTTCAAATTCCGGCCTCACTTCGCTCAAGAACGTATGTACTGCGAACGATAACATTAGTTAGCGTAGCAATGTTACGCTGACATTGCTAACGTTAGCAATGCTACGCTAATATTAGCATGTGTACTTTAAAGCATTTTTCCATATACCCTTTACACAATATATAAAAGGGTACAAAAGGGTATAGAACCTAACAAACCCACCTAACCTAACCTAGTAGTTCCCAGGTCATAAACCCTAGCCAGGGTCAAGCCCCCGGACCCCCTTCCCAGGTCTCAAACTTGTACTGGCAAGCAGTAATGTTGAGCTGCGCATGCTATAAACATTTAAATTAAAGAAATTAATGACTTACTTTTATGACCCGGATGACGAAACTTGTGGGTCACCGGGGTGTTAAGACTGTAACGTCTTAACTTCTATGAACGGCACTTGGGACATTATAAACATTGGGGTATTACATTATGTGATTTAAGGAAATTATCAACACTGGATGACATATCAAAAAATTCCCCATGAAATTTTGCAAATGCTTTTAAGTATGGAATACTGCAGCCTTTACAACTTTCTATAACTTCCATCGTAAACTATGAAAAAAAACCTCACTTGAAATATCAAAGACCTGATTAGGACAAAGGTTTCCACGGAAAAGGATTTGTTGGAAGGGGTATGAAGAGACCACTTGAAGAGATAAGCGAAAGGGTTGGGAAATATTAGCCCCCCCTGTGCAAACTTTCCATACGTATGGGTTTGTGATTGGTTAATGGAAAAACAACGGAGTCTAGAGAGTAAACAGGAATGAACTAGAATGGGAAACTTGTCCAAGGCAACTATTTATGTGAAATGGGGGCGTGACAAAGTAATAACAAAATGTATAAAAATAATATAGCAAGATAAAATGGAGTGTATGGGATATAATATTTAATGAGAATATAAAATGAGGTGATTATATAAGATATCGGATAATAAAACGAGTAATTCTTGGGTCAAACGTAATATGTATACGAGGGTATTACATTCAAGGCAAATACTTGAACCAAAACCGGGTGAAGTCGAATAGTTGAAGTTGGCGAGTAGAGAAGTAGAAATCCTATTGGTGGAGGCGGAGTTTATGCGCAGGTGGGAGGAGTTTATGCGCAGAAGGTCAGAACCTGCTATGTACAAACGAACGAACGAGAGCGACTACAACCGACACTTAGAATGTCAACAAATAAAGGAAAAACACTGCTAATGTTAGCATGTTACACTAACATTGCTAATGTTAGATTGCGCAGCTCAGTATTACCATATTTTTTCATCGGTTTATTATACATCCAAAAAGGTAATGTATAGAGAAGAAAAGGCTTGTTTTACCATTATATACCATTTCCCCAGTATGTTTTCCCCACCCAAAACCGCGACAGGAACGAGTGGCATTTTCGAAGAGAGTGGACATTTTTCTATAGAAAAAAGTAGTTTTTTCCTTAGGTTACATTGCCCTGTAATACAGTACAATAATACCAAAGAAAGTGGCCACTGAACAATTGCACTGCAGTAGTTAACCCCGTGAGTGAAGAAGAATTGTTTGATAATCTCAGTGTTGTCAAGTGTATGAGGACAGAGGAGAATCTTTAAAGAATAGGCCAGACTATTCGGTGTATGTGTAGGCAAAGGGAAAATGAACCGTAACCAGAGAGAAGGATTCAATATAGTGCTGTCTGGCCAGTCAAAAGACCTCATAACACACTAGTGGTACTATCTCAATGGGTGGCTGGTGCCCTGCCCAACCTACTACCAGTACATTGTTTGGAAATTGTGTGGTATTTTAATTTCACGCTAAATACAGGAGGGCTGTATTTTCCCAACTATTTATCATATGTTTTATGCATTATAATGATGATCTTTTGCAGCTTTGGGCTTCCTTGGGGCTTCAGGGTTCACCCTCCAAGGAAGCCCTGTTTGACATGATCAGGTTGGGAGCAGCTGTCAAACAGTCACCGGCGGTAGCAGAGGTTGACCCTCTGTCTATTGTCGAGGCTGTTGTGGCAGACGCTTCCAATGAGAGTGTTCAAACCCCTGCTCCTGTTGTAGCTAAAAGCTTAGCTCCCCCCTCCGAACATCCTTTGAGGGACGAACTAAGTCCAACGGTCTCTCCTGCGGGTAATTTTCTCCCCCCGGGGGAGTTCACTGACAGAGACTCCTCTTCGGAGGACTGCCGATGGTTTGCCTGCTGCTCCCAGAGGACGTATCCGACGTAAGGCTCGCCTTCCTCTTCGTCGCCGAGGTCTTCCTTCTCCTCATAAGGGTGTTAGGAGGCGCCTCTTCGGATCTTCATCCTCGCAGTCCCCTGCAGAGGAACCTCGTCCTTCAGCTACCGTTCCTGCTACTTCCTTGGACCTGGACCTCTCCGCAGATCGTTCGCGATCTCCTACGCCTGCCAGACCTGCTGACCTATCTTCACCATTCCTGGCTGCTGTGGGCGCCCACCCATCCCGTTTTCAAACGGGCACCGGTCCCTTCGGGGCAAAATGGGCTTTCACACATTGTGTGTAAGTCCCTTAAGCGCCAGGTTTTCTATAGTGCGCCAACGTTCGCCTGCGCGCCAGCGCACTACTGCGCGCAAGCGCTCTCCGGTTGCCGTCTCATCTCGCCAGCGCTCTCCTGCACGCCCACGATCTCCTGTTCGTCCTGCAGTTCCAGAGACTACGCGCCCACGATCTTCTGCTCGCCAACGGACCTCCACGCCCTTGGCCTGATACACGCCATGGACGCCCTCAGTCTCCTGCTCGTCAGCGATCTCCTTTGTGCCAGGGCTCTCCTGCTCGCCAGCGCTCTCCTGCTCTCCCTCGATCTTCGGATCAGGGCTCCAAAGAGAAGTCTTCTTCCTCTCCTGCTCGCCAGCGCTCTCCTCCACGATCGCCGACTCGCCATCAGACCTCGCCTGCTCGCCATCCCTTGTCTACGCGCCGTCGCCCGCTGTCTCCATCGCGTGCCCACGCGCCCACTGCCAGAACTTCTGTTCCTGATGAGCGCCCTCCTGCGCAACCCGCGCGCTAGTGATATTCCCCCTGCACACACGCGCCCTACGGCTTCGCCCTTACGGGCCCTTCAACATCCTGTGGCTGCACTCCATCCGAGGTCTCCGGAACGCGCACCAACGCGCCCCGTCACCCACGCGCCCTGTCGCCTGTGCGCACACGAGCTCCTTCTCCTGCATGCCATCGTTCGCCCACGCGCGAACTCTCCTACGTGCCAACGTGCCCCCTCGCCTACGCGCCACTGCTCGCCTGCGCGCAATCGCTCGCCCGCGCGCCATCGCTCGCCCGCATGCCCGCACGCCCTCGCTCGCCCGCATGCCCGCGCGCGAGCAATCGCCTCCTAAACTAGGCAATGGCCTATCGCGCATTGCGATGCCCAGCGCGACCCACAGCGCGTTCCCACACAGGATCCTGCAGTACGACGCGCAGTCAGGTCATCTTCATAGCACGCCCCGGGGGTCAAGAGTGCCAGAGATAAGGTCGAGAGCCAGCTCTCCGAGCTAGCCTCCTCCAGCCGTTCCAGCGCCGGAAACAAACTCCTCCCACCTCCTCGTGTCCACCAGAGGAGGTACTTCGAAATCGTCGAGGAGTCCTGTTTAGCTCTTCACCTCCACCACTCGGTGGAAGAGCTCTCCAGGGGAGCCCCTCTGGAGAGACTCTCCAACCGGCCAGTGTCGTTCTCGGCCTTGGAGATTCTCTGCCAGGAGAAGGTAGCGAAGTGTGCCATGCAGGCCACTTCGTGGCTGGATATCTGGCTAGGATCTCTTGGCATCCTGATACGATCCGAAGACTTGTCTAAGGAGAGTACCAGGAAGGCCTTGGAGACCTTCCTTCTTTTAGGCACTCGTACCATCGAGTTTCTGGCCCACCAAGTCTTGAACTTGTGGGCTAACACTATCCTGAAACGCCGTGATACGGTGTCTGAAAGATTCAACTCGAAGGTTCCCAAAACCGAGGTCAGTAAGCTCAGACATTCCCCCCTTTTGGGGAGTAGTCTGTTTGAGCCGAAAGATGTAGAGCAGGTGGCTGAGAGGTGGAGGAAGTCAAACCAGGACTCCCTCCTCCAAAGGGCTTTAACATCAAAGCCCTATAAGCCTCCAGCACCTCAACAACCTTCCCCTGCAAAGACGACAAAGCCGGCAGTAGCAGCAAAGGCAGCGGTGTCCAAACAGCCCTTTCCCGTCAAGGACAGGAGAGGCAAGAAGTCCTCCAGGGGAGGCAAAAATCCTAGGGGGATTGGCCGAGGCCGCAAACGCTAGGATTGGCAGTCCCCCCCCGCATTTCCACCAGTGGGGGGGATGCCTCCAAAGTTGCGCGAACAGGTGGCAGTAACTCGGGGCCGATTCCTGGACGATCTCCGTGATCAGCCAAGGATATCGCGTCCCGTTCATAACATCTCTTGTTTTCAAACTGAAACAGTTGGGAGTGGGTGGGTTGTTTCTTAGCATTATTATTGATTTTTTAAGTAATAGATCTCAAAGAGTTGTTGTTGATGGGCACCATAGTGATTATAGGAATGTGATATCCGGTGTTCCACAGGGTAGTGTTCTTGGCCCATTACTTTTCATACTATATACACATGACATGTGGTTTGGCCTAGAAAACAAGCTTGTTGCATATGCAGATGATGCTACTCTCTTTGCATCAATTCCATCCCCTGAATGTAGATCTAGGGTTGGTGAATCCCTTAATAGAGATTTAGCTAGAATTAGTGCATGGTGCAAATTATGGGGTATGAAGTTGAATCCTAACAAAACTCAAAGTATGATTGTAAGTAGGTCAAGGACGGTGGCTCCTCAACATCCGGATCTCAGTATTGATAATGTTTCTTTAAATATGTATGACTCTTTCAAAATTTTAGGTGTGATTCTCAACAGTAAATTTACTTTTGAGAAACATATAAGGTCTCTGTCTTCTTCAATTGCACAAAAAATAGGCTTATTGAGAAAGTCTTTCAAGATTTTCGGTGATCAATCTATTCTGAAGAAGTGTTTTAATTCTTTCATTCTACCTTGTTTTGAGTATTGTTCTCCTGTTTGGTCTTCAGCTGCTGATTCTCATCTTAATTTGTTGGACAGAAACTTACGATCTATTAAATTTCTTATTCCTGATCTAGATATTAATCTCTGGCAACGTCGTTCAATTAGTTCATTATGCATGTTGCATAAGATTTTTCATAACTCTGACCATCCTTTACATTCAGATCTCCCTGGACAATTCTATCC
The DNA here is from genome assembly GCF_036898095.1 of Palaemon carinicauda. Classification (NCBI taxonomy): domain Eukaryota; kingdom Metazoa; phylum Arthropoda; class Malacostraca; order Decapoda; family Palaemonidae; genus Palaemon; species Palaemon carinicauda. The sequence continues at coordinate 157,362,571 of NC_090732.1, forward strand.
TGTTCGTAATACTAGGCAGGCAGTTAATTCTAATAGCCAGGCCTTCTCCATCACGAGACTCAATACTACGCAGTACTCTAGAAGTTTTATTCCAGCTGTTACCAAGTTGTGGAATGATCTTCCTAATCGGGTGGTTGAATCAGTAGAACTTCAAAAGTTCAAAGTTGGAGCAAATGCTTTTTTGTTGACCAGGCGGACATGAGTCTTTTTATAGTTTATTTATGACATATTTGTTTTTGATGCTGTTAATAGTTTATATATGACATGTCTGTTTTGACGTTGTTACTGTTTTTAGAATGATTTATTGTTAATTTGTTCTCTTCATTTATTTATTTCCTTATTTCCTTTCCTCACTGGGCTATTTTTCCCTGTTGGAGCCCCTGGGCTTATAGCATCTTGCTTTTCCAACTAGGGTTGTAGCTTGGATAGTAATAATAATAATAATAATCTCTTCCTCCCCTGACAGCGAATCCAGTGTCGTTGAGCTCTCTTGCCATGGGATCGGCAAGAGGGCAAGCCCTTTGGGCAGAAGTCGAGACCATGTTGAAGAAGAACGCTCTCCAAGAGGTCGTCGACGGGTCCCCGGGCTTCTACAGTCGACTCCTTCTTGTAAAGAAGGCGTCTGGAGGCTAGAGACCAGTCATCGACCTCTCAGCTCTGAACAGGTTTGTCAAGCAGTCCCCGTTCATTATGGAGACGGCAGACACGGTCAGATTCGCAATGAGACCGCGAGACTTCATGTGCACACTGGATCTGAAGGACACGTACTTCCAGATCCCAATCCATCCGTCTTCAAGGAAGTACCTAAGATTCAGCCTAGACAACAAGATCTACCAGTTCAAGGTGTTCTCTTTCGGTCTCTCCACAGCACCTCAGATTTTCACCAGAGTGTTCACCCTGATATCTTCGTGGGCACACAAGATCGGCATCCGTCTCCTCCGTTATCTGGACGACTGGCTGATCTTAGCAGACTCGGAGTCAACCCTTCTTTGACACCGAGACAAACTTCTGGGGATTTGCCAAGATCTAGGGATCATTGTAAATCTCGAGAAGTTTTCTCTGCTTCCTACCCAAAGACTGGTATATCTAGGCATGATATTGGACACCAATCTCCACAAAGCCTTCCCATCAGACGACAGGATAGCAAGGCTGAGGAAGGTCGCAAGTCCTCTCCTCAGACGAGACGAACTCCCAGCCCAATCGTGGTTACGTCTCCTCGGCCATCTCTCATCCTTGGTCCGTCTAGTTCCTAACAGTCGTCTCAATGAGATCCCAGCAATGACGACTCAAGTCCCGGTAGAGTCAAGGACACGATCCCCCGGACACCTTGATCCCTATGGGTCTCGCGGAACGGACGGACCTTCAGTGGTGGGTGGCAGACGAGAACCTACGAAAGGGAGTGGATCTTCTTGTCCTTCCTCCGGATTTGATGCTGTTTTCGGACGCCTCAAAGAAAGGGTGGGGGGGCCCACGTTCTGAACCACAGGACCTCAGGCCTGTGGTCAGAATCAGAAAAGTGCCTCCATATAAATCTGCTAGAAATGAAGGCCGTTTCTCTGGCCCTTCAACAGTTCCAACAGCACCTGGTGGGTCACTCTGTGGTGGTGATGAGTGACAACACCACAGTAGTGGCTTACATCAAAAAGCAGGGAGGTACCTTTTCAGAACAGCTATCCCATCTTGCAGTAGAGATACTGAGATGGACCGAAGTCCACTCGATTCCACTTTTGGCTCGCTTCATTCCGGGCAAAAGGAATGTGCTCGCCGACAGTCTGAGCAGAGCGTCTCAGATAGTGAGTACCGAGTGGTCTTTGGATCGTCAAGTAGCCAACAAAGTCCTGACTTTGTGTGGTTCCCCGATTGTGGATCTGTTCGCGACAGCGTTGAACTTCAAACTGCCGCTGTACTGTTCCCCAGTCCCGGACCCCAAGGCTCTCTGGCAAGATGCTTTCCAACAACGGTGGGACAACATCGATGTATACGCCTTTCCCCCGTTCTGTCTGATGAGGAGGATATTCAACAAGACCAGACTATTGGTCAACCTCTCGATGACTCTCATAGCTCCGCTATGGCATCACGCGAAATGGTTCTCGGACCATCTGCAACTCCTTGCGGAGCCTCAAAGAGAACTCCCTCCATGACACGAGCTACTCAAACAACCACACGCCAACATCTTTCACAAAGCCGTAGCGACGCCTGGAGACTATCCAGCATCTCCTCGCAGAGAGAGGATTTTCGCAACAAGTTGCGGAAAGGATGTCTGGACACCTGCGAAAGTCATCCGCAGGGGTCTACCAGGCGAAGTGGAGAGTTTTCTGTGGTTGGTGTCGTGGAAGGGGTATCTCTCCACTCGATGCCACTATTCCAGCAGTAGCGGAGTTCTTCGTATATTTGCGAGAAGAAATGCGCCTTCCAGTCTCGGCAGTGATAGCTATCGCTCAGCCTTAAGTCTAGCCTTCAGGCTCAAAGGAGTGGACATTTCTTCTTCGCTAGAACTTTCCCTACTCATACGTAGTTATGAACTTAGCTACCCTCAGTCGGAAGTGAGACCTCCTCCATGGAACGTGGTTTGAGTTCTCAGGTCTCTTAAGAGACCTCCCTACGAACCATTACGCCAGGCTTCAAATCGCCACCTAACTTGGAAGACGGTGCTCCTACTAGCTTTGGCGTCAGCCAAGCGAGTTAGCGAACTTCATGGTCTCTCGTATGGCATCGCCCATTCAAGGGGATGGGGGGAGGTAACGTTCAGCTTCGTCCCTGAGTTTATTGCTAAGACTCAGAATCCGGGAGTGCCAGACCCTCGCTTCGACTCCCTCCGGATTTCGAGTCTTCGTTCCGTAACAGATGACCCAGACCATCTCCTACTGTGCCCAGTAAGGAGTCTGAGGCTATACCTGAAGAGAACAGCTGCAGTTCGTCCCCAAGTGCGGGCTTTGTTTGTCAGCATTGGGAGATCAAAGAGGAGGGTTACCAAGAGGAGGGTTACCAAGAACATCTGTCCCTGAATCCTGACCCTCCTCCATCACGTCGTCCAAAGCTCATGATGTCAGGGGAGTAGCTACCTCCCTGCCCTGTAAGAAAAACTTCTCAGTGACGCAGGTTCTACAAGCAGGGGTGTGGAAGCCTCAAACGACCTTCACAGCCCACTACCTGCAAGACGTGACCCACAGTAGACTCGATACGTTCTCTATCGGCCCTGTGGTGGCTGCACAACTGCTGGTTTAAACCTCAGGCTCCTTAATGGACAAGTAGCAGAGGGTTGAGGGCATTGTTACCCGGTTTTAGTCTGCATGAAAGAAAAGGTATGCCTGGCCCTTATTCTTTTCTTCATCCTCCCCTCTCTTGGGGAAAGCAGCATCCTAGGTTCTCTGCACAGCTGACCTCAAACCACTGCAGGTAAACCATGTTCCCTTGTGTTCTTAGTATTAAGTTAATACTGTCGTGTCCCCATACCCTGACGAGGTGGTATTGGGAGAGTCCTAGCCTAAAGTTTCCATTTAAAGAACTTCAGGTCAACTTCCTAGGACGAGTCACACTTTTTTCCTTCACACAGCTTACGTAGGCCGCAGCCCTTGCATAGCAAGGTGCGAGCGAGGTGCAGGGACTCTTTATTGTTGAGTGCTGACACACTCAGATAATGAGTCCCAAGGCAAAGCCAAAAGCCAGTATGGCTGGGACTTGTTCCACCCTTCCTAAGGGTTAAGTCACCCACTTTAAATAGCGTGGTTTGTATTCCAGTTATGGAACAAATGACATATTCGTAGATACTGTAATTTGTATTTTTCCAAACTATACAAACCTTAGCTATATAATCAAACTTGCCCACCATCCCTGTCCCCCATGAAGTCCTACATCTAAGCAAAGTGAGCTTACAACATAGGTGTGTGAGGGGGGAGGGTAGCTAACTACCCTCCCTACCCCCCGCTAACTAGCGGTGGGGTAGTAATCCCTTGTTAAATTTTTATGGGTCGTGCTTTCAGCTACGCTGAAAGTAATTACCCACTTTAAATAGCTATGGTTTGTATAGTTAGGAAAAATACAAATTATCTACGAATTTGTCATGTTCATAACTTGAAAGGGGTAGGATTAGGAGCTTTTTCCACTTACTGTATAAAATAACGAACCTACTCTTGAAAACATAATGGCTGTAGGTAAACACTCCACCAACACTATGACATCACAATCATATGACGTAAACTACTTAGTTACTACGTAGTATGACTTGCATATTAATTTCTTTTTCTATGCAGAGAATGAAAAGTAAAATTCTACTTACAATCCAAAAGTATTTAAGTTTTTATAATATAAAAGGAATATATTTTTTTAGAATATATTTGTCCTATTAGTATACTTTATTTAGATAATCATCGATCTATTTTCAGAGGTTAAATAAAACTAGCGTACAGTTAAAATTACGCTACGTAGTAAAATTCTACTTGCAAACCAAAAGTATTCAAGTTTTTATAATATAAAAGGAATATATTATTTTCAAACATAAAACCTACCTGCTGGTTATATAAGAATGGTTATAGTCCCTGGGCAGAAATTCAAAACTCGTGGCAATCGCAGATATGCCAGGTGTACACTAGCGCTGTGGCGGTAGACAGGCTGAACTATTCCAACCAATTCAGACCTTCTCTGTCGCTCTTGCGAGCAACAACTATTGGAATTCACTCGTGATTAACCTGGATTTTAGCAGTATTTTGGTGATGTACTCCCATTTCGGGTTCTGGCATTCGCTTATTTGTTTGTTTGATCTGTGATCACGTGTTTATAACTTAAAAGGTAAGATTAGACATTTTTCAACCTATTGATGACGTCACAACCTTATGACGTAAGCTAAAAGTCTGGCTTGCCTTTTACAGAGAATGATAAGTGAATACTTGTTTACGAAGTATTAAGTTATAAATTAAGTTATAATTTAAGGGATTTTGTTATTTTAAGAAAATTTTTGTCTTTTTAATAGATTTTTTTGGATAATCTTCGATCTGTTTTCAAAAAGTAACTAGCGTTCAGTTTATTTATGCTACGCAGTTTTCAGTCTATCGTTACGATATTACGATTTCTCTTTTTATCGATTTTTATGAATAGTACATTCTTCTTACAAACTCAAGTTTTTAAGTTGTACTAGATAAAAGGAACATGTTATTTTGCAATTAATTGGTCCTTTTAGTATTTTTCTTTAGTCAAAGATTAAAGGAAGTTACGATTCAGTTAATCTATATACGATGTATTCTTGACAATTGATGTAGCTCACGATTCTGTGTATCGTTGTTTACTTGTTGGTTTTTGGAATACTAAAATTGTTCGTATAATAATTGTAGATGTTCCAATTGTTACGGTGTAGTGGTTTGCGGACTGTGGCCAGAGGCAGCACCCGAACTGCCTAGTGTCCAAATGCTGACCACAACCCGACGTTCACTACACAAAAAATATACAACAGTGGAATACCCAAAAACCTAAGTAACAGTTCAACAGACAGGAGTACTGGGTACCACCGATTGATTTATACTGGGCAAGGGGACCCAGCTAGAACCTGACTTACCCCTTTGCTTCTCCTGCCTTTAGCTTGCTGATCATAAGTAAAAGTATAAGAACATTAGGTGAAAGGGAATACAGTATTATAATTAAAAAAATAAGAAAAAAATCATTGGCTGAGAAGGGAAGCACATTGGTGTAAGGAACTGGAATGAGATGCTGTATTCATAAAAACAAGTAAAAAAAAATATTTATTTGTAAATGAAACAACAAAAAACTATTAGTAATACATTAATATTATATCAATTAAAATAATCAATTAAAGGCAAAATTATCAGCCCTTTACACCAGCTCCACAAATAATAAACAAGCAAGAAATTATTCACCGGTGGGACACTCGTAAGTGTTCCAATACAGTACAAGTATAAACAAAGGCAAACCTAACCGTGTATCTATTTGGACAAGTACCAGTACAGTATGCCATTTCAATAGCTCCTGTTACCTGTAAATGTTTATGACACTTAAAAGTTTGGCTATCTCCGCAAAAAAACTGTTGTAGGCCACTTTATGTTCGCTTGATTCTGGGGCAAACATTTAAAAAAACTGTCCATCACCAAGTTCCAGTATTGAATCGCCTTTTGTGATCTGGTGATGTGGAGTAGCAATATCTTGAGCCTTGTTGATGAAATCTTGGATACTCAAGTTTTACAACTGTCGAAGCTCATTTTCAACTGACTGGGAATACTGACGAAGATCCGTGCCTGATGTCAAAACTTCTCTAATGACAACATCTTCTAGCTGAGCCTTGAAACTTGAGTTCATATCTTCACTTTCTCCCGTTTCACCCATTTTGAGCAATGCATCATTTATTTCTATTAAACAAGATAATCATGTTTTGCGATACATTGAATTCCCACGATCCTGACGCGGGGAAACGGTCCAATGGCATGCATCCAGCATGGGTCCAGCATGAGTCCAGTATGGTTCCATCGTGCTGCATATGCTCAACATGCCGTGAGGGAGAGTCAAGATCTATACCGCCTCTCGAAATGCATCCAGATTGGATGCAAGGAACTGATATCGAAGCTAGGCTTGTTGAAAAGTAGCATCAACAAAGCGAACCTCATGCTGTGAGAAAAAACTCTTTGAGTTTCTGAAAGTCACTCACTTCCTCCTACAAGTCTCTATCCTAGGTAGAGAAGTCTTGATTCCTAGGAGTCAACTCCTTAGTATTCTGAATTCTGACCTCAATGCTTAGAGGTTTTAATTCTAGCTCTGCCAACCAAGAATTATCCCAGCAGGCCTTGGTCCGAGAACATAATACAGTATCTTTCTAGTTAAGATTTATTTCTTAATATAGCGCCTGGCGCAACAATGATCCAACGCTAGACGTTCATGGTCATGTAGACATCAAAGTCTATTGTCATGGGTAGTGTAGCGTCTGACTGACGCTGCCGTTACCGCTCCGCCCCGCTACCACATCTAGCTGACGCTGACGCTCCGCCCCGCTACCGCGTCCGACTGACGTTGCTGTTTGTCATGCCGCTTGGTGGCATGCTCTACTGCCTGGTGATCGTCGGCATGCCTGGATAGACTGACACTCGGCGCTATGAGCGGTCGGTTGACGTTGAGAAGCATGTACCCGAAGCGATGCATCCACCTTCTCCCGCCGTTGAACATTGCGGCTGGTAGGCCACCTGTGCGACAATGAGTCATCACCGGAATAGGCAGGACGCCTGTGCGACAACACGTCAAAACCGGAATCGTGACACCCAACTGCACTGCCAACGGTAGGCTGATAAGACTGCATAAACGAAGATAGTTGCTGTTTCATGTCTCACAGCAAAGACCAATTAGGATCAATCTTAGGCGACACGCGTGCAGCATTTTCAAACACGAACCCGCCTTCTTCGTCGTTTCTTTAGACCTCCCCACTTTCGGGAGACGAACACCCTTGCATGAATCGTAACACACGAAGAATGATTCTAATTTTGTTTTCAGTTTCGCGCCTGATGCGCGTCATCGCTTAATGTTAGAAAATACTTTTACCTCGCTTTACCTATAGCGAGGATGAGCGATCTGGGAATCGACAGAAAATGCTCTAGGGGACTTCTGTTCGGGTCTTACAAGACGGTAAACGCCAGGCTACGCCTCTCGATTCCTTTCGCCGCTCGACTTAACTTCTCCCCTGGGTCCGGGAGCTTGAAAGAGGTCTAAGGCTAGGATAACGGCAGGTCTGAACAGAAGCACCCTCCACTAAATTGAATAAAATTCACTGCACTAATTTAGCACTGAAAATTTGCATTTTTCAATATTAATCTTACCCGATGATCATGTAGCTGTCAACTCTGTTGCCCGACAGAAATCTACGGTCGGGATACGCCAGCGATCGCTATACAGGTGGGGGTGTACACAACAGCGCCATCTGTGAGCAGGTACTCAAGTACTTCTTGTCAACAAGAACTCAATTTTTCCTCTGTCGTGCCTCCAGCTAGACCTACTTGGATACGCTGTTGATTCTGGAGTTATTGTTCACGATTTGGTGATGTATTTGCTCTAGAGTTTAGCCTTCGCTATTCAGGAAGCTTTATCATTAGCTTAGCAAGCTTTTGGAATTAATTTGAATTAATTATGGTGACGAAGAGAGTATGGACTCTCTTTCACTTTTAAATGGCCGACCCTTCCCTTAGACGGAAGTGTTGGTGTCGAAGAGAGTATAGACTCTCTTTCACTTTTTATTTTATATCTCTCCGCCATTTATAGGCCTCTTCGATTAACTTTCTTTAAAAAAAAAAATATGCGACCTTTCCTAATAGTAGGCGGTCCTTACTTGGAACCGAAGTTAATTAACATTGAGCTCGTCATATCGTTTTTCCTGTTAAGAATTTATGCTATTTTAATTTTATGTTTTTGAAAGAATTTCTTTGATAAGTCTCGTACTGTTTTCAAAGTTGAACTAATGTTTTGTTTAGTCTCCGCAGTTGTTGACGTTCAGAACGTTCAACTTGGGCTCTATCGTTACGATAGAGAGAGAGTATTCACGGTTTCACGTTGCAGTAAGAGTAAACCGATTCTAGCGTTTCGTTCATTCTTTCTTAGCTTAAATGGTTTTAATTCTAATAAAGGAACTTTTTATTTGGGAAACCTTTCAGTTTTTTTTTTTTCCTTTAACAAATAATATGTTTTAACGATATATATAATTGGGCTCATCTCTCAGGTTCTAAGTCAAGAGAGAGAGAGAGAGAGATAGAGACGGAGGGAGAGAGAGGAGGATAAACGTTTCGTTCAAGCGGGTAACGTTGTTCTCGTTTTTTTTTTTTTTTTTTTTAGCTCTTCTCCCTAGTCGATAGAGGGGAAGAAGGTAAAACGTTTCTAGAGTTTTATTCTTGTTCCCAGGCTTTATGCGGTGAGAGATTTTAAACGTAGTTTATTTGATCTAGTGTTTAGTCTCTTTTCCAGCCACTGAATTCTTTATCTTTCATTATGTTTTTCTGTTACATTGTAATACTGTTTTCGCAATTACTACCTTTTAATGAAGGATAGGATTGCGTGTTTCAGGTACAAACCACATAAAGTTTCGAGTTCAGTGAAATAAGTGCAAACAGAAAATCAAAAGTGATAAAGTGATATGCGCAAAGCGTTACAGTGTTGCGTTCGAGGGTTCGTCTGTTCGTGCCAGTTGTTCACCTAGTCCGATACCTCTTACAAGCTCCCAAGCCCAGGGGAGAAGTAATGTCGAAGGACTTATGGGTTCCTCAGGCCTTGATCGACGAACAGACGTTTCCCTCTGTGGTTTCGGGTGTATCTACACACGTTGCCGACGTGATCACCCCACCCACACAAAGACGAGAGAGCCCATTTATTCCTCGTCTGCGGAAGAGGTTTCTCGCAGAAACCATGGACCAAATCTTGCAGCTTTTAAGTGCAAGTCGGTCCCTTCCGCGCAAGTCCAACGGCCTAGGTGTAGCCACTGGGTCAGTTCGGACTCGCTGCAGTACGACAACTGCACACCTCCTAAGAGAGGCTAGGTGGTACCGCAACAGGCAGTAACTCCGTCTGTTGCCGCACCAGCTGTTTTAGACCCTCAGTTACAACGGACAGTAGCTCCGTTTGTTGTTGTCTTTCATAGACCCTAGTGGTCCATGCTGCAGACTATACAGTCTCAGCTTGCTCCTTCAAGCAGGAGTATCATGCTGGAAGGTTGACAATGCAGCCTGTTTACCTACAACCCGCCGAGGTTGTGCGCTCAGCAGATACTGCGGCTGCCTGCTCCCACACCACACCTGTGAGAGCTCCTCCACCGATGCGCAGTCCTCACTGCCAGACGCATGTTCTTGCTGCACCATCTGCTAACATGCGTGAGCTGCCGCATCAGGAGTTGCCGGATTCCAGCACTATGCGGCATTCTCCTCGGCCCATGCAGCATGCTCTGCAGACCTTACAGCATGCTCCGCATACCATGCAGCATGAGCCGCATACCATGCAGCATGAGCCGCATGCCTTACCTCATGCTCTGCATACCATACCGCATGCTCTGCATACCTTACAGCATGCTCTGCTTACCTTACAGCATGCTCTGCATTCCTTACAGCATGCTCTGCATACCTTACAGCATGCTCTGCATACCTTTCAGCATGCTCTGCATACCTTACAGCATGCTCTGCATACCATACCGCATGCTCCTCAACCCACCGCAGCCCCTCCCACGCACCAGCACTCTGCTTTTGTTGTTGCCAGCTCCCACACTCCGACTGCGGAGAAGGTTGACGATGCACCCGTGAGCCTACACCTCCCACGGTTGTGCGCCCGGCATGGCTTCATGCTCTCACACTCTTGTTGTGAGAGTTCCTCCACCCATGCACAGTCAACCCTGCCAGATGTATGATGACTCCCACACACAGAGCACTCCGTTGCCGTGCGGGAGCTACCGCAAGCTGCCGTGTTTTGACACGGTGTGTCAGCCTCCGCAACACACTGTGGTTACCGCCACTCGCCAGCAGCAAACTAGTCAGGCAGGAGTTGAGGCTTCCCCACACATCTTTGGTTGTTGCCAACTCACAAACTGTCATGCAGTTACATGACGTTGCCTTCTGGTCTGCTACTTATACACCAGTGCTGTATGTCCTCACGCTCCTGTTGTGGTTGACAGTTCAGTTTTTGACAGTTCACAGACTGTCAAGCAGTTTCATAACGTTGCCTTCTGGTCTGCTGCTTTTGCACCAGTGAAACCCTCACTGAGAGAAATTAGCTTTTCTCGGATATGGTTCCTGTAGATGAGAAAGTGCTGTTCTCCCTCCTTCTGATATTCCCTTGAGGACTCTTTCATTTGGAGAGGAGCCTTAAGCTGCTTAGCCTCCTATGGACTTTTATTTAAGCATAACATGCTTCCAGGGAGGGTAAATGGTTCCGCTTCAGTCGCTAACCCCGTCTGTTGCCACACCTGCTCCCATAGACCTTGAGCTTTGTTGCAAGACATGCAGTCCAAGCTTAGTCCTTGATACAGAATTTTTGTTTACGGAGTCAGTGTGTCACTGGGAAGACGTTCAACAACCAGCAGAGGTGACTTGTTGTGACGCAGTGCGGCAACCTCAGCAACCCGATAAGGAGTTGTCTGTACTACCCAGACAGTCTAGACAGTTTCGGGTTGTCGCTGTACTTCCTCGCTTCCCCATGGTTGACAGTTCACAGACTGTGCAGCAGTACCATGATCTTGTGTCCGGCTCCGTCAGACGACTGGCTTTTAAGAGCTCCCACAAGTCGTCGCTGTCTGGAGAATCTCAGATGGACTATGGATCTGACCAAGGAACTGGGCCTCCTGGTCAATTTAGAGAAGTCCCAGCTCGTCCCATCCCAGACCATTGTCTACCTGGGTATGGAGATTCAGAGTCGAGTTTTTCGGGCTTTTCCGTCGGCCCCAAGGATCAACCAAGCCCTAGAATGCATCCAGAGCATGCTGAGAAGGAACCGATGCTCAGTCAGGCAGTGGATGAGTCTAACAGGGACACTTTCATCGCTGGCCCTGTTCATCGAGTTAGGGAGACTCCACCTCCGCCCCCTTCAGTATCATCTAGCTGCTCACTGGATAAAGGACATGACGCTAGAGACGGTCTCAGTTCCTGTTTCCGAAGAGATGAGGTCTACTCTAACGTGGTGGAAGAACAGCTTTCTTCTCAAGGAAGGTCTACCTTTGGCTGTTCAGAACCCCGACCGCCGTCTCTTCTCGGACGCATCAGACACGGGCTGGGGTGCGACATTGGACGGACAGGAATGCTCGGGAACATGGAATCAGGAGCAAAGGACACTTCACATCAATTGCAAGGAGTTGTTGGCGGTTCATCTGGCCTTGATAAACTTCAAGTCCCTCCAGCTAAACAAGGTGGTGGAGGTGGACTCCGACAACACCACAGCCTTGGCTTACATCTCCAAGCAGGGAGGGACTCATTCGAGGAAGTTGTTCTAGATCGCAAGGGACCTCCTCATCTGGTCAAAAGATCGAAAGCTCACGCTGGTAACGAGGTTCATTCAGGGCGATATGAATGTCATGGCAGATCGCCTCAGCCGGAAGGGTCAGGTCATCCCCACAGAGTGGACCCTTCACAAGAATGTTTGCAGCAGACTTTGGGCCCTGTGGGGTCAGCCAACCATAGATCTGTTCGCTACCTCGATGACCTAGAGGCTCCCGTTGTATTGTTTTCCGATTCCAGACCCAGCAGCAGTTCACGTGGATGCTTTTCTGCTGGATTGGTCCCATCTCGACCTGTATGCATTCCCGCCGTTCAAGATTGTCAACAGGGTACTTCAGAAGTTCGCCTCTCACAAAGGGACACGGCTGACGTTGGTTGCTCCCCTCTGGCCCGCGAGAGAATGGTTCACAGAGGTACTGCAATGGCTGGTCGACATTCCCAGGACTCTTCCTCTAAGAGTGGACCTTCTACGTCAACCTCACGTAAAGAAGGTACACCCAAACCTCCACGCTCTTCGTCTGACTGCCTTCAGACTATCGAAAGACTCTCAAGAGCTAGAGGCTTTTCGAAGGAGGCAGCCAGAGCGATTGCCAGAGCAAGGAGGACATCCACTCTCAGTCTATCAGTCTAAATGGGAAGTCTTCCGAAGCTGGTGCAAGGCCAATGCAGTTTCCTCAACCAGTACCACTGTAACCCAGATTGCTGACTTCCTGTTACATCTAAGGAACGTAAGATCCCTTTCAGCTCCTACGATCAAGGGTTACAGAAGTATGTTGGCAGCGGTTTTCCGCCACAGAGGCTTGGATCTTTCCACCAACAAAGATCTACAGGACCTCCTTAGGTCTTTTGAGACCTCAAAGGAACGTCGGTTGTCCACTCCAGGCTGGAATCTAGACGTGGTCCTAAGGTTCCTTATGTCATCAAGATTTGAACCTCTCCAATCAGCCTCTTTTAAGGACCTCACATTAAAAACTCTTTTCCTCGTGTGCTTTACAACAGCTAAAAGAGTAAGTGAGATCCACGCCTTCAGCAGGAACATAGTTTTCACATCTGAAACGGCTACATGTTCCTTGCAGCTCGGTTTTTTGCTAAAAACGAGCTTCCTTCACGTCCTTGGCCTAAGTCGTTCGAGATCCCAAGCCTGTCCAACTTGGTGGGGAACGAACTGGAGAGAGTACTTTGCCCAGTTAGAGCTCTTAGGTACTATCTAAAAAGGTCAAAACCTTTACGAGGACAATCAGAAGCCTTATGGTGTGCTATCAAGAAGCCTTCTCTTCCAATGTCTAAGAACTCAGTTTCTTACTACATCAGGCTTCTGATTAGGGAAGCACATTCTCATCTGAAGGAAGAAGACCTTGCTTTGCTGAAGGTAAGGACACATGAAGTGAGAGCTGTGGCTACTTCAGTGGCCTTCAAACAGAACCGTTCTCTGCAGAGTGTTATGGATGCAACCTATTGGAGAAGCAAGTCAGTGTTCGCATCATTCTATCTCAAAGATGTCCAGTCTCTTTACGAGAACTGCTACACCCTGGGACCATTCGTAGCAGCGAGTGCAGTAGTAGGTGAGGGCTCAGCCACTACATTCCCATAATCCCATAACCTTTTTAACCTTTCTCTTGAATACTTTTTATGGGTTGTACGGTCGGCTAAGAAGCCTTCCGCATCCTTGTTGATTTGGCGGGTGGTCAATTCTTTCTTGAGAAGCGCCGAGGTTAGAGGTTGTGATGAGGTCCTTTAGTATGGGTTGCAGCCCTTTATACTTCAGCACCTAAGAGTCGTTCAGCATCCTAAGAGGACCGCTACGCTTAGTAAGGAAGACGTACTTAATAAAGGCAGAGTAATGGTTCAAGTCGTCTTCCTTACCAGGTACTTATTTATTTTATGTTATTTTTGAATAACTAATAAAATGAAATACGGGATACTTAGCTTCTTTGTTAACATGTATGCTGGTCTCCACCCACCACCCTGGGTGTGAATCAGCTACATGATCATCGGGTAAGATTAATATTGAAAAATGTTATTTTCATTAGTAAAATAAATTTTTTAATATACTTACCCGATGATCATGAATTTAAGGACCCGCCCTTCCTCCCCATAGAGAACCAGTGGACCGAGGAGAAAATTGAGTTGTTGTTGACAAGAAGTACTTGAGTACCTGCTCACAGATGGCGCTGTTGTGTACACCCCCACCTGTATAGCGATCGCTGGCGTACCCCGACCGTAGATTTCTGTCGGGCAACAGAGTTGACAGCTACATGATCATCGGGTAAGTATATTCAAAAATTTATTTTACTAATGAAAATAACATTTTATTCTTTGGTAAAAATAATATTTTCATAATTGTTTAAAAACCAAAGTATACACGCTCTCAAACAAAATGACCCCATGTAGATAGAGAGAGACTTACTATTCTGTCAATTGTTTGAATGGGAATGCAAAAGTCACTGAATCCCATATAAATGCAACAAAATATTAAATATAAAATATTAACATACTGTATTACCTTAATAGATATTGGAAAAGAATATATCGATAAATCAAGACCAACCCTTATATTAAGGGGTTCCAATAAAAGGCGAATTATCACCCGTTGCAATATATAAGGTTTCGTGTCTGAGAAAACTAATGGTTTGTGTGTATAAAAATATTAACGTGGCTGCGTGCCAAAGAACAATGAGCAATCTGTTGACTTGAAAACTGTTAATGTTCATGTATTTGCAGTGTCCTGGGTCAACAAAGCCTTCTGTCTTTGTGTTTTCTGGGGACTTTGGGCAAGAAAAGAACATTAATGTATTGTTTTTTTCTCACTTGTGTCCTCTGCACAAATATTCTAATTTAATACTGTATTAACCTGCATCTTATAGAAGCAAAGTATTTCAGTGTTTGTAATCCTTGGATCGGAGAGAAAGGCTTTTAACAGATTCTGGATGAAACACTATCCAATTACAGTTTCCAATACAAGGCTATTGTTAAGTAATATAATAGCTTCACAATGCATCCTTATGCTTGAATCAGAGTTCCAGGGTCTCCCAAGTTTCTCGTTGCTCTCTCCACCTATCTTTAATAGGCTTCAATACAGGATTCTTTAATTCAGATTGTTTCTAATTGACACTTTTTTTGTTTGGCAATCTCCAGCCTAAAATAAATTTCTAGAACATAACCCTCGCTTGGTGCAGGGTGTTGTCACTCTGAAAAATAGGAAAAAGGATGTCATGACAGAAGTGGACCAAGAGCTTACAATAAATTAATAATAAAAAATTTCAAATGCTTTAAAATTATGTAGTTTCCTTAGATACAAAAAAATTTAAGATTTTTTCACATGAACCCTTTATCATTATTAGAACGTCCCTGGCCTTCAAAAAGAACTATTCTGTGACACAGGTATTGCAAGTGGGCGTATAGAAACACCAAACTACATTCACCATCCACTACCTGCAAGACTTGACACACAGGAACCTCAACACGTTTCTATCGGTCTTGTGGTGACTACACAACTGCCGGTTTAATACCTCGAGCCCTTATTGGACAAGTAGCAGAAGGTTGAGGGTATAGGTTACCAACCCGGGTTTTAGTCTGAGTGAATGAAAAGGAATGTCTGACACTTTTTCTTTCTTCATCCTCCCCTCTCTTGGAGAAATCATCATCCTGGATCCTCTGCACAAACTGACCTCAAACCTCTGCAGGTAAACCATTGCTCCCTTATGTAACCTAGTATTGTTCCAGTACTGTTGTGTCCCCATACCCTGGCGAGGTGGTATTGGGAATGTCTTGGTCTCTTAGGTTATTTCCCACAGGAATTGGAATAACTTTTACCTTGACAGTCACATTGCTAGTATATCACCACACACAGCTTGTGTAGGCCGCAGACAATGCTTAGCCGGTTTAGCGAGGTGTTAGGATCTCCTTATTTGTGCATGAAACCCTGCACAATAGGAATTACCCCGGCTAAGGCATAAAGCCAGATTGGCAAGGACATCCACCCTCCTAATGGGTGAGTCATCCTTGTAAATAGCATTGGTTTTTATTCCAGTTACAGAACAAATGACAAAGTCGGAAGTAATTTGTATTTTTCCTAACAAACCTTAGCTATTTATACATATTTTCCCGCCTTGGAGTCCTACCTCCAAGCAAAATGAGGCTCAGTCACAGGCGTGTGAGTTAGGGGTGAAACTAGCTACTCCCTCTAACTAGCGAATGGGTAGTTAATCCTCGCTAGATTTTAATGGCTCCTCCTTTCAGCTCCGCTGAAAGTAATACCATTGTAAATAGCTAAGTTTTGTATCTTTAGGAAAAATACAAATTACCTCTGAATTTGTCATGTTTTCTTGTGACTGTGTACCTTTTACTTTGGGTATGAGCTTAAGCTGATACCTGTGACATCTCCCTGCATAGACAGTTGGAAGGTTAGCAGGAGTCATCTCCATTATTCTTATACAGGACCAGGTGGTCTGACATTTCCTGGGAAAATTGAACCAGTATCCCTCAGAAAGACAAGTCTCCTATTAAAGGACGATGGTTTGTATTCATGTAGGATCAAATCAAATTTTAGAGGTAATTTGAATTTTTACTAATTATACAAACCTGAGTCCTTTAAGTTACACCTGTCTCAACCACCTCACAAGTCCCAGGCATAAGGTTAAAACTGCTAGGCTTGCTGACTTAGCTGGGCGGGGCTTGCCTGCCACCTAACAGTAGTTATAACTGCTTTTGTAAATTTTCAAAGGCAGTGCCAGCTTCACTGAAGTCATACACCTAGTAAAGGACTCAGATTTGTATGAATAGGAAAACTTCAAATTACTCTTGAAAGTTGTGGTATTTTTATGAATTATTAAGGAAATAATGTAATATTCTGTATGTTGCAGAAAGTAGATGCCCTACAGGAAGCTCTTTTAAATCTCTTGGAAATTCCCAAGTCTGAAAAGGAAACTGCACATCTTACAACTGTCTGTAATGAACTACAACGGGCATTCACTGACACTGTAGCAGAAGCAACTGCAGCAGCAAACCATGATAGTACACAAGGCAGTGGCCAGAAGCCTACTGAAACACCCAAGCCTACAGGGTAAGCTGTAAATATGCCTAATATTTTTAATATGTAATCTCTCGTGTAAATTTTATTGATTGGGAATTAAAGAAAAGTAACTTTTTATATGTTTCAGAGATCATTTATATGGGTTTGAAAATTTACACTGTACATGTCATCTGAAAGGTACAATATATAATAGTTGGAAAATATCTTCATAATCTTTCTCATTTGTTCTGTCACTATATACAAACCCTTTCGCTTTTTATTAGAGAATATACTTTCAGCGAAGCTTGAAGACTAGGCATTGGACTTTTTGCGAGGTATAACTAGCCAACCGCTAGTTAGTTGGGGTTTGGGTAGTGGGTAGTCCTGGCTAGCCCACTCATACACACACCCATGTTTTCTTGCCACTTTTTCTTTTGGCTTGGTAGAGATCGAATGTCATCCCTCTCTACCTCTCAACTTTTTGACTGGCTTTTGACTAAATTGCTCTTTTAGTTTTTTCTTCATTTTATACATTTTTGAGTGTTGCTGTTTGGAGTCGGAGACTGCATCTCTTTTGGGGTTTTTCCTTGAGGACGAGAAAACTTCTCTTTCCTTCTTTGCTCCGGACTACTCTTAGGAATGGAAGACTCCTCTTCTTCCCTTAGCAAAGAGGCCCAGCTCCCCTCAGGTAGTCATTCTCTTGATGCACCTTCACTATTCTCCAAGAGGACCGCTTGTTGCCAATTCAGAGCTTGATCTCGGTCTTGCTCCTCAGCTGATGACAACGCACTCCCTCGTTCTGAGTCAACTCAACCAGCGGAGGGAAGGAGAAGTCTGAAGCTCGTTCTTGCTACTGACGATGGTCACCTTTCCCCTACATGGGTTAGGTTCTCCCCAGAGTAATCCCTTCGGCGTTGATGACGCTGCTCCCTCGCTCTGAGATGTCAGCCCATGGAGGAAGTGCAAAAGGCAGAAGCTTGTTCCTGCTCCTCTTAGGGGAAAACTTTTCTGTTTGTGGGTCAGGTCCTCTCCTAAGGGGTCTCTTCAGTGTTGACGACACCTCATTCCCTTGTTCTGAGTTAGCTCAGCCGGCGGAGGGAATGCGAGGTCTGAAGCTTGATCCTGCTACTTACGGTAGATACCTTTCCTGTACAGTACTCGGGTTCAGTCCTCTTTGAGTGATCCCTTCATCGCCGATGTAGCCGCAGTCCCTCGTTCTGAGATGTCTGCCTGCGGAGGGAGTGCAAAGGGTGTAAGCATGTTCCTGCTTCTTTCAGGGGACACCTTTCCCATTTGCAGATTAGGTCTCCTCTTGGTTGGTGTCTTCAGCGCCAACGACAATGTACCCTTTCAATTTGAGAAGTCTCAGTCGATAGAGGGAATTACAGCGCAGCGTTCTTTGACCGTCACTTGTCCTAAAAGCAGGCTAGTCTAGTTCCTGTGGCAGAATCGCCTGTAGCTCTCACCAAACTTCTATGGGAGTTTTTTTGATGAGCGATGCAACTGTTAAGACCCCTCCTCCTCCCCTCCCCCCCTCCTCCTCCCCTCCCCCCCCTCCTCCTCCCCTCCCCCCTCCTCCTCCCCCCCTCCTCCTCCCCCCTCCCCCCTCCTCCTCTCCCTCCCCCCCTCCTCCTCCCCCTCCTCCTCTCCCTCCCCCCCTCCTCCTCCCCCTCCTCCTCCCCCTCCTCCTCCCCCTCCTCCTCCCTCTTAGGACTGCAGTAGGACGATTACTACTGTGAACCAATCTCAAGGAATGCTGAGATCGCGACCTATGAGCTTCACTGCGAGAGGACAATAGATGCACGAGCTAGCTCGCTCACGTTATTTCTTCAAGCGCTATTACTGCAACGAACTCTTCATTGAGTATTCTAGTGAGTCTCTCATTCAAACGACACAAGCTCTAGACTCTTTGTCTAGAGGAAGTGTGAGCGCTACCTCATCAATGCGAGTGTGCTCTACTTCGGTAGTGCTTGCAAAAGGATACACATGCTAGACTATATTCAGAGTAGGAGCAAACGCTACTTCATCAACGCTAGTGCGCGCTACTTTAGGTTGCGCTTTTCTTCGGTGACATACAGAACTCCATTCTACGATCACTATTACTCGCGCAAATTTGGTAGTGGTCATCGTTTTTAAACATCTTAACTTACCTGGTAGTTATATATATAGCTTACGTCCCTGATGTCAGCTATATATATAACTACCGGGTAAGTATGTTCAAAAATTTATTTTATGATGAAAATATCATTTCTCCACGACATACAATTAAGGGAATTTAGCTCACTTTCTTTTCTTGGAACCTAACCCAGCACTTGCCAAAGGTAGGAGAAGTGTACACTCATCAACCTTCGCTCTTAATACTTAACTCGCCAAGTGGAATGTGTTGTTTAGCTCGTCAGCTCTCGAACATTCATTTTTGAACTCTTCTTCTGTGGCTACTACAGTACTACTTTTGCTCCTTTTTTTACTATTTCTGACCTCTTCTGCTGTGGCTACTGTTACTTATGCTTCTTGTGTATTGATTTACCATGGACAATGGCGATCAGTCGCCTCCTCATCTCCCTGTATTTAACCTTTTAGATCACTTGTTTTGGTATTTGTTACCTTACAAGTGTACATTTTCATTAAATGGTAGACAGTTTTTATGGCAACTATTTGTTTAGGTGTTTTTATATACATACTGTTATTTATAGAAACCTTACTACTTTACTGTAAATAACCAATCTATTGTAATATTACACAAATTATATTTATCTTTTGTTTACTATAGCTGTAAACTGTAAATAAGTTGGTCAGTGTATATAGGGATCTTAAAAGAATAGTAACAACGCACAGCATGCAGTCTCTGGAGATTTATATTTTTACCAAAGGAAGTCAACATGGTGGCAGCAGTTATTTAAAGAATCCAAAGAAAAAATTCCATTGTTACTGAAGGTGTTTTCTGGAGAAAATGGCTGAATCTGTGTTTCATTTGCCTCTCCCACTAGACCCCTTTGATAATAATCTTGCTAATACCTTCAAAAAAATAGAGGAGACAAGTGGGCATCTATACAACAGCAAGCAAAGCTTATTTTAAACCCAAGAAAACAAAGGTTGCCATCATTCTTCATTGTGCAGGACCACAAATGTTAGAAATGTTTGACCAGTTTAATTTTGAAGCAGAGGAACAGAAAGATAATGCTGACGATGTAATTAGGATTTGTTCTAACACTAAACAAACCTTATGCTATTCAATAGAAATATCTTTTGGCAAATCTGGAAGACTAGCCAATCATTTTTAAAAGAAAACCTAATTTGAGCTCTTCATGAATTTATATTCTATCTATAAGTATCCAAGTATATAGTATAAAGGGTATATGAACATTCCGTGGCCATTTTCGTTGCTCCCCGAGCTTTAAAGGGATATGGGTGTAACCATGGTGTAACCTATTTAAAGGGCTGAGTGTGAGAATAAGCCTTATGTGGTCTGAAATACTGTTTGTTTCTGCTTGTTTTTTACGGTATATTCATGTCATTTCATGCCTGAAAATATAGTGGTACCTGGCATCTGTTTACCCCTTTGCTTACTTAAGGCTGTGAGACACATCACCAGTAGATTAGGGAAAGGGATCATTGCTGGTAAACAAAACTCCTTTTCGATGATTTGTCACTAAGATAACACCCCGTGGCAACATAGATTACCAAATAATTCTTCACTCAAGGGGTCACTGCACTGTAATTGTTCAGT
This sequence comes from Palaemon carinicauda, assembly GCF_036898095.1. Taxonomy (NCBI): domain Eukaryota; kingdom Metazoa; phylum Arthropoda; class Malacostraca; order Decapoda; family Palaemonidae; genus Palaemon; species Palaemon carinicauda. The sequence continues at coordinate 157,383,251 of NC_090732.1, forward strand.
GGCCACTTTCTGCTTGCTTAGGATTGAAGAGACTCTTTAGATATGGTAAGCAGCTCTTCTAGGAGAAGTACACTCCAAAATCAAACTATTGTTCTCTAGTCTTGGGTAGTGCCATAACCTCTCTAGCTTGGTCTTCCACTGTCTCTCGTTAGTTCTCCTGCTTGAGAATACACTCAAGTACACTATTCTATCTTATTTCTCTTCCTCTTGTTTTTGTTAAAGCATTCTGCTTTTCCAACTAGGGTTGTAGCTTAGTAAGTAATACTACCACTACTAGATACATATACCAAGACACTTCCCCCAAATTTGGGGGTCAACCGTCATCAAACAAATTAAAAAAATAATGGGACCTTTCCTCTCTATGTTCCTCCCAGCCTGACAAGGGACTCAACCGAGTTCGGCTGGTACTGCTAGGGTGCCACAGCCCTACCTCCCCCATTATCCACCACAGATGAAGCTTCACAACGCTGAATCCCTTACTGCTGCTACCTCTGTGGTCATCCAAGGCGACTGGAGGAAGCAGCACGACCTACCGGAACTGCGTCGCAATCTCTCCCCATTCATTCCTTTTTCTAGCACGCTCTCTTGCCTCTCTCACATCTATCCTCCTATCACCCAGAGCTTTCTTCATTCTATCCATCCACCCAAACCTTGGCCTTCCCCTTGAAATGAGCCTACCCAGGAAGAACACAAATTCCCAAGAAGCCATATCTCCATAAGGAAAGACCCAGAGTTTGCTTATGGTAAAAAAATGCAAACAATGAAAATATTTCATTAAGGTAAATATTTCACAATACAGATGAAACTTCAAACCAGCCGGTCATTAGCCACCCGTCCCAACCAACGGGTGGATGAGGTTTCGTGTGAACGAGGACCTGAATTGTACCCGTTCGTTTTGTGGCCTACAACCCCGACTTTTCCTCATAGTATAGAGTCATAGAAATTAGAGTTACAGTGAACCCTCGCTACTTCGCGGTTCGACCATCACGGATTCACCACTTCGCGTATTTTTTCCATAACCCATATATATATACATATCGCGGATTTTCCGGAAATTTAGAAAATACCGCGATATCTGAAGACCCCAAATACGATATTTCGTTACCTGTAATTCCATTAATACTGTAATTAGTAATATCTGCTCTTACTGATTGTTCATTGCATTACATATGACATATAATTAAGCACAGAAGAAATAAAACACGAAAAGAGAATGTGATCATACGATAATTCAGTACTGTATACAGTACGTAGTAAAGTTAAATCGAACATGAAACGCAAATCAGATGCAGTCATACCATATTAGAATGGTGTAAGGCTGCTGATGGCTACCAGTGTACTACAAATGTAATGGATGTGCTTCTTTTCCATGAATCTTTTGTATGTATACGTACGTAGTACTGCATCCAATAATATTCTTTGTTGCAAAAATCACATTTCGAATAAGCGTACGAGAGAGAGATAGAGAGAGAGAGAGATAGAGAGAGAGAGAGAGAGAGAGAGAGAGAGAGAGACACATCCTACAACAAAAGCGTAAAATAGCGTACGTAAAGCTATTATTATTATTGTTATTATTATTATTATTGTTGTTGTCAATAAAATTATTATTGTTATTATTATCATTATTATTATTATTATTATTATTATTATTATTATCATTATCATTATTTATTATTATTATTATTATTACTGTACAGTATACTGTACAGTATCTTGTACTTTGAATTGGTAACCTACGCATCATATAAGACGGGTTGTGATTGGTTCAAGCGCTGATAGATGACGAATCAGAACTCAAGTTTTGTTATCTAGCCTGTGATTGGTGTTTTGCCCGCATCTCCAACTTCCAGCCTCTGTTCGCGGCCACTTTCTCTTACGCCGTATCGCTGAGTAGACGTTGTTAAGTTTGTGAACTTTAATCTGTGCTGTGTGCGACTGTTTTAAGTTGAACTTTTTGTTGAACTTTCTGTTAAATCCTACTGTACAATGGCTCCCAAGCGTTCTGCTTCTACTAAGGCTGGTAGTGAGCCTAAACGCCACCGAAGGATGAGGACGATTGCTGAGAAGGTGACGCTTCTCAATATGTTGAAAGACCGTAGAAGTTTTGCGTCCGCAGCCCGCCATTTTGGAATCAATGAATCCACCGTTCGCTATATCAAGAAGGACGAGGCGAACATTAGAAAGACGGCTGCAATCACCTTTAGCATACATATATAAATATATGTATACATAAATATATGTATATATATATATATATATATATATATATATATATATATATATATATATATATATATATATATATATATATATATATATATATATATATATATATATATATATATATATATATATATATGTATGTATATATATATATATATATATATATATATATATATATATATATATATATATATATATATATATATATATATATATATATATATATATATATATATATACCTTATATATATATATGTGTGTATATATATTTGTTCCAACACGAATACTTACCTCGAACTACTTTCTTAGGAGTCACTGGTGATCTCCTCTCCATCGACCAGAGTTTTGAGTAAGTTAACCTCCCACTCCGCGCTCTAAGTAGCCTTACCCCCGGCATCAAGGAATGTGCCCCGAGGGTAGGATTAAGGTAGGTCGCTTGCTTGCTGGGTCAGCATCCTCATTAAGTTCTCTGGTCGCGAGGCGTACACAACCCTCGCTCTCGTATCTGTCGATCCTTTGTGTGCGTTCTGTGCCCCACGTGTTCCCAGCGTGGCAACTTGCGTTTTTCCAGTGTGCTTTCCCAAGTGTTCCTGTGCGTTCACCTTTCAACCGTGTGCTTACCCAGTGTTTTAATTGATTTCCATAGTGCTTGTGTCGTGCGTTGTGTGCGTTATGGAGCAGATTCGCCGTTGTCCTGGGCCTAGAGCCGGGAAATCGTGTGGAGCGTTCCTCTCAGAGCCCGAAGTGGATCCTCACTCCCTTTGTTCCTCCTGTAGGGGAAAAGTTTGCTCGTCAGCAGACACGTGCCCCGAGTGTGTAGACTGGAGCGATATACAGTGGGTATGCTACGGTACCAAAAAGAGGAAATCAGCGAAACGTTCCCCCTGGAAAATTAGTGTTTCCTCGCCGATACCGTCACCCAGTGAGCGGTCCGACGGGGGCCTCGGTTTCGCCATCCCCTACACAGAGTAGGGGACGAGGTAAGTCTAGTGTGGTGGATGAACAAGGCGTCCTATCCCAGGAGCCCAGTGTTAGTGCAGCGCCAATAGCGGGCCCCTCTAGGGCTAGTGAAGGACCCAGTAGTGCGTCCGGAGAGTCGGCCCTTGTGCTTGGGGGGCACGCTTCCTACGATGACCCCTTGTGGGGTATTAACGTGGTCTCAGTGTCACCGCCGCCCTCGTGGGCTTGTGCTTCTGGTTCCTTTTAGGGGGAGACAACCAGAGGAAAGTTCGACCTTCAGGTAACGATGCCTGCGGTTGGAGGCTCCCGAAGACGCCGGGTAGGTCACCCCTGAGGATGGATGTGACCCTGGATCCCTGGCTCCCGGGCATGGAACGGTTTGAGTCGTTCCCAACCCTCCCTACGGAAGTTCCCGATGACTTCCTCCAACCCTCGACCTCTGGCATTCAACGCCCGAAGAAGTCCCTCGCAGTCCCGCTACCAGCCGACACGTGGTGAACACAGTGTCGTCTGGCTCATCGGACGTCTATTCCTCGTCAGAGGAAGAGGTCAGGGTGAAACACCACCGTCGGAAGGAGCGGTCCAGGAGCGAGCGGTTCCCGGTCGAGGTCGCGCTCTCGTTATAGCAGGAAGCGCTCCCGCTCCCCGAGCCGTAAGTATAGGAGAAGTGTATCTCCCGGTGGCGCCTGGATCTACGTATCGTCGCGGGAATCGAAGGTGCTTCGTTCCCCGGACCACCAGTCCAGTGAGCGGTCCCCAAGGCGGCCGCCCTCCAAGCACAGCCTTGACCCTCGCGACCTAGCTCGCATGAAAGACCTCTCGATATAGCATAAGTCCTCGAGGCCTCCGGTTCACCCCGCCAGCGGGGGGAAACGCGCTTCTTACCAGGCAGCCTGGCCGAACCAGCCCAGCTGGTGCGGCCTTCAGGTCGGAAGGAACGGTTCCCGCTGTCGGGTCAGCCCACGAGAACCGCGCCCTCAGCACCCAGAGCCTTCGGGCGTACGAGAGTCCCCGCTGAACCAGCGGTGCCTACACTATCCCGAGCCCCTGGTGCGGTCTTACCTGCAGATGAGGTCCAGTACCTCGGCAGGACGGCGCCCCTGGCCCCGAGGGCTAGGCGTCCAGTCGGGCGTGCCCGTAAACCGGCTCCCCCGCCCCAGGCCGAAACCTCGGCAGACGGGGGGGAGGGCTCCCCGACGGAAGACTCCGCCTACAGGAGAGTGGTTAGCCTGATCAGAAGGCACCACAAAATAGCTGAACCTGCAGCTACAGATGGAGATTCCTGGAGGTCGAGCCTGCTGAGAATCATGCAAACTCCCCTCCCACCTAAGTCATCCCTGGCACTCCCTCTGGCCCGAGATCTAGTTCTAGGACAAGAGTACATTGACAAAGTGGTGGCCAGCAATGCCAAGGCTCCCAAGACCCGAGAGTGCCTCTAAATTGCTCCAGGGCCTCAAAGCCCAAGGGAAGGTCTATTTGCCCGAAGGACGTCGCCCCAGGTCCTTGTAAAGTGGAGACGGCCGTGGACATTCTGAGTCAAGGCGTCTCAGACGACAGAAGCCTCTTCGGCCCCAGTCTGTTTTCTCACCAGCAGAGGCCTCCATGATGGAGGAGATGTCGCGAGACTTGGTTAACGTCTCCTCTTGGCTGGACCTGGTGGGCTTCCACGTTGGTGGGTGTTCAAGCCTCCTTCGACCCCGAGGACTCTGATCAGCAAGGCCTAATGAGGGACCTCATTACCTCCGGGGGTAAAACCCTCAAGTTCCTAACCTATCAGTCTCTCGCCCTTACAGCCAACTGGGTTCTCCGTAAGCGAGACACTGTTCTTCACGAAAGTGTCTCGGAAGGTACCGGACAGGGAGGCGCGAGCAATTCGCAGCCTGCCCCCTGTGGGGAGGAGTCTCTGTATCCTCTGAAAGAGCTAGAGACCTTAATGGAAAAGGTCTCGAAAAAGAAGGAGGCCAACGTCACCAGACCGGCAACTTCTAGGAGACCTCCATACAAGAGGTCCGTCTCGTACAGCGCCGCGACGCCCCAAGCCTCTTCCAGCGCTACGAGGAGAGAGGCCCCCCTCTTCCTCCTGGTCCTCAACACCGCAACCCTCCCCGCAGGGGAGCTGCAGCGCCCTCAAGCTCCTTCAGGTCGGGTTACTCCGCTTCTAGGAGAGGCTGATCAGGCCGCTCCTCTAGAAGAAGGTAGAGTGGGAGGCCCCCTATCCCCGCCCAAGCCTCGGGTTGGGGGATGCCTCAGACTACATTGGCAAGCATGAAAGGCGCAAGGAGCAGAACCTTGAAGATGCTGTGTCGTCCCCCCTTTGAACCCTTGAAAGATATCGTAGACAAAGATCTCACCCTCAAGGCCGTCTTCTTGCTGGCCTTGCCGTCCGCTGAGAGATTGGGAGAGATCCATGGACTGTCATACGACGTCTCTCACTCAAAGGGGTGGAAAGAAGTATCCTTCAAGTTCGTGCCTTCTTTTGTGGCAAAGACTCAGAACCCAGCAGTCTGGGACCCGAGGTTTGAAGGTTTCTCAATTCCTGCCATCCCTAAGATAGGCAATACAGAAGACTTAAAATTGTGCCCAGGTGCGAACAATTAGGAAATACCTGGAAAGGACAGCGCATCTCCGACCAGGCATCAAGAGCCTCTTCGTTTCCACAGGTATTAATAAGAAACAAGTTTCCAAAAACACCATCTCCTTCTGGTTGAGACAGGTTTATCGCCAGAACCTACAAGGAGGATGGCATGGCAGTGCCAGGCACTCCCAGACCTCATGACATCAGGGGCCTGAGCACCTCCTTAGCCTTTGAGAAAAACATGGCAGTAGGGCAAATCCTACGAGCAGGTACTTGGTCGAACCAGTCAACCTTTACTGCCCCACTACCTCAAGGACTACTCAAGAAAATCCTTGGACGGGTTCTCCATTTGGACAGTCGTCTCCGCCCTCCAAGCGGTGTAACGGTAAAACCCCAGGCGCATTCAAGACTTGCGACCAGTAGCACAGTGCGGTTTCCTACCTCCTACCCAGTTGCTTACTTGCCTCTTCGGGGAAGTAACCGTCTGTTCCCAGATAATAAACATTCTTCACGGGCTACGCTTCAAGAAGGAACGTCTAAAAGAAGTTTTTTCAAAGGGTGAGTACTTAGACACTAACGTGAATTTTTGTGTAGTTACCCTCGCTTCCGCTCTCTAGTAGGTCCCGTTATCCAGAGGCCTTTTGGCCTCCACGGCCGGGTCAGTGGGTCAGAATAGCACTCCCTCCTCCTAAAGTGTAAGTCTCCTAAGAAAGTAGTTCGAGGTAAGTATTCGTGTTGGAACAAATAAAAAATTTTTAAATAATTTTTATATTTCCTAACATACTTAACGAGAACTACTTTCGGGTAATGGCCCTCCCTTCCCTTCCCCGAGTGCCTCTCTTCCCTTGCTAGCATTATGCTAATTCAATAGAACTT